>NC_050587.1:13879166-14210833 GCF_013368585.1 Megalops cyprinoides
CAGGGAAAATCCGGTCCAGGTTTGCCAGCTCACATCCAGTCATCGTCCTCCTCCTCCTCATCCCATGGACACGCCTCCAGTAGCTCCTCGCCCTAAGCAGCGCTGACCTTTGCCTCAAACCGCCAACCATTCCCTAAATCACAAATTCTACAGTCTGTGAAAGTAATACAGAGAATTAAGGGGTTTTGAGGATGAATAATTTTTTCCTGGTGAAACAATCAAGTGATTCTACATGAACGCAGGCCTCCCAAAGGGGAAAAATAGACAATATAGGTATGTTCTGTATAACATGCATAACTGATCACTGATCAACCTTTCATTCTCAACAGTCTGTGTGAGGAAGCTCAGACACTTGATAAAGATGATCACAGAAAGCATTGGTTCAGTACTGATCCTTAGCAAATAATGGGATTGGTTACATCTGGCTCCTGTAAAAGCTGTGGTTGACATTATGTCTGTCAATTTTTATTGAATACTGCTGTAAGCATGTATACATTTGGCTTGATATGGTTGCCATACCAGCAGGCATTTTACTTCAATCAAGGCAAAAGGAGATGGTTGCTCTCAGCTGATACCAAAGAAAAACAAAAGCATCAGTTTAGAAGTCATATTGATTGGCTTAGTGTAAATGTGGAGAAAAAACTAGAGGTTTTATGTTCAGTATAAGCACAAATATACATATTACACAGCAGCTGCTTTGTAGAAGTCATTCCAGAGATTTAACGCTTTTATTTTCATGGCATCATAAAGGACGTTTGGAAGCATCTGTGAGAGTGCTGTTGATGCTGTTGATTAGTTGAATGAAAATCTTTCAGTGTCAAAACTCTGACTGGGGATAGCTTTGAACAAACTATAGTCATAATGGTTTATTAGGCCATGACTGTTGCAGCAGTGGTATTGCAACTGAAAACAACTTTTATTTAATTTCACTGTCGTCCTGTTAAACCATGTAAACCCAGCTTAATGTCATCCTAAAATCATTGCTTCTCTTCCAGTTATGGTGGGAAGCAGTTATATAAAACTGCAAAACTGACCATGCAGAGAATGTCCTTGTGAGATCCTGTGCAGATTGTCAAAGGCTTTGTCTTGAATAGGGAAAAGGGAAAAAAGCGACTCACAATTCCACATTGATTGACATTCCACCTGAATGTTAACAGTGAAATTAGTAAATATATCAAAGTGAAAAATAAAATACACAAGCAACAAAGACAATGAACACACCCAGAGTGTTCTTGAATGCGTAAGCCTGACCCATGCTAATACAGTGTGGACCATAAGCAAGCACTTGAACATTGCATCCAGCATGAGGTTGAACTGGCATACATTACAAATAAAGGTGGGAGTTGGAGTCATTATATAGTGGCTTTATTGTGAATTGAATCCAGATTACTTTTTTATTCATGAACTTGTATCCAAAACCTTGGAGATCATCTTTTTTTGATTATTATTAGAAGGACAATGGGAAAAGGATCTTATGCTCAATTTATATTTAGATTTTTTTTGCAATTAATTGTGCTGAATGTATGGTTTTGATTATATATTTATTTGGTTACTATTCTGGGATTTATTAATTTAGCAACACATATTTTAATCTAAACCCATTTTTAATATATTCACAGATGCTGGCAAATACCTCACACATCTACTTATAAATACATTTATTTAATTATGAGCATAAAATATACCTCATTTTGTAACTATTATTTTCTATTGTGAAGCCACTTGAAAAACATTTTATTCAAGAAATCACTGGATTTTGTTTTTCATATTTTGTATTATTACACCAAAGAAGGGAATATTCTATGAAATCATATCTACCTCATTTGTAATTGACTGTGCCAACAAACATGACCACAATCTTAATTGCCTGTTGAAATCTGTAGGTTAGGGTCCTCATGTGCTACTTGCTGGCACAATATGTATTAAGATGAAAACTTAATAGTTAGACCATCTAAGATAAGGTGCAAGCTGTTCAAATTTCTTTTTTGTAATGTAAGAGTATATTGATAGAACAGAAAGGCAAGGATGACTATATTTTATGTACAAAAGATACTGTGTCAATGTGTTTAAACAGCATTTCCATATGAAATAGTTTAATATCTCTTTATTGTATGTACAGTAAAAATCACATGAAGGCTCAGTTTCATATCATGGAAAATATCAATAAATCAAATCCTGGTGTTTCTTTTATTGAAGGTTGATGCCTTCTTGTTTGTCATTGGAAATAACTCTGTATCCTGGAACTGAGACATTACAATCATAGAAAAATGCCCTTAAAAACAGAATGTGGTGAGTGGAGAAATGCCAGCATATCATTTGTGACATTCTATGGAGGACTTAGTAAAACAGAGCAGAAGTATAAAATTTTCTGCAGAGAAAATCAGGAGACCCAACTCTTACCTGAGAATTACATGTATTTTTCCAAACTGCCCTTCAGACATCAAAGTGTTAAACTGTAGTGATTTAAAGGACAAGCATTATGACAATTTTACAGAGTGTAATAAAAGTAAATTTACTAAGGACAAAATTAGGTCACAAAAGTTACGCACAAATGTAAAATGTACTTTTTTTTACTAACTCTTGGTGTACATATCAGAACTGTATTCATTGTTTATTGCAGCACAGGTAGACTCTATAAAAACTGTACGCAAAAGACTGTTCCCTCTCACATCAAGGGGTTTCAGGGATTATAAGAAAATAGCTGAATGCCAGTACCTGAATCATAAAATAAAGAAAACAGTGTTGATGACTATGAAACATTAAATCTCTGTAATAACGGTAACAAAAGATATCAATAACAAAGACTGGAAAAAATAGCACATTGTTTCAGAAAATAAACATTATGTCTCAATAGTATGCTGTTTACTTTGTTAAGAATTTTTATCTATGCTATGCTGGTAGATTTTAGATACTAAAATGGTTTTCCATACTGTTTATGAAGCTAACATTTTGTCAGTTTTGGATGAATCCAGTAGATTATGGGAAGGCTGGATTGAGGTGCTCAGGGGTTTAAAAACATACAAAACAAGATGAAAGTGAAAGAGATTTTTTTGCCATTTGACTTGTAGCTTGTGTAGAAATAAAATGCTGCTTTTCAGTGAATCAAACTGAAACCTGTCTCCTCCTTTATCATTCTAAAAACACAGTCACCAGTACTTAATGTGGATTCTATAGTGTACAAACACCTGCATAAAACCATATTGATTTATCGAAGATCATAGTCGAGTATAATTGCTGAAATATTGTTCAGTGTGTACTACCACAAAACATTATTA
Source organism: Megalops cyprinoides (assembly GCF_013368585.1). Taxonomy (NCBI): domain Eukaryota; kingdom Metazoa; phylum Chordata; class Actinopteri; order Elopiformes; family Megalopidae; genus Megalops; species Megalops cyprinoides. The sequence goes on from NC_050587.1 coordinate 13,882,442, forward strand.
CAACACCCAGAAGATGGAGTTCATCTTTGGCAGACACCAATGTGCCAAACAATGCATCATTAATGTTTAGTTTAATTGTCTCGTCCTCATTTATTTAGTGGATTTCCTAATAATCTTCTTTCAGTTTTCTTGTTTAATTTTAATTGGATTTTAAGTAAATTTCTTGGCCCATCAATATCATTCACAATTCTTTGCAGGCTGTCCTTAAATGTATTTCTCAAGTGCTAGAACTTCATGTATCAAGTAAGGACCATTCCACATGTTGCTCACTGTCTTTGAGTGCTGATGTGGCTGACTTGGCTTTTACTCTCAGTCTACAGTTCCTGTAGAATGTTTTAAGAAAACATAAAAAACACAAAAAGTAGAGCAGGCTCTAGACTAATAAAATATGATATAATCACATAATAGTCCAGATGGCCAAATACAGATACAGGTGCCAAGAATTACACAAAGTGGCCAATTAGTACATGAATAAGCAAAATAAAAAAGTTGAGGCATTTTGCAAGACAAAGGTCAAAAAGTACCATTCAATAATGCAGGCAGTTAAACTAATGATTCTAGAGAGCGTGCTGAGACAGAGCAGAAATACGTAAATGAAGGCCTGAGAGACTGATGTAATTAGGTACAGCCAAGATTAGTGGATGTCGATGGCCTTGCTGAGATTTACAGGTAATAGAGTCATTATTGGGCTCAAAGAGTGTTACATTACACTTCTGAATAAACAAAAACAAATTAAGAGTATTCCTCCAGTAATAGGTTATCTTGTCAGGATGTCACAGAAATCCATACCCTATAACATGGTGTTAATTTTATGCACCACTAACAGGCATGCTCCTGATCAATATAGCTACTATAAAGTAAGGAAGATCATTAGTTACGTTTGGGGTGGGGGAGCTTACAACCAGATCATTTTGAGATTATCCTGATCCAAGGCATATAATAATTTAGCAAGACTGGGGTAATGTTTGCTATTGCAGACTATAGATATTACTACAATGTGCTACTACTGTAATCACAGTGTGGCAGTAATCAAGATTACATTCAACTGTACAGCAATGGTCATGTTTTACACTTGACTCTGGATGAGGTGAGTTTTTCTATCTTTATCACAGACAGAACTGGTATTCCTGTTTTTCAATAGTTAACTGTAGTCACTTGAGCTGCAGGTTTTCAGATTGCAGAAGCAGTATCATTATTTTGGATTCAGTTTATGAAACTGCACAAAGTGGTGCATGTTGTGCTTTACACATGGACTGATTATAGATGATTATAGATTGATTATCCCTGTTTTATCATTATTGAATGGAGATTTGGGATTTATCAGGTATTGCACCTAAGAGTCTGACACAACTGCCTGATATGACAATCTCAAAGACTCAGTGCATGTGGACATTTTGTGTAACAAATAAAATTACATAAATAAAATTAAATAAAATACCATTCATTAATCATGTTAAGAAATAACGTATGTCATTTTGATTTATTGCTGAATCCCTAAGAAAATGTAAATTGGCATAATGAAATCCAAGGCAAAACCACTGAGAATGCTTATCCTACAAATGGGTGGGTATACTATACATTCTAAATGTGACCTAAATCCCACTGTTCATATTATTATTTTTGATTATTCATATTTGGTTGGTTGGTTAGTGTCTGAAAATTGAATGATTATTTTCAAATATCTGATTTAATGGCGCTTTTTAGATGGCGTTAGAACACACAGAGCAGCACAGAGGTGCTCCTGCTTCCATCCGTTTGTTCAGTGGCCATTGATTTCACAGTGACCTTTCACCTGCACCCTGGAATTCCTTGCTGCAATCTCACCTCCTGGTTGTCAAGAGGGATTTGTGTGGCTGATCTGAAAGACTGGATCCTGTTATGTCAATACTAATTAAAAACTTCAGTGCAAAGTTGCAGGCCTAGTAGTTTCAATAATAATTTGATTCCTTTGCAAGAGACATCTCAATTATTTACAATTTGTCCCACAGTCCCCTCCAAAAAGTCAACTGCTTTTTAGACCTGGGGAGGGAAATGCTGTAAACCCAACATGTAGTTCTGTGTACAGGGGCCCACATTCTGTATTTGCTGCAGAGGGTTTATGGTGGATTAGAAGCCACATTTAAATTCTTTAACCTCGGCAGATTAATTAAATGGCTCTCAGGGGACTGGGGTTGACCTGGTTCCCTTTGGCCTCAGCATTATTCTCCTGTCAATCCAAGGTTTTATTGGAATCTTTGGAATGCAGTATGAAATTCTGTAAGTAAATGAGTAAATAAATTAATAATAAAAGATAAGAGGATATCTCCTCTGCCACCCTGTTTGTTTTCTTTCTGAACAGATGTAACAAAAGCATGAGAACTGTAGCTGATTCAACTCACCTATGAAAGCCATCTTAGACAATGGCCAACAGACTCTTGAATGAAATATGTAACCTTGTGGAAGGGTCTTTTATGAGCATTTGTATAGTCACATTTTTTTCTCAGAAACACTAGTAACTACAAGACAATATATACCAGAATTATGGACTCACATCCATTTAAATGAATTCTATGCTTGTTTGTGTATACTCACATGAGTCGCACAGTGGAGGAAGAAATTTTTAGTCAGAAAACTGTATTTTACCATTTCAAACATTAACCTCTCTCCTCCCCAATATGAAAAGGATGGCTGTATTTTTGGCCACGTCATTTTTGGGTCACAATTTGCACAGAGAAACATGACAATCACATTTTTCATTAACAGGTATACATTTCATGTGGAGCATATGCTTGCATGGTGTTGTGCTATATGACCTACCGCATACGTCCTATAACACAAGTGAAAGTCATTCATTTCTACTGAAAAGTCTTAATTCTTTTAATTCCTGAAACTATTTTGAACAATGTTACATTGAACATGTGTTACTGATGAGGTTTTGGTAGTCAGAAGGTCTGACTTCCTGCAGAGGGAAGACTGAGACCCACAGGAACAGGTGAGATAGTCACTCTATCTGAACTGCATAGGAAGGAAACTGTGGTTTCAATATTTTGTTCAATACACTTGATGCACTGTGGCTAAAATATCTACCTCTTCCAAAACACTTTCACAATGCTTTAGTATACTAATGTTCATTTCAACCTAATATATGATTGACCCTAATCCAACACTAAATCACACACTTGGACAAGGTCATTTGTTGAATGTGTTACTTAATCCTAGATCAGATTTAATCGGGGTCTGGGAAATAGCCCCATTAACCCTTTGGGTGAGTGGATCTGGATTTGTCTTAATCCTGGACTCCAGTGTGTTCTCTCCGCTCTGAACAGAGACCATCCATACATCTGGTGTCTTTCTTTCATGCATCTGTTGCACTTTCCTAACTACATTACAAATCACAGATATTTGATTGAGATGCAGAAAATCCTCATCACTGACTGAGATCCCTTGCAAGGATGTAAGGTCTAATGATAGACTGAAGGCCTGCACCTCCAGCTTGTCACATGATCTGGTTCTATGACCAGAAGCTTCAAAATGTGTTAACACTTGAGCCAAGATTTTGTTCTGGGGATCATTTGAATTGTTACAAAGCAACCAAAGCTGGTCAGCTCCTGCTCATTGATGTGTTACAATGCTGCAAAGACACGCCTCAGAGTCAATGAAACATTGTGTCGGCCTGAGGACACACACACACACACACACACACACACAGAGTTACAACACAACACAACACTTTTCCAGATTCATTCCACTTAGACTTATACCAAGGTCATATCTGGTTAACTTCCAGTGTTGTAGAATGAGTACATTGGAAGACCTGTACTGACAGACTCTTGCTGTTCATTGGGTGAGTGAGCAGAGCTGGGATGGAGCTTCTGTACACTCTAACATAATATTACTTTGAATGCAACCCTGAATGTTCTACATGGCTAAAAGTGTTATTGTCAGCCTCAGCACCCGCAGAAAATACAGAAGGGTGCACTTGCAGTCCATGGGGGGGGGCACAAAATGTCATATCTTAAAAAACGTAATAAATGCTATGTAGACACAAGGATATAAGGAGACAACTGGGGGTGCACTGAGGTCTGTCTGGAGGTGCGATGCACCCCTAAGCAACCCCATAGCACCAGCCCTGGTTTTTGTGATTAAGAGTTACACAAGCAGCCCTGAAAGTGATGAGATCTACAACAGAGTGTATGAAGTGCCCTAAACCCCTAAGCATGTGACCTCATCAACCCTTGAATGTGAATGAAAAAAAATGGTACAATAATATGTCTGTTGATGTACATCAGTTAAACTGTAGTATTTTTCTCATTAAAGAAAGATTTACCACCACTTTGTGTATGTCAACAGGGTAATTTGATTTTGTTGATCTTAACACTCTGAGGTATCAGCCTACTCTGAGTCCTCTGACATTTTACTTATGCAGTCTTAGATTTTTTTTAGTACTTTAATGAATTTAGAGATACATGGAATCTATTCTAGTGTTACATTATTAAAAAAACATCAAGAGCCAAGCAGAATAATGCATATGAAAATGGATACTTCAGTTTTGTGTGGCTTTTCAAACAAGGAAGCTGATTTCCAATTTAATTGTGAGTACAGCCGGATTAGTGATGTGGGAAGAGACAGATATTGAAGGGGAAACCTCCAGGGGAGCCCACACACAGCTCCTTCACAAGCAGCCCTGTCCACTGTACAGTTCCTGCTCCCTGCCTTATGAGAAAAGTAGCAGAGCATTGATTTTTTTTTTGCTATAATTGGGGTCTCACCTCCAACACTGCCAGTGAGATTTAATAATGGCAGAAGCCTGGTTGGTGTGCTCCACGGTGTGCTCTGTGCTCCAGAGTGAGGCCTGGGGAATCCTTGTGTAAACGCTCAACACGGGGTCTAGTTTCTTAAATGGAGGAGATCAACAGAGAATCAACTCACAATGTGTGGTGTATAGAGCATGGTGGTGTATAGAGAGGGAAAAAAAAGCATGCAAAGATTTGGGTTGCCTCTGTTTTTGCCAAATATAGGCTCATGGCATGCATGTAAATTAATATAATATTATTATGTTTTATATATATATATATATATATATATATACAGTAATATTAATATTGTTAATGTAATGTAACTAATTGATTAATATACCTAATCAAGCTCTAATTTCCAGCATACAACATACATTTCAGCACATACATTTGAGTATGTCTGCAAGCTCTGCAGTATGACATTTTTAAACGGGTACAGCAAATATTCATATTTAGAATAAATAATTCAGTAGCACAATCAAACTAGATGAACTAGAGTTTTATATGCAATGGCCAGCTTCAGTGCATTGCATATTGCATGGGCACATGAAAGATTTTTAAATACTGTCCAGGTTTCCATAAACATCTAATCCAAATGGTTACACAATGATCAAAAATCATAATGTGAAAGCCTTCACCTGCCCCAAAAACAATTTTATTTATGTTTAAATGTGTGTCTTCCAGTTACCTTTCAAAACCTGAGCTCTGCTGGTTGCCTTTAAACTAGTTAATTGTTTTAATCTAATTGTTTCATTGGTTAATGAGCCCCACCTGCCTAATTGCAGACATATTAAATACAGGTGTGTGGCTAGAGAGCAGGGAGCCTTATTTTTTAATTTTTTATTTTTTAAAGCAGTGGGGTGTGTGCTCAAGACTGGTTCCTTTTGTTTGTGGACTTTTAAAGTAAATTATTGTTGTTGTAAGTTTTGCTCCTTTGGGGTTTTTTTGTGAAAAGTGTTGGCCAGCTTCTCCACACAATTTGCAAATTGTGTGAGTGTAAGCACTATTTATTCTTTTAGAAAGGTTAAAACATCCAGAAATTGGTTTGTGATATGATCTTTTTGGAGCAATTATAAAACTGAAGCAAACTCAATCTACTGCCCCCATACCCCCCACTTCTTTCAGTGTTTATTACTTTGTTAATTGTGTTAACCCAATATTAAAGTAATTACACAGGTAAAAAAAATGTCAGCTTCCATTTTGGAATGAAAATGGGAGAGCCTACAATTTTTGTCTTAAAACATATTCATTGTGATCAAACAAAATAAAAGCTTACAGATCCTGACCTCACAATGAGATCAATTCAACATTATTTGCAATGGGAGTCATTCCAAAAATGGTCTTATACTCTATCAGTGGTGGTAGTTGAAGTAACCTGAAGTTCCTACTTTTCTTTGGACTAGTATGGTTTGTTCAGCTAGTTCTGATACCAAATTAGAGAAAGGACAGTCCTTACTATTTTGCATTCTGTATCAGAACAGTTTGAATTCCCACTTGTTGCCAGATTGATTCCTTTCTTATTCTATCTGACAGGTGTATCATTTCAGGGTAAACCAGCTCATTTTCTGTCCTATGACTCTTTTTTAAACAGGAAGTTGACTGAATCAAAGGCCATTCTGGGGAAAGTTTACTTTGGCAGCAATTAATCATTTAAGGTGTGGACCCCATTCAGGTTGTCTCAGAAAAAATGGACTAAGAATGTGTGTAACTAGATCTACCTTTGATAGTTGAATTAGATAGCTCAAACACCTTTCTGGCAGTTTTTGGTTTTGAGTAACCTGCAAGTCTAGAAAGGCCTTATTGTTTGTGAAGTTTTTGCTTGCTCTGACATGCTCAGGGTACAATGATGGATGGAGGCTTTTGCCCCTTGACCACCTTACCCACATTAAAACAGCCCCCTCCCCCAATGACAATAAAAGGCAAGACTAGTTTTACTATGAGAGAAGTTTTACTTTTTTAATGGAAAAAACTTTCCCTTGCTTGATTAAGCTGCTTTCATCCAAAAAGGTCTTTGGGGTCAGTTTTAATGGCTACAAAATATTTCTTTGAAACTACTGGGCCTTTAGTTAACCATCACAGATCATTTTCTTTTCTCCTTTTTTTGCTCCTTGGTTTTGAAAGTCTCTGGTGGGTTTTAACTGAAGTTGTGGCACAGCTGCACCACACTCTCGGCTGTTGTTTTGACCCCCACGTCAAATTGTTCTGAGAAAAAAGGAAAGGAGTTTATGTTCGTAATGAAACAAGCTGAATCAATATTTGACTGTTTGGTGTTCTGATGGCAAGCACTAAAATGCTTAGAATTTATACCTGAAAAAATTAATGTCCCAGAAACCTTAGCAAAACACAAAGGACATGAATCAGTCTAACAAATATGGTGTCAATGGAAATCGTGAAGAAAAAACAGTTATGATTCAGAGAGATACAGTCTGCAGCTCAACTTGCCTTAGCCCCCATATCACTCAACAAATATATCACATTTTGTCCAGCAAAGTTGTAGGTTCACACATATATGGTCAGTAACATTCTACAGTCTTCAACACTACTTGTTTTTTGTTGGGATTTATTTTTACTTTTTAAATTTTGTTACTGTCTTATGAACACACAGAGCAAATCTACAGTTACAATTGATGTAACCATGTAATCTGAGAGCCATGTTTAAATTAATATTGACTGACCATAAAAGTTAAGAATGGAAACATCAAACGTGAGTTCAGAGTGTTCAAAGCACAGAACTTTTTCTATTAAATGACCTGTTCTTTTGCAACTCAGCCATTCTGATTTAGAAGCCTCCTTTTGAAAGTTCCAGGAAGTCAGTTAAATTAGAAAGGATTCCACCCATTAGATAAAACTAATTTCAGACCCATTTAAAGAATGATACTTGCTATAGTTTGAAGTTAGTGGTCAAAGGTCTCCCAAAATATTGTCTTGTCCATGTGAACTTTGATTTTACATGTTCAACATGGTATGAGTAATTATTTTCTGGTGAGAGACAGGAAGGCACAGCTAGCTACACAGCTAATACAGAACCATGCAAATAGCTAGGTACTGGATATGGTTAAAGCTTGTGAGGAAGCTAGCCAACACTTCTCACCAAACAACAGAATATGAGGAATAAACTTTATTATAATATAAAAAAATAATAAATAAAATGCAAAGCAGTCAACCACAGCCTTGGGCACAAGTTGCTCACTAAAGCGATTCTAATACCACCTACACACGTATATTTATTGTGCCTCTGATTAGACAGGTGAAGTCAATTAACCAATGGCTAGCTTCACGTGCACACAGAAAATTACAATGGCAGTTATACAATTTCACAGTTAACAGATTTGGATGTAATTTAAGAAATGGGATCTGCTGTTAGTAGGTCTGAACTGGGTAGAAGACAGATGGCCCTTGAACATTTAACATTTTAACAATTAGCACACACTAACAATTAACATTCAGTTCCTGTGGGACAGGGGAAGGCTCTCCTTCACAAGGTTTATCTCTCATTTCTCTGGTGTTGCCTTACCAATTTGAAATTGCTGTAAATCTCTTTCTGTGGATTTCAGTTGTGATCAGTGCTGCACACATATAGTGGCATTATACAGAAAGCCCATACATTTGTACTTCAGAGCGAGCATGAGTTTATTACATCACAGTCCTCAAAACAGCAAATACTTAACAATTAAAGAGGCTGGTTGTTTACTTGATGCTATTAAATAGGTCAGCCACTAAAATCATTTAAACTGACAGCTGAAATAAACACTCACTCTTACAAATGGTGTCTTACAAGGAAAGGCAACACTTTAAGCCAAAAGAGAGTAAAATACAGCATTTGAAAGCTGGTAGGACTGACAGTTCTGGAGCTTGAATACAGAAGGTTAGAATAAAGCAATGATATACAAAATGGTGTTTGTTATTGTGATTCTTGGCACGACAGTGATGAAAAGAGTATCATCACCATCACCGAGTACAAATAATCACAATAATGCACACTCTCAAGTAGGGGTGGAGCCAAATCCGAATACGAATATTCGGCAAAGCACAAATTGTGTGTTTTTACAAATATTTATTTCGTACATATATTTAAAAATTATTTGTTTTCGAGAAGAAAAAAAAACATGTCAAATAGATGGTGTTCCTCATAACTGTGAGCGCGGTTAGGGTTATTTGTTTTTCAGTTGAATTGTATAGATTTAAAGGTAGTGTTTCAGCTTGTGCTTTGCCTAATACCGTATTCGAATTCAGCTACACCCCTACTCTTAAGTGTATTATTGCTTTCATGAAAGGGAGTCACATGCTAATTTTAAATGACCATCAAATACAATGTTATCTACAAAGAGATATACAACTATATACAAATTCACTATTAGCTTTATTGAATAAATGTCTCCATCATGCCAAAGAAATAAGTCTGCTACATTTACAATTACATTATAGCACTAGCTGACTAATTGAAATAAGACCAAGAAAGTTTGGTGCAAAGTTTAAATGTCATTTCTTGGTGCATCTATTCTATTGTGAAAAATTTGTGAAGACATGATATGTCAACATTAGGCTACCAAAGTAGCTAGTGAGTCAGCTAAGTTAACTTCAACTTAGCTCACCTGTTGCCTCACTTTGGTTCTTTTGTCAGGTCAATGTGATACACCTTCTATTTTGTACATAGCAGCTAGCTATTGGCACAGCTAATTATGTTACTTTTTGATAAAAACTGATTTGCACATTAAAGGTAATTTTGTAAAATATGAGTCCAGGTCCTGCTTATGTTGCTTCAGCATTTTCCATTTGCAAAGAAAGGCTTCCAGTCTGAAGGGACCTCTCTCTCTTGGGCCACTTGCTTACATGATTTGTTGCTGACATTTGAGGCTGCCTTTGTTTGTGAGCTGGCTGTGTGTTTAAGGTTGGTTCCTGTGTTTGTTGCCTTTTAAAATACATTGTTTTTGTGTTTTTTCTCTTTCTGTTCATTTTTGTGAGAGGTATGGCCAGCTTCCTCACAAGGGAATTTACCCAAATAAATCTGTGTACACACAACACTTTGCAATTATGTTCTCTGTAAGCAGTGATATTTCACAAATATTCTAACTTACTGAGATTCCATTTAAATGAATCTGCAAAAGTGAACTATAACATAAATTAAAAACTCAGAAGCACTATATTCCTAGAGGCCCTCTTGTTTGTGGAACACCATAAATTAAATGCCTGCTTCTGGGTCAACAGAATTCTTTGCCCTTAAATTCCTCAGTCATTTTGATGGTCAGATGTTGATTCACTTGAGAAGTCCAAGTAAATGGTGGGTGGGTGAGAGAGAGAGAGAGAGAGGCAAAGACAGACAGAAAACTCTTAACAATGACAGGGTGCCCTCCTGATTTAATACCATTATTTCTAAAATTTACCTGATTCCATTTTTTATTTCGCCAAAAACGGGGAGGTACATGTAGATGACTTTTAGTCTCAACATTGTGAAGTTGTTACTCTGGGTGCTCATAACAGCCCTTTGTGGAGGGGCTGGCCAACACTTGACACTGCCAAAAATATGACAAAAGAACAAATTTCCAAAAACAATAACTAAGTTTAATAACCAACAAAAAGAACCAGCCTGAGCACGCACGCACGCACGCACGCACGCACGCACGCACGCACGCACGCACGCACGCACGCACGCACGCACGCACGCACGCACGCACGCACGCCAGCTGACAAAGGTGAGCCTGCTGCTCTCCAGCCACACACCTGTATTTAATATGCCTCTAATTAGCAGGTATGGCTCATTAACCCATGGCATGGCTCACACAGACAAATTCAATTAGCACAATTAAACAATTAGTCTCTTTAGATGAAACTGATGTGAAACCAGCTCAATTATTGACAAGGCTGAAAATAGAGAAACAACAATTCTTAAAAATTCAAAGAAGTGACACTTCAACAGTTTATGTATAGAAGACAAAAACTGAGATATAAATGAATGAATAAATAAATGTTGATCATTTATTTCTAAATTTTCAACATTTTTTGTATGTCCACATTTCTACATCTATAAATTTCTGTATTTCTGCATCCACTATGTTAATGAGCTTGATCAACTAACAATGTAAAAGGTATATCCTTCTCATGTATGGTGTACACCCAAGCTGTCCCACCCACCTTTACGCCTCACCTGCACACTTCCACCATTGTGAGTTGCCCTGGCATCTTGATTGTAGCTAGCCTGTTAATTGTGTTGTTAATATTTTTATTTTAAATGTAGAAATTTTTATAAAAACTAATATTTTATTAATTACTATTAATAAAGTTTTAATACAACAACAACATCTAATAATTATGTAATCAATGTTCACAGAATTTTCTAAAATTTCTCTTATCTGTGGTTAAATTAGTGGATGAACTTTGAAAAACAGTTCACAACAGACTAAGCCATGTCATAAAACACTTATCTGTACAACAGCATCAAACAAAGCTTTTACGAAGTCACATATAAATTTCATCTTATATACATGTTAAACACACTGCGATGTCAAAGGGTTTAATCAAATCAAGTAGGTAAAGCATTGCAACTGCAGCAATTCATTGTATGCAACTGAACAGCGAATTTTGAAACGCAAAAAAGACCATAGAAAAAGAGCACTGTGTATAGATTTGACCTTTTTTGGCCTCTGTCATCATTCTTATCAACCCATAATGCTTTGTTTTGTATTGCAAAAAAAAAAAGGAAAAGATGATGAGGCTGCAGGGTTACAACCTGAGGTAAACTACAAGCACCTAAAATCAGCTCTTTGTGGGGCAGTGCTGCAGTAAACAGGAATGGCAGAGTGGGAGAGAAAGTCATGGTATTGAAACATAGTATGCGGAGCGACCATTTTCCTTTATTGAGCAAATGGAGTGGATGGGGTTGAGTGCCCTTTTTAACCAACATCTAACGTCGAACATCATTACCAGCTGAGCTAAAGGCAATTTTCCCCTTCCGCCACGGGTAACAACGCTTGCTAGCCGGTGTCTCGGGGAGTAACGTCACAGCTGAAAAAACGCTCTGCTACCTGCTACCACAACATTACAGGCTTTACGCATAACTCACAGAGGCTATTTCTTTCAGCTGTACTAAACTCACCTCCCTTTTACCTCCTTCTCCGCAGCAACCTCTGGCGGCCAAGCTGAGGTTTAGCCAGGAATTACAGTTACGGCACCAATGCAGTGAACGTGAACTAGGTCCACAAATCCACGAGTGAAACCGAAACTCCTGTTCTCCTCTGACAACCTGACTAATGGCTAACATCGTAACTAGTTACGCTAAAGGCAATTTGTCCCTTGCTCCATAGTCAAAACGCGAGCTAATCAGAGTCTCAGGTAATGTCACAACTGAAAGCACTCTGACAAACTTCTATTCTCTGACACACAGTTTCGAGTTTATAGCATAAAATGAATAGGCCTACGTGGTGTCATGTAAAGCATGATAGAAATATTTCGTGTTTATAGCATAAAATGAATGCGTGATTGTAAAGCATGGTAGAAGAATTCACTACAAGCCTCTACTGTCCGAGTCTTCAAGGTAACATAACAAAGCAATATCTTGTCGATGCATAGATCATACCCCTAACAGTATTCATTTGTAGTACATAATTTATTTTTGAACGTACGAATGCATTTGAAATGATCGGTTGCTAGGCCAGTATAGTTAGTATAGGCTATAACTTTCACATAAATTTCATTTGTAAAAATTTATGCAATAAGGCAATCGGTGAAGAAAAAACGCAAGAAACGAATGCCGCATAACGAAGTCAGAATTGATGGATGCAATATCGCATGAAATTACGTAAAAGACATAAATGTGTTTGGACTTTGGGTGAAATTTATATATATATTTTTTAAATTGCTTCATTTAAAGTTGCGTGCGATTACGTCATATGCAACTGGTCTATTTAACTTTCGTTGCTTTTAAGTTGCTTCGTGTGACATCAGCCTTAAGCACAAATCAATAGCACAACGAATCCTCACTGTTGGGAGAGATTGTTATATTATTCCACTGGTAAGCACTGCATTTTATGGGAAACGATGGCTAAAAAGACACACAGGCAGACCTACCCATGCAGTCGACAGGGTCGGCCATTTACAAAAGCAGAGTAATTTTACATTCCACATTAAACACGCTCTAGTTTTTTAAAAAAAGTTTCCATGCCTTGTACATGCTTCCCTGAAAACGATGCATTTTAATGTTAATCACATCCCTGTGAGGACATTGGCTGCTTAGCTAATTTAGGAGGTAAGAACAATCACTACTTTCTGCTGTAGAGCCACTTCTATCAGATTACAGCAACACTTGAGAAACACAGTAACATGTTTCAAAATATTATGTAAATATTTTATTAATTTCAACCTGTTATAAAAAAGACCTTTTCACAGAAGAGTTGGTTTTCAAAACCCATGAGTTAATAAGATCCCTTCTCCTTTATAGTAGCCTATTCTCGACAATCACAACCGATGTAGTAAAACAAACTATGATTTTATATAATAAAATATAACATGGTTTGGGGGTAATTCAGCCCAGGCATACTTTTTTTTTGTTTCTCTCTCAAGGACATACCACCTTGAGGAACACTCATACAATTGGGACCATAGCAGATGTGAGATACATGCCACTTTACAAAACTGCATTCAGCAGAGTTCGGCAATTAGCTGCACAGATACTGAGCCACTAGTGTCATCCTTGAGATGTAGTGGGAAACATTACTGCAGTGGGAGTACATGCTACCTTAGGGGGTACAACCTTTATTACTGCATGTGCACAAGAGGCACATACTGGTTTGTTTGCAAAGATCAGCACTTCTCAGTATAAGTATAAAACTGAATTTTATAATGTTTAGGCCACTTTTCCAACAGCAGTATATTACATTAATAAAGATCTCCTGCAGACTTCGATGTGAAGCATTAAGACCACACTCTTCAAAAAAAGAAAAAGCATTGTGTAGGTTTGGTCTGGAATTGTGCTTGTTCACTTTGGGTTAGAGATCATGTGGCCCAAATTGTTTAATGTAATATGGCTTCATTTTGATATCAGAAATTTTAATTGTAGACATACGTTGCGAGTGTCTTGACCGACTAATATAAATTATTTGTAGATGAGACATGGAATTGCCACTGGCAGAGTAAAAATGGCCGCAAGTCTTGAAGTTATCGCTTCACTCATTTAGTGCTTTTTACAAGAAACCACTGTTTGTAATCTGAAAAAAAAAAACTTGATTTCGACTACAAAACCTGCTCAGAGATCCTTCGGCGGTTTTTTTGATTCGTCGAAGCTTCCATGTTATTATCTCACTGCTGGTGGGGCGAATCACCAGGCAGCCGGTCCAAGCAAGGCTGAAGACTGTGGGCCAATCTCCCGACCAATGACGTTACACCCCCTTGGAACGGTGCAGGATGGTCGCGGCAAGAACATGGCGGATTTGGAGGAGATGAGGGTAGGGAAAAGTATGCATCTTAGCAATTGCAATTCGGCGTTTCGGCAGTTGATCATCCAAGAGGCAAATGCGCTCTCTTGACAAGACGAAATTTCATTTCAAAGAAGTCCTGGAACCGGATATGATGACGTGTCACCCTGCCTAACTGGCCAGCTAGCAAGCTATCATATAGTCACAGCGAGCTACTGGCTAGCTCCGTTGACTAAACTATTTGTTTACTAACTAGACTAACACGATTAAAGTAGATCCGCAAAATACTCAATTTGAACCGTTTATAGACAACTAGACAACTAGATATAAAATAGTGGTCAATATATTTTAGTTAGTCTGGATATCTATATCGTCCGCTAAGATGAACTTAATCAAATAAGTATTCTCCGCTCCCATTGGCAGCTGGGCTTTGTTGTATAGCTAGCCAGCTAGCAGTCTCATCTTGATTGTAGCTATCGAGCTAACAATAGTAGTGACTACCATAGCTTGCTAGCTATCTTGGAGCTACGGTTTAAAGGGCAGCTAGCTGGAAGGCAAACTAGCTAGCTAGCTTAGTTCAGCCTCATAGCTTACATATTGATAATACATAACTGGTTATTTAGGTTTCTAATGTTATTTAAAAGGTAAACGCTTACTAACGATTTGTGTTGTTTTTGTTTGCTATCTTAGCTGACAAGCGTAGTTTTGTCCTTAACATAGCTAGCTAGTTAACGTTAGATTGTATTTACGACATTGATCACGTTTGTGTATCATCCCCTGTATGTTTTGTTCTCCCTTTTAACGGGTATTGGAATTATCTTTAACACTTTAGATGCTTTACGGTCACATTTGTTAAGGATTTGTAAAGAAAAGGATAAACAAGTAAGAACAATCAAGCATGGACCAAATAAAAAAGGGTCAGTCGGGTTTTTTTTTTTTTTTACTTTTTCATGTGGGGGTTTTCGGATTGGGATTGCTGTGTGGGAGGGAAGTGGCCTCAAACCACACATAGTGGGGCATAGTATGTTACACCTTACCAAGTGTACAATTTAGTGTGTAATTCCTAACGATATAGCCAATAACCGTTGCCCAAATCACTTTAGCCCTCAAAGTAGCTAGTCCCCTTATTTAATTTGGCTAGTTACTGACAAAACATGTTACACGTCTGTTAGCTGTGCGGTTAGACCTAGCTAACTTTTGTCAAGACCTCAGCACAACAAAACATTTCTACTGGATTTTTAATAATTTGTCTGGAGTAGTCTGTTTAAGCGACATCAAGTGGGAATTGGAAATGTATTGTTTTTAGATGAGTGATGTTAGATGAATTCATTTGGGTTCATTTCTGCTTCAGCTGTTCGAATTTCCTTAATGAACGTCTTATTGGGATCGTACAGACCTAACATTTTGAACACTTTTTCTCTCAGTGCCAAAATGGACATCTGTCCAATGTTACACTTTGACATTGACCTGAACGTCTAAAACTCCCCCCCCCCCTTTTTTTTTTTTTTTTTTTTTTTACATTTTCAGAATATGGTATCAAGTTTCCGAGTGTCAGAGCTACAGGTGTTATTGGGCTTTGCAGGACGGAACAAAAGTGGTCGCAAGCAGGAACTACTATTGAGGGCCCTGCACTTACTAAAGACCGAGTGTAGCCCAGCAGTGCACAGCAAAATTAAGGAACTTTATCGACGCCGCTATCCCAGAACAATAGAAGCTCTTTCTGACTTTTCCTCCCTCAAGTCTTCAGTCTTTTCCTCTGCCATCGTGGACTCAGACCTCGCCCTCGCTGCTGGGTATGCCCATGGTTCTGGCTCAGTGGCCCAGCACCCTATGACCCACAGTCCCATTCTCTTCCATGAGACCAAGCCCAGGATCGACATGCAGCAGCCAGCGCCTCCCATTCCACCCGTCCACCCTGACGTGCAGCTGAAGTCTCTTCCTTTCTACGATGTGCTGGATGTCTTGATCAAGCCTTCGAGTCTGGGTGTGTCTCCGATAGCTGTCTGTTTGATTTACTCTGTGGTGTGATTGCTTTTAGCAGGTCATTTGGCAAGCAGGTGCAGCATTTTTGCATATGCAAGACACTTAAGCAACATTTCATAACTTCAACAGCAACAGCTTCTGAAGATTTTGTCAGAGGAAATAAACTGCAACATTTTCTTATATTAAATCTAAATCTACGGTGTGAGCAGGCAGTTTCAAGAACTGTCCATTCAGAACTTAGAAGAGAGGGATACTATGGTGGCGATGCAGTGCATAAACCCCTAAAAATGCAGTTGCGAGTAAAGTGGTGCAAAGAACACAGGTGCTGGAAATGAAATCATATCGGCAGAGTTATCCTTAACCCTGTTCTCAACAAGAGGATAAGTGTACCTGTGGCACAGGCCAAAAGAAACCTACAGGCCTAAGTGCTTGTTTCCCATGGGGAAAGGTTCTGGTGACTCTGTCATGGTGTAGGGTGCATTCTCCAGGCAAGGTTTAGGTCCACTCAACCCCTTAAAGGAAAAAGTGGACACAAAGCCATTCTGAGCTATGACCTTCATCTTATGGTGAAGCATAAGTTAAGAGTGGTAGGATGTAGGATGACAGTTTGATGAGTATGAAAATTATGTAAACCATATGCAAAAGCTGCATCAGTCACTGGAAGTCAACTCAGTTGAACACTTATGGGAGATTCTGGAGTGGTGCCTGAGGCATATGAACATCTTTTTGGAGAATGATATCACATCTCTTCAGTAGAGTTCCAGACACTTGTAGAAGCTATGGCAAGTTGCACTGAAGCTGTTCTGGCAGCTCATGGTGGCCCATTGCCTTAAGACACTTTATGTTGTTGTTTCACCACATTGCTGCTTGGAATAGAATACAGCAGTAGTATCGTGTGATACATCTATAACTTAACATTCTTAAAAATGTTTTGTTTCAGGTGCAAGCAGCATCCAGCGTTTCCAGGAGAAGTATTTCATCTTTGCCCTCACCCCACAACAAGTACGAGAAGTATGCATTTCCAGGTTAGTCATCCACCCAGAGGTGATCTTGATAACTGCCATTTCATTTCATGTAAAATAAGAAAGAAATGAATGGTTATTTTTTTTTGTTATTGTTTGTGTTTAAAGGGATTTTCTCCCAGGTGGTAGAAGAGACTACATGGTTCAAATTCAGTTGAGGTAAGGCTCATCTGTATTTGGACTGCCATAGAATGCAGCAGCTAGATAAGGGTAAATTATGACCAGTCTTTATGGTTCAGGTTTATGCTTTCATTTAACATCACACAAACCTGGCAGACACTACCTTTTGGATTAATAGCAAAGCTCAGTGGTGTGAGTGAGAGCACTGGGCACAGTGACTGAAGGGGACATGACCAGAGTCAGAGTAAGGCTGCAGTTCATCCTTTATCTTCATTTGGGACCTAGGTCTTTAGTTTCAGAAGCTGGTCACATTTCTTGGGATGCCATATGGCTTGCAAAGCCAGGGCCCATCCTGCTTCAAGTTATAGATTTATGAGTGGTCTTATAGAAAGGAACGAAGATGCATCTTCTTAGGGCATATTGCAGTGATGTTTGAGGTAATCTTTGTGATGCATGTTTTCTCACTTTTTTCGAATTTTTACTGCAGTTTAAGAGAAATTATGCCAAACCTTTTGCCCAGCTCTAATTTCTTTGTTTTTGATCTCAGATTTTGTCTTGCTGAGACCAGTTGCCCACAAGAAGACAACTACCCAAATAGTCTGTGCATTAAAGTAAATGGGAAACTCTTTCCTCTTCCGGTATGTAGGAAATACTTGATTATATATTTTTTCCCTCTAGTGTTTATATACTGTTAGTGTTTCGTGAGAAATGTTAGTACTGAAGATCATTATTCCTGCATTCAGACAACCTTCATTATATACAAATTGGTAAAATTTGCATTTCTGCTCTCTTAAATGTATCCTATGATGTATTCAATATCTGAAAAGTAGTTCTGTCGTGAGGTTAATGTGGGTTATAAATAAATGATGATTATGGCATATTTGTTTTAGGGATATGCACCTCCTCCTAAGAATGGAGTAGAACAGAAGAGACCGGGGAGACCCTTGAACATTACCTCACTAGTTCGATTGTCCTCAGCAGTTCCCAATCAGATTTCAGTCACGTGGGCCCCTGAAATTGGGAAGGTAAGTTGTCATTTTCATTTTTGTTTCCTTTGTCCTCCCCCACTTGCTGTAATATTTCATTAACATTTCAGTTCTCATTTCAGTACTCTGTAATATTTCCAGAGTAGTCTTCATTGGGACAGCCATTCAGTAGTTCCTGTTGTCATGTGATTACTTTGGGTTTGTCTTAAATGTTTTGTTTATTTATAGCGCACCTCTTTCTGTGTATGTTTGTCTTGTATTTGTCTGTGCAATCATAGTATATATTTTGTGAACTTTCCATAATTTCTGCTGCTAGTATAAGACAGTCCATGTGAAGACAGACAGTACATTTTGTAGGTTTTTTTTGTGTTGTATTTTCTTGCAGACCTACTCTGTGTCAGTGTTCCTGGTCAGGCAGCTCACCTCTTCACTGTTACTGCAGAGGTTGAAAATGAAGGGCATCCGGAATCCTGACCATTCAAGAGCTCTAAGTAATATGCTCCTCAAATCGCTTTATGTTCTTACAAGAAAGACATTTAGAAACTGAGTGAGAAAAGTGTTGGCTATTTACTGAAACACCCTTAGTTATTATTATGCAATTAAACTGAATTTCTTAAATTTGGTAGCCTCAGACATTTATAAATTCACAGAGCACAGGTCGCTGACTGATGTTGTTGGTCCAGTGTGCATTGAACCTTACTGACCTTGCCATTTGTTTCAGTTAAAGAAAAGCTGACAGCAGATCCTGACAGTGAGGTTGCAACAACTAGTTTGCGAGTTTCTCTGATGTGCCCAGTAAGTTTTTTTTTTTTTTTTTAATTGAAATGAAATATTTTCTATTCTCAGTGTAACACACTCATAGTTTATACACAATGTTAGAGACTAACTAGTTTACCTCCCACAGTTGCTGACAGGTCTAGATTTTGTTTTTTGAGGGGTGGAAGTAAGTTTATGTTGTTGAAGGGAAATATCTGATAAGAAAATATCTCCCCTACCTGGTGCCATTAATTTAGTGATAGGTTAAGACAGCTGATGAAATTACAAATGTCTACATCAGTTAATTGTGTCTTCACAGAAGAACATACTTAACACATATTACAATTTTTACGTGACAAAAACAAATTAAGCACATTGATAACAATACTCTTAAAGCCAGACTGGTACACAGTCGTTTGGGTCCAGAATAAAGGATCTGTAAACTACATAACTATGTAAAGGACTTTTACTATGACAGCATCACTTTCAGTTACCTTTGGTATCTGCCCCACAGGTGACTGTATGTGATGTTGGCATAGTAATTGGCGTATCATCTCATATCTTGTCTGTAGGGTGGGGTAGTAACTGATGATGGCTTTGTCTCTCCAGCTGGGGAAGATGCGCCTGACTGTGCCTTGTCGAGCGGTCACGTGTTCGCACCTGCAGTGCTTCGATGCAGCTCTCTACTTACAGATGAATGAGAAGAAGCCCACTTGGATCTGTCCAGTCTGCGACAAGAAAGCTGCTTATGAGAGCCTGATCATTGATGGGTGAGTTGATCCTGGCAGCAGCCTCTGAAGACTCAGAATGATGGTGTGTTGGTCTTTGATATACCAGTATGTGTCTCGTGCTTCTTTGAGTTGTAGTCCTACTGCAGTAATCTTCTGAAAGTAAATGGTGGTCTGCATTCTGGGAGAATGCTTTACTTCATGATGAAGTGGGTGTTTCATATTCTCCCTCAGACTTTTCATGGAGATTTTGAACGACTGCTCGGATGTGGATGAAATTAAATTCCAAGAAGATGGGTCATGGTGTCCCATGAGACCAAAGAAAGAAGCTCTAAAAGTGTCACCCCAGCTTTGCCCAAATTTGGAAAGTAAGCATTATGATAGTGTGTGTGTGTGAATGCTACCTCATACATTAGGTTGCTCCTGAATAAATCATATTTGAGCTGGTATTTCAGCACTGAGGCTGAACATCAGCTGCAGGTGCAGTGTTCACAGTGATCCCACCCTTGCAGAAGTTAAAGACCAAGCTCTCCTTCTGACCCTCAGGCTCCACGCTGGTGCGGCCATGCTCAGTGATTCCCTCAACTGAACCCAGCAGTGTGAAGAAGGCGGATGTTATTGACCTCACTTTAGAGAGCTCTGAGGAGGAGGAAGAAGAAGACCCTCCACTCAAGAAGCGCTGTCTCTTCATGTCAAAGGCAGAGGAGACCCACACTAAGGGGTTTGTACTGAAGGATTACTTTAAGGAGCAAATGAAACACAATGTGCTCTGCTTATAAGCATCTTATCTGTTGACAATCACATTCTTAGTAGTAGTTGTTTCTTAAAAGTAGAGTCCCAAATAAAGGGGCAAAATGGGTATTTATTTTTTAATTGGCATTTTTCTTTTAATCAGCTGGGAAGTGTGCTTGGGCAAGTTCCTTATTTAAAATTACATGCTGAAGTCAATGTGAAATAAGATATTCAAATTTGTTTTTTTTTCCGATAATTATACATCTTTGTACTCCAGTATTACATGTAAGTGAGCCCATATTGGTTCTTCCAAACAGATTGATTGATTATTGCACAAACACTTGATTTTCAATACTAAATCCTTTCAAAGACAGCAGAAACATACAGAAACTGAAATTGATTGTTTGCTGATCTCTGTAATTGTGTTTTTCTGCCAGGGTTTTGGCCTATCAACCATCAACATTAAGAGTGCCAAATGTCCAAGCTGTGGAAACATCCTACCTGTCCTCTTCTCTTGCTGACTATGCAGTTCCATTCCATCACTCCACTTTGTCCACTATTCCTGCAGACATGCAAGGTTAGATGTTTTGATATGTCTTTCTGGAACATTTTGCCTTGAAGACATTGATGTAATTAATTGACTGCAGTGTCCTGGGTTGTAGAATGGATCTTTGTTGGAAAGTGTGGGGGAATTGAGGTAGAAGTGCTTCTGCTTTCTCTGTTTTAAAGGAGTGGTGTGCTGTATGCAGCATAGTGTAATGTTATTTTGATTGCCATGTCGTAATCTCTCTTTATTGTTCGGTTGTTTTCTTTTGTAGGTCTAGATTTGTTCTCCTTGATGCAAGGAGAGTCCCAGGTATGTTGAAGTTGTTTTTTCTAAAACCCATTTGATGCCATCCCATCAGCTTTTTGTGTGCAGTGTGGAATTGTTTGATTACCTCAGAAAACTTGCACTGCAAAATAGCATTCAGAGCGAGTAAGGCAGAGTTAATAAACAGAATGGTTACTTAGTAGGAACAGTGTATGCTATCTGTTAAACTTGCAGATTGAAAAACAGGATCTAAACACACACGGTGAGATGGTCACACATTTTTGAAACACTGACATAGAGAGCCAAGAAAATATCAATATTCAACCCCTGTGGTATTACAAATTCTATTGTGTGCCAGCGTTGTGAAGTAGACCGGTAACGTATTGAATAAAATCAAGGGAATGTAAGAGATGCATAAACTGTGGTGTCAGAGTCAGCACCATGATTAATGTGTAGGGTAAAATCACTCAATAGGAGAATCTTGTCATAGCTCATAATAGTAACGGATAGTTCAGGTAATTCAGATAAAAAGAAGTGTTCTGCCTAGGTGGTTGATAGAGCGTAACAAGAACTACTTGGTTTTTTCAAGATGGACTTCTCATTACAGCCATACATTCAAAGGAGGAAAAAACTCCAAATGTGATATTTCTACAACTGAAAGAATCGGCAAAAATAGTTGCTAATCCCCCACCTCTTTTACCCTGTCTGACAGACTGAAAAAAAAAACAACTATATTTTGATTCTTCAGTGAGGGAAGCAGACCCAACTGAGCCATGCCATGTTTCTGTCAAGAAGATAAAATCCAGCTTGCATTCAGAGATAAAGTCATTTATGAAGGAGGTTTTACTAGTAAGTGCTGTAATGTGTAATAGCTCCATTTTAAGTTTCTCTGAATGGGGTACCTCTGAAGGTTCAGTGCATTTTACAGGACCATAGACTAGATTACCTTCTCATAGACCCATGGGCTTCATTCCATTAGATTTCCTATACCCTCTTATAACATGATCATTGCACTATACATGAGGACATGCAGAAATACATTTTTTTCTGAGCACAGTACTCTGGGTTCCTAGAAACTTATTGAACAGTACCAGAGGCATTGGGAAGCTCACAATTCTGCTATCAGGCAGATGATGTTCATGCAGTATGACATTGATACATTCATTGGTCAAGTCACTAGTTACTACAGCATTCATGAGGTGTTGACTAACAGAATGGGTACTAGTGTTTACGGACACACATGGTTGCTAAGATCTTTGATAACATGAAAGAATCACCTCCATCTGATTTGAAGATAATCATGTTTAAAAAGGAAAGCCTATCCAAAAAACTATTGAAGTTGTCAATAAAAGTGACGTGAAGTGCTGGTGAGTTTGAGGGACAGATCTTTAAAAAGGTCTCCATTCATCTTTGCAGCATTACCGCACACCAATGTTCCTGGATAACTTACCCAGCAGCCTGCAGAGCCCCGCCTCCAGTGGTGGACTCATCTCTTCCTCCAGCCAATATGAGGGAAGCTCCCATAGCGGCAGCTCAAGCCACAATGAGACCGGTGTCATTACCGGGGGAGGAGGGACCAGCATCTCTGATATTATATCCCTGGATTAAATCAGTTTTGAGAATCTCCCACTCCAAAGTTCAGTATCAGATACTGCCATTCAGCTGTCCCATTTTTCCCCATTTAAGATGGTTGTTTTTACTGTAATTTATAATGCTACATATGGCCTTTTATTGGATGAATGAACTTTCAAGACCTGCTTGGTTGAAGAAAGGCGGACTGATGTAAGTTGAACATGAATGATCATGTAAATTATTTTGCGCCAGTGGCTTAATCTCAGAATGAGCAATACAAGGTGCTCAGAGGCAGCTCAGTTTTTGAAACATTAATATCAGTTCATGTTGTGTACAGTACTTTTGGTTTCTGTGTTCATTTGGACCACACATAGCAATAAAATACCTTCCATACATACAGTGCTAGTACTGGTTGTAAATTTATCAAATATGAAAATGAAAGTGTTTTAGCTGTTTTTTGATCATTTGCAAAAAAAAACAGGTAAACCCCTTTTCTTCTGTAGAGGTAGAACCATGTTGATTTCCTACTATCAGTTTCTTGGTCATTCCTGACCCCCACTATCGTGGGAAGTCTGGTGAAAACCAGCAGTGTCAGCAGGATTTCACAACCTATTGCTGCTGACCTGGTTGCAAGCAGGCTATGGGCAGGCTGGCAAATGGAATGGGTGGGCCAGAGCAGGTCACTATTCTGTAACTGTGGCTGCCATCGCAAGATTGCAGACGTGTTCAAAATGACACATTTGTGTCAAATGGGTTATATGAATAATATATTTGCACCACTATACAGATTCAGAAAAAATATATATGTATATACACACACAAATACTTGAAAATTCTGACTTTAAGCCCAACAAGAGTGGCCTGGCTCAGCATGTTTCTGCTGGTGGAAAAGGGGTTTTTGTTGTTGCACTTGTTACTGGTTTACTTTCATTGTTCAATGCTTTGAATTTGGACAAAGTTGATTTCATTGTCTTGTTTTTTTTGTATATTTTTGACAAATGCTAGTTATTCATTTAGGGACCTATTTCAACTGACCTCAATTGTTGATGAAATGGATACTGTGTTCTCTGCAATGTATGAAAGATACTACTCCCCTGTACTGGTTAAGTACTTATACCTTTGCAGCTATTGTAGAGGGTGTGTTACATGTATAAATATTTTTACTGGAGAGTATTTGTGTAACCCAAAATTAGACCAGTTGTAATTGAAAATGCAATACATAAAGCATGGTACTACCTTTCCTTACATATGTGAAAAAAATGCAGATATATACAGAGTTGGAGAATTGTACGCTGTACAAAAGGAACCTAACAGTGTGACTTTAAGCTCAGGAACCTTAGCCCACATGCTTGGACCGATCACCAGCACAGTTTTCTCTGTCCGTTTGAAGAAAAAAAAATAATTGGTATTTATACTGATCGAACACCAGGCTGGAACATATTACTGCCATATAGACGGAAAATGCCATGAATGTTGCCATCTATCTTGAAAGGAGCAACAAGCAAGTGAAATTGTCTCTTTGTACACAGCAGAAAGGAAAGGAGTAATCTGAGATAAGTTACTGTGTCTTGAAGTAGTGGTGTTACTGAATGTTTTTCAGTTAAAATTATAAATGGATGTTACTGTAACAACTTAAAAGCTGTGTTACTGAAACTATGAGAGCCGTTGCAAGGAAGGTTTTTCTGAGATTGAGATACTGCTTGTAGATCCCATTGCCCTCTTACATGAAGTCATTACAAGGATAAGTCAAATTTCCCAATTTGTGATTGGCTGACTGTACCTTCTGTGAATTTTTTTTGTCTTTATTGTAGTAAATGTATGTATTTTCAAAGTCTGTGATTCAGACAATGATCATCTTATGTCGATATTTTGTTTAAAATCTAATACGTTAATGTTTGTTGGATGTACACATCCTTTATGAAAAGTGCCAGGTAACTGACATTTTCCTTGAGGAATAAGGTGGCTCTTTCGCGTATGTAAACACCATTAATTGCCACTTGGTATTCATATGAAATACCTTATGCATCAAATAAGCAATGAAGTAACATCCTGACCATCTGCCTGGCATGAGGTTAAAACTGGCAGAGCTCTAACAGCAGGCACGATGTTGCTCCAAAGTTGGGGTCAGTTCCATTCGATTTCATTCAGTTCATTTATTGAAAATCATTTCCTATGGAAAATTTCAATAAATGAATTGAATTACAGTTCATTTCTTGAATTGACAGAATTGAAATGGACTTCAGAGCAGATGCTAGTAGTCAGGAGTTGGTGTACCAAGTTTTCATCTCACATCACCTTTTTGTCAAGGCAGTGCTTGACACTGAAGATATTCAGCTCAAGGCTAGAGTTTATCATAAAATGTTCCTTATTGTCCATGAGAAATGTGGGGAAATCCTGTTTTGATTTCAGAAAATGTCAACCATTTTCAATATTCACAAAGTAAAGCTAACATTTTGTATTGTACAAATAATATAAAATGATCACTGTGTGTGTGTATGGATATTTTTGTGTGATGTTAAGATTGCAGAGCCCATGGTATTTCAATGTACCTGTAGCCTTGTCCTTCCACTTATTTTTTACACACATTATTACTTTGAAATATTTAACTCTTAGTGTCTGTGTTGCATTTAAATGTGATGAAATGTATAAACATTGACATAGCTCACAAAAGTGTGAAGGCTTTACACAGTTTGTGAACAGTTGTCAAGGACCGGCTTGCCTACCTCTGGTCCTTACTGTTGGCAATTTTGCCTGTTCTCATGGGCCATGTGTTAGAGATCTGCAAACACACACAGAAGAAGGTCCATTAACATGTATTTGACCACCAATCATCTGTAATACCTGGATCAAATATATTTATCATAAGATTAATTTCCTCTTTTATTTAATTTTAATGTATGCACTGTATCATTTCAAAGTTATTTCAACAATAAATTTATTTTGTTCCATTTTGTCCCTGATTAGAGGATTCAAGGGAACATACCAAATCATCTTGCCTTCACTATGCCTCAGCTGTGCCTTCAATGTGGCATCAGTGAACTGGTTCCATGCTCTACATACCTCCCATAACATATTCCAGACACTTGGATATATAGGAATTTTCGGTGAAGTCAGATGTGTCAAACAATGTTGTTTCTTTTGGGTTGTATTATAGTGAAGCCATATTCCCAACTATACATTTTCATCAATGATGATGAATTTATTATTTTTTTGCAGACCCATCATGAGATGCAAACAACAGAATGTGATTTTATATGTGTAGATGGAGTGTAACAGTGGAGAAAATATATTTTTATTTTTAGTCCTCTAAGGAGAACTGGGCTGTGAAACAGTAGCTACGACTGAGTGCACTGTGATTTTCCGAATGAGGGAGACATTGAAAGAGGTTCTGCGTTGATAAGGGGGCGTAACAATGAGTTCTCACTCTAACTGAAAGTACCTATAGTTAGATTTGAGATTTGAGCACAAGTAATGCTTCACAAAGGAACCGAAAATTAAGCATCTGCTACCATAAGCTTTTGTCTTTGTAAATGATAGTTTTAAAGCATATACCAGTTGAATATAATAACTAACACAAGGGTATAATCTGATTAGTTTTAATTTTTTTAATTAGTTTTTAAGAGTATTTTCATACAAAGTATTTTCACATAAAATATTCACATTTACATTTTTTGATTTGGCAGACGCCGTTATCTAGTGCGACATTTGTTAAAGTGTAAAGATCAACATGTGACAAAATGAAGCGTTATGGTTATACAATACTTGCTTTATATATGTCATATTAGTAACATTGACCAGTTTGTGACAACATTTTTCTGCATTCAAGCGTGTCTGCACAAACTGAAGGAAATTTAATAGCAAAGCGATTGCAATTGTTTTTAACGAAATATCCAACGCTTTCCGTTATGATTGGATTAAGATGACCACACGGAGGCTTTGCATCCAATGAGTATATAAGTTGTTGAATAATATAAGTTACTCCTCCAAAGCGGATGAATGCGATTTCCCCAATGATATCCAGGTTGCTCGGTAGAATATGTTTCCGCAGTCTGGATTTACTACGCGATTGGCAGCTGTTATATCGTTTGTAAAATGACCAATGAGCACATAGTTACTAGGCCGAGCAGGATAATAACGCTTTTTATGATTGGCTCGTTTTTACCCTCTGTTTTCGGTAGTTTCTCCGCAGCTCTGAGATGAGTGAGTGGCCTTGGATTCGATTTGAGGGGAAATAGCTGTGACCAGGAGGCTGCGAGGGGAAAAAATATAAAGAAATAACGTTTTATTTATACAGTAGTTCAGGAGGACCAACATGGCTTCGGGCGGAGAGTAAGTACAGCGTGAAACTTTGTAGAAATCATCAAATTTTGGCATTGTGTCTGAGTTTTGGAAAATCATTTGTTAATGACCCGTCGCCGATTAAAATTTACCCCATCAAATAAAGAGGGACAGAAAACAGTCTTGACGCTTTTATCCCAACTTCACGGGGCCAAACGCTCACGATCTCTCGTACTAATTTCGGTTACTGTCTAGTAAGCATCACTTTCAAATAAGCTGTGTGGTTGAATTAGTTTAAAATATATAACTGGTTAGCCAGATAGCGTTACCGACATGACATGTGATGGCTAGCCGGACAGCTACATAACCAGTTTACCACACAATCTAAGCGGCCAATCGATGGCAATATACAATACATGGCGTTTCAGTGAGATGGCGATCTTGGTTGTAGAGTTGCCTGGAGTTAATATGACAATGTACACATGCCTCTAAGCAACGTTAATTTCAAGATGATGAGTAACGTTAGCAAGCTGGCTAATCGACACCAAGCTAGTCGTTGATTTTCTGGCGAGCAGGCATTGGCCTACCGGCACTAACGTTGCTGCATTTGCGACGTTTTGCTAACATTGCTAGGTAGATGCCAGTTATTCACAAAAGGTGAACAGCTATCTGGTTAACTGTAACGTTAGACATTCGGCTGGTTGGTAACTTAGTTAATTGTCTAGCTAAGTTAAGTTACCTAACCGCCGATTTGAGGGTCTTGGAAACGTCACTTGGTCTTTGAAGGGACATGTTTAGCTTGTTTACTAATTAGCTATAATAGCTGATAGGTGCACACTTACCCACATTTACAGTTAGCCAGTTATGTAGTTTACTAGAGGAAAGCCCAAGCTGCTAGTTTGGAAAATTTAAATTATTATGTATAATATCTGTATTGGCCTAGTGACGTACGTGTCCAGCTAATATTAACTTTGAGTTTGTGGGGCATTGCTAACCAGATACGTTTAATGTCAGTCACTTCAGTGTTGAGGTTCCATTATTCCTAAACATTTCGTAATAAATTGCATTTCTATCCGCTTATTCTTAGCAAGCTCGCTGGCTAGCGGATGTTAGCCGGATGCTTTGGTAGTTAGCTAAACAGCATGCTTTATATAGTTTAGAGCTAACTAGGCATTAAACGTTATTAAACGTTAAGTGTCTTGGCTAGGTAGTGACTTGGTCGGAATGGTGTCTAACGTTAACCTCGATTGTTCGCAGCGGTGTCGATTCTTTTTGCCGTTTCTTGCTGTGTCATCATCAGGGCCTACACTGTGGGACTAACGTTACAAGTGCCCATACAGATAGCTTTGATAGCTAGCTTTTTCATTGCTCATAACATCAGTTGACTGCGGTACCTAGGCTAGGTGGTTGACCAGGCTAGTTATGTATAGTTCAAAAGATCTAGTTAGTTTACCAGTTAATTTTAGCCTAACTAGTTAGGTATGTATCGTTAGCGCTGCACTCGGTTGCTAGATCGCAGGCTTGGAGCTTAACGCTGTCAATGTGTACCTGACGCATGACATTTAACTAGCCAGGTAGTTAGTTATCATAGTCATCATTAGTGAACTTCGAGCAAATCGCAGGTTTTGAAATTAATCGCGTACCTAGTTTGCCAGTGCAACACCATTTAAAAATTGTCATGGAGCTTGTTAAAATCGATAAAAATGGTACTACGTCTACGTCTTAGTTTCAACAGAAGTTTAGTCTCGCTTTAGATGCAATTACGTTTGTTGGCTAGCTGCATCGATTTGGTATACAAGAGTTTCAAACTATTAGAATTAACGACGTTTTAAGGAAATTTAATGAAATGTTTTAACACGCAGTAGCGATGAGAAATGAGATTTGTATCCACAACAAAAGCGGTTGTTGCATCGCGATGCAGATGAACTACTATAGAATGTCACAGCTGAAGCGAGAACAAAAACATCGATCTCGAGAAACATTAAAGATTCGTGTTTCTGTTGTCTTGAGAAATTGTGTATTTTAGTCCACATTGTCTGCATTCATGATTATTGATTTTGCATGCAATTTGAACTTAATTGGTACTACACAGTGTACTCTACCCTTGCACTAATTACTCTTTAATCGTCCCTGAAATTAATTCGAAACCAAAACAAGATATTTGTAAGCGTTGGTTGAGCACTTTGGCAGTGGAGTGTTAAATGAATTGTTTAATCCACAGCCTTATGGTTCAAAGAAAAAGACTGAATTCCGTCTGAGTGTGAAGAATTAAAGTTCTAGCATTGATCTGGCAGAAATTTAAAGGGTAGCTTTGAAAGCATACAGTTTATGTGGAAGCACTTATTGTGTTACTTTAGAACACTTTTGTGGATCCTAAGTATATTTCCAGGATGAAGTATATGTCCTGCTGGAGTAATCACCACTGATATTAATTGCCTCGGTGCTAATTACAGTTAAAGCTATTTTCAGTATTTCTTGGTAACATTATAATCTTATTCCAACAGTAAATACTTACAATGAATGGTTTAACAATGTAAATGGCCTAATTACTATCAAACTGTAAATTTGTGTCTATGTTAACATGTAAAATAATGAGACATTCTAATGTATTTTATTATAGATGTTAAACATGTTACATATAAATTCCTGACTGATGTGGCCAAGGCCTCTGCTAAATGAAATTTAAAATAAGTATTTTATTGTTTTCTCCATAGATCCAAAAATGATGATCTTTCCACTGCCATTTTAAAGCAAAAGAACAGACCAAACAGGTTGATTGTGGATGAGTCCATCAATGAGGACAACAGTGTTGTCTCACTTTCTCAGGTATGGTTTTACTTCCATTTCGCTCATGCATATTTAGTTGTTTGGTGTTATAACCAGACCTCAGACCTCAGGTAAGAGTACTGGTATTCCTTGTTTCCTTGAGCCATGTTAACCGGTGGGTGGATGACCCGGGTGGCCATGGTTCAGTCTAAGTTAACTGTGTTTTCTTACATGACATGGACAGTGTAGTTAGCTCCTGGAGGAGGTCTATTCCTTTTCCACCCTGCCTCTCTCTATTAGCAACAAGCACAAAGTGCTGGCAAGCTTGCTAAAAACTAATGCACAGTCACTTACTAGCAGCTAGTCAGCTAGTTGGAATATCAGTCTGGCTTGACAGAAGTTAATATTTTTATGCATGGTTTGTTCTGTGATCATGGTGCATATTGTTCTTGGCTACCTTGCAAGTGAAGAAGAGCCTCCAATGTCATTAAAAAAAGTAAAACAGGGCTTGACATTAATGGTTGCCCAGTTACCCTGGGAAACCAAATGTCACCTACGAAGAGGTTTTGCCAATCATTTCCAGTTGCCCATCTTGGCATGCAAAAGCTGCTAAAATAAATAAATAAATAAATAAATAAATAAAGCAATTTTTCTCCTTAAATAAAACTGTTTCCCCTTTCATTGCCTTGCATTGGTGGACCTCCTTTACGATATTGTATCTCACCATTGCAGAAAACCCAGCAATATAATATTAAGCTACATCCTTCTCCTACATCATTCTCAATGTACTCTGACAATATGTATTTTCATCCAAAAAACTATGGCATTCATGGAACATAAGTCCCATGTGTGAAATTCTTGTTGTAACTACTTAAGCTAGGCAGTTTCTAATTGATAGTGCTGTTGCCAATCTATGCATGAACACTATGATTGGAGTAGCCAACATATCTCTGATCCACACACCTCTGCACTGTGTAGCCAATCACACTTGACTTGCTCACACATTTCAATGAGACATGGATCTACAGACCAATTTGCAGTTTTCAGACTTGTCATTAAGCGAACAACAATTCCATGCCAGCTACATGTTTTATTTTTTTTCTGTATACCTTGCTGTATCAAATCTGCGGCATTGTGGCATAGTGATGAGGAGCAGGGCTCGTAACCAAAAGGTTGCTGGTTTGATTCCCTGCCGGATGACAAGTGTTGTACTCTTGGGCAAGGTACCCACAGTTGCCACAGTAAATACGAAGCTGTATAAATGGGTAACATGTAAAAACTGTAACCTAAGTAAGTCGCTCTGGATAAGAGCATCTGCTAAATGCATATAATGTAACATGTGCGGCTTACGTTTTGTGAACGTTTTGAAGTGTGAACTGCTGTTGCTGGGTTGACGAATGCTTTGAACGTCTCTCCTGTGTCTCTCCCGGCAGGCAAAGATGGATGAGCTGCAGCTCTTCAGAGGAGACACCGTTTTGCTGAAGGGGAAGAAGAGGAGGGAGACTGTGTGCATCGTGCTCTCCGATGACACCTGCTCTGACGAGAAAGTGCGCATGAATCGCGTGGTCCGCAACAACCTGAGAGTGCGCCTGGGTGATGTCATCAGGTGGGTCTCTTACCATGCCTCCTCACACTGTGTTTCATCCCCAGCGTTCCATGTACCATTAAGTACCCCCTTAGAAAGAAAACAGTAATCGTGTATGAGGTGGACCTTTTAAATTTGATTATTGCGACATTTTGTCTTGGTGCAGTATCCAGCCGTGTCCGGATGTGAAGTATGGGAAGCGTATTCACGTTCTTCCCATCGATGACACTGTGGAGGGGATCACAGGCAACCTGTTTGAGGTGTATCTCAAGCCATATTTCCTGGAAGCCTACAGACCAATCAGGAAAGGTAAAATTCGCAACAAAAGGAGTGTGCCTGTTAAGTGCACTTTTTCACAGTTGACTTGCAGTGTTTTTTGTTGTTGCTGTTGTTTTGTTAGCATTTTTGTTAGAATTTCTGTCTGTCCAGGAAGTTATTTTGTTGTGTACCTGATGTTTTGGTAAGGAGATGATTCTGAGGGCAACATCCCAATAACTTTACTCCATAAAGTGGATAGTGGATTTATTCCTCTACTGGATGATCATCTTTTTCATCTGTCTACAAGCTACATTGCTGCTATTGTTGCAGGAGATATTTTCCTGGTCAGAGGAGGGATGCGAGCTGTTGAGTTCAAAGTGGTGGAGACAGACCCCAGCCCCTACTGCATAGTGGCCCCAGACACAGTCATCCACTGTGAGGGAGAGCCCATCAAGCGGGAGGTAGGTCATGCAGGAAGTATGAGCAAGATTTACAATGCAGATGCACTAACCTGTATTTAGTTATACCTTAGCATGGCTGTGGTTTTTACCAAATTCACATGACCTCATTCTTTACATACCATGGCTGAAACCAGTCTCTGCTGTTGCACTTCCTGATATAACAACACAATCAGGAAGTTGGGGGGGCAAAATAGAATTGGGCCTATTTATTTAGAGTGAGGAAATGGGATGCTTTTGATTGCAAATTTCTCCCTTAAGTAGTGCAAAAGCGAAACACATTTGCATGTTTCACTGAGTTGCTGTGAGAAACAATGTTCTACAGGTGTTCTGCGTTGAGGTCTGCAAACTGAGAACTGAACTTGGCAGTTTGCAGTTTAACTGTGTACTGATGAGGCCCATTACTTAAAATTCCTCAAATCCATAGACCCAACTCATTTTAGCTTATCTTAATACTCACCACAACACTGGAATGTAAATAGTGTGTGATTTCAATGCTGCCAACTGGAGTTTCAGTTTGGCAGCAGTAAAGCAAAACACCGTGGTCACAGTGCTCTTGAATGGCTGTCTGGCAGGGGTGAAGATAGGACTGTTAAGACAAGGAAATGCAAGTGTTTAATTTTAGCAGTGCCAGTGACAATTTCAGATAATGGCCCCAAACCTAACAAAAAGGCATTTTTATACAGGGTGTGGGTATGTAGTGATGTAAGGTAGCCAGGTATGAGGGAATAGGCTATTTTAGTATTAACAGATTTCTTTGAGGTAATCATACAAACAAAGCTTAAAGTGTTGATTTGACCTGCTGAAATCTTTGCTGACTTTCAGTTTTCAGCTACTCCAAAGCTTTATGTTCTTCCTTTTTTTCTCTCGGGTGGACCTATACCTAGATAGATATGCTTTAGTCACACTTTGCTGCACCTGAGCAAAATGGAAATACATACAAGGTGAATAGCAGAAAAAAGATGTATAACTCTGTTTCTAGGATGAAGAGGAATCCCTTAATGAGGTTGGCTACGATGATATTGGAGGAGTTAGGAAGCAGCTGGCCCAGATCAAAGAAATGGTGGAACTACCTCTGAGGCACCCTGCTCTTTTCAAGGCCATTGGTGTGAAGGTGAGACAAACCCTAATTTTTGCAAAGGTCCATTAGTGTTTTATTAGTTGGTAAACAGAAATCTGTGATGACGTCAAGCAACATAGGCTTCATGGTATGCTGCAGAAAGAAAAGAAAAAAGGCCAGCAAAAGTCTTTTTCACAGCCAGCTATAGCAAGTTGTGGAAACATGTTGACCTCCAAGAAGATGGGAGTGCTTAATTACTGCATTAATTGTTTTACATTGAAATTATTTTTTTGTTGTACTTTCCCTCCAAAATACATTTTTGTCATCAACTTTATAGGCCAAAAAATCATCAACCATTAAACTAACTGCATGTGAAGTTGTATGTTCAATATAAATCTCTTTTCATAGCCTCCACGTGGCATTCTTCTGTATGGACCACCTGGAACAGGAAAGACTCTGATTGCTCGAGCTGTTGCAAATGAAACTGGAGCATTCTTCTTTCTCATCAACGGTAAGAGAATCAGTGCAAAGAAAATGAAACTCAAATGTGCTCGCTTAGTTAAAGGCTTGTAGACAGGACCATTCAGAAGCATTTTATTAATATTTTGCTGCCGCCTTGATTAATTTTTGTCCATTAATGCCCGTTTGCATGTTTTCAGGGCCTGAGATTATGAGCAAGCTTGCTGGAGAGTCTGAAAGCAACCTGAGAAAAGCTTTTGAAGAAGCTGAAAAGAATGCCCCCGCCATTATCTTTATTGATGAGCTCGATGCTATTGCACCAAAAAGAGAAAAGGTAGAGCAAGTAAACAAGTTCCATAACAAAGTAACAGCCTGTCAAGCAGCATTCATTGCTTTGTGTATGGAGATGCAGGATGATTACTAATTGCTCGTTATGTGTGTGTACAGTTGCTTCACATTTTAAATCTGTGTGAAATTCTTACCTGTGTTCCTGCTTCACCAGACTCACGGAGAAGTTGAGAGGCGAATTGTCTCTCAGCTGCTGACTCTCATGGACGGGCTGAAGCAGAGGGCACATGTCATTGTCATGGCAGCCACCAACAGACCCAACAGCATTGATCCAGCCCTCAGGCGATTTGGTAAAAGATTCCATCCCATCCATGTTTGAACCAACACGTCCCAGTGCAGTCCGTAGTGCTACTGTTTTAGTCTATATGTCCTCATGTCTCAAAATGCACTCTCAGATCTGTTGTCAGCACTGTCCTGCAAATTATTTCTGTACAGCTCTCAATCGGAATGGGGGCTTTGGCTTTTTCTGACAATGACTGAATGATCATGTTTTTGTTGTGAGGTCTGATGCCTCAGTGTCTGTGTTCTTCTGAAGAGTCATTGATTTCAAATGCATACATCTGCACTTTGCCCACAAGGTTGTTTTTGTTATTCCAGTGTTTCCAACATTGACAAAAGTCTCCCTGAGACACGTTCTTTGCCCTTGCTGCGCAGAGTCTGTGCTTCTGAAAGTACATTACAGTGGAATTGCCTTTAGCATGCAAGCACTTTAATACAACTTGGGTTAAAAACCAGCAAATTATCAATATGGAATAGAACAGTTCATAGTCCAATAGAGAGCTTTATGCCTTTTGTGGCACGTTACACTATTAAGGTACTGAATTGTCCCATTTCATGTGGATGACAAAACTGGTGAATTAAATGTTGCAAGTATTAGGCATCTCAACAGTCTGCATTATAAATCTAAATGTCCTAGAGCTCAGGAAAAAGCAGGTAGGTGACAAACTCTTCAAAGGAGTGAAGAAGTCAAGCACTCACGGCACAAGAGATGAGGATTAACTTTTTACGCGGTAGCGTAAGTGTACCTGAAGTTAAGGTAACCACGCTGTTTGTGTCTTTTTCATTTAAGGCCGTTTTGACAGAGAGGTGGACATTGGTATTCCTGATGCAACAGGACGACTTGAGATCCTTCAGATCCACACCAAGAACATGAAGCTGGCTGACGATGTTGATCTTGAGCAGGTCCGTAACGGAAACCTTTGTAAACCCAGTCTGTCCCTCCTTTCTGTGTAGTGTACTATTTGATAGCATGTTCACACATCTAGCATTTGAGGTACTAGTGATTAAACCAAGGTCAATGATGTGTACCTCAGGTAGAAAACTTTCCAATACTAGGACATGTGTGATATTTGTATAGTATGTCAGTGTAGTCAGATCATGCTTCCTCCACCACGCCTTAGCGGAAATCTGTATTATATGTACAGATTCAATACTGTAACAGGTTCAGAATCATGTATAGCTGTCAATTATTTATACAGTATTTGAATGTAAAGATTCCCTTTGTTGTATAATCCCTTATTGTGACCCTTTCTAGATATTTTATAGATATGTAATCATGGATATTGTATGTACACTGGCAAATGCCAAAAAAGGAAAAAGTAAAGGAGTAAGTGAGGCCTACAAAGTATATTGAAAGCATGTACTTCCAGCCAGGTGTAGCGCCTGAATTAGTGAAGCAGTTAAGCATGATGGGATGTTAGGGTCATATATAAAAATCCTGGGCAGACCCTGCCATAGCTATAGGAGGAGATCTCAGTGACTTTGAGAGAGGGGCCATTGTTGGCATGTTTGGCAGGAGTTACAGTGACAAAGATGGCTCAGCTTTCTAATGTTTCAAAAGGAACAGTGGCTCAGGTCATTTTGGTATGGACGTCTGAGGGAGACATTAACCAGGTGCAGCTGTGGCTGAAAGGGCATCCTCGACTGTGATGTCTGTGCATTGATTCAAGATGCAGGGCAAAATGAACAGGCAACAGCTGAATCAGTTGACTGCAAATTTTAATCTGTGGTGTGAACAGGCAGTTTCAAGAACACGTTTGTGAGTGAAGCAGTGCACAGGCAGTGACCGGCTGGACAGGGAAAGAACGTCATGGTCGGATGAGTCATCCTTCACCTGGCTCTCCACATGGGGGCGAGTGCACGTGTGGCACAGGCCAAAAGAAGCATAAAGGCTTGAGTGCCAGGATGATATTGCCTCCATTGACAGGACATAAGTGGCCTCTCAAAGGTTTGATGAGGATGAAAATGGTGTAAAACGTATGCCATGGCCATCTCAGTCAGCAGATCTCAACCCTGTTGAATACTTATGGGAGACTCTGGAGCAGCCCCTGAGACAGTGTTTTCTACCACCACCAACAGAACAACAGATATCTGTTTCTGTCTCCAGACACTTGGAGATTCTATACCAAGGTGTGCTGAAAAGCTGTTCTGGCAGCTTATTTTTATTTTTGGTGTGTCCTTTATTTTGGCATTTGCCTGTACTTTCCATTCCAGGTTGCCAATGAGACTCACGGCCACGTGGGAGCCGATTTGGCAGCCCTGTGCTCAGAGGCTGCATTGCAGGCCATCAGAAAGAAAATGGACCTGATTGACCTGGAGGATGAGACCATTGATGCTGAGGTCATGAACTCCCTGGCTGTCACCATGGATGACTTCAGGGTGAGATCACCATGCTGTGTGACTGGATTTCTGTCATTACACATTTCATCAAAGAATGTTTGCCAGTTTGTGTTATGTTTTGCTTCTGATGTTGCTGTGGCCAGTACTCTGAAACCGAATTTTAGATTTCTAAAGGCTCTGCTTGGCTGGAAATAAAGTATACCTGTAACCTGTGAATAAATATTTCTGGGGGATTTGTTTTCAAGTGGGCCCTGAGTCAGAGCAACCCCTCAGCCTTGCGAGAGACGGTGGTGGAAGTGCCCAATATCACCTGGGAGGATATTGGTGGTCTGGAGGATGTCAAGAGAGAGCTGCAGGAGCTTGTACAGGTAGATCACATTCTGAAGAGATCAGCAGTCTGACAAGCCAGCTGCATACTGCAGACTGCATAGAATACCTCAGTGGGAAAATATGTTTATGTAATAAATTCAACCATTAAAACAATTTAAAACATGATATTTAAAATGAAATAATGAATGAAAGGCAGATAATATGAAGAATAATAAAATAAAAAGCAAACTTCTAATAAAATGTGTAGGTGAAAACCAATGGAAAAAGTAACCCATAAATGTGATCAATTGTAGTACCCAGTGGAGCATCCAGACAAATTCCTCAAGTTTGGCATGACCCCTTCCAAGGGAGTGCTGTTCTATGGACCACCTGGCTGTGGTAAAACTCTTTTGGCAAAGGCTATTGCCAATGAGTGCCAGGCCAATTTCATCTCCATCAAAGGCCCAGAGCTGCTCACCATGTGGTTTGGTGAGTCTGAGGCCAACGTCCGAGAGATTTTTGACAAGGTAAGCTATGTACCCTAAAAGTATTCTTTACATTTACATTTACATTTATTTATTTAGCAGACGCTTTTATCCAAAGCGACTTACAAAAGTGCATACAGTAGGTACAGCGACAGTACGGGGACAGGATGTGTACAGTTCCACAATGAGACAGTTCTCAGCTGAGAGCAAGGTCTGTTTGAGGACGCAGTACTATCAGATTTTTACAATTACACAATACAGCAATTGTGTGCTGGGTCAGTCCAGGTAGAGTCTGAAGAGGTGCGTCTTCAGGCCCCGTCTGAAGGACTGGGGTGAAGGAGCTGTCCGTAGCGAGACCGGGAGTTCGTTCCACCACTGGGGAGCGATGTAGGCGAAACGCCGATGTCTGGCAGAACGAGCACCTCCTGCCTTGACCATGCAGGGAGCAAGGCGTCCAGTTGCTGCTGAGCGTAGGGGTCGGGCTGGTGTGTAGGGCTGGATGAGTTCTTGGAGGTAGGCAGGGGCTGTCCTGTTGACTGCAGAGAAGGCGAGGGTCAGGGTCTTGAATCTGATCCTGGCAGCGACAGGAAGCCAGTGGAGGGATTTCAGCAGGGGAGTAACATGGGAGAATTTGGGGAGGTTGAAGATCAGTCGGGCAGCTGCATTCTGGATGAGCTGGAGAGGGTGGGTGGTGCATGCTGGGAGGCCTGCAAGGAGAGCGTTGCAGTAGTCCAGTCGAGGGAGAACTGTGGCCTGGATAAGGAGCTGCGTCGCGTATGTGGTTAGGAACGGGCGAATCCTCCTGATGTTGTGGAGGAGGAATCGGCAGGTCCGTGACGTGCGAGCAATGTACTCCTTGAAGTCCAGGTTACTGTCGAGGGTGATGCCCAAGCTCTTTGCTGTCCGAGAGGATGGTATTGTGGTGCCATCGAAGGTGATGGAAAGGTCTTGAATATGAATGAATCAATGAAGGTATTCTTGAATTACTCTGCTTATAATGCCAGTAAAATTGTATATATTGGGGCTGACATACAAATGTATGCAGTATACAACAAAACACTGAAACACTTTTAAAGCAACTGTAAGTTCAATACTTCTGTACTTTTTGGGGAGTTTGTAAAGAACATGCACTGAAACCCTGCTATTAAGAAGAGAAATATGAAGAAAAAAGATACTGACATGTAGCTTAGTGCTTAATTTTTAAGATATTTATGGGGTAACATTTAATTGGCAATTGAAAGCATCTTGTAAAATATCATGGGTGACTGTATGACAGTGTATATGATGTATACTGTTGTATAAGAAACGTTACATAAGATACCTTACATAACTTGAGCTGTTATATAAGAGCACAGATAAAATACAGAATTTGTATGCTCTGCCAAAATGACATTCTGTGCACTGCTGTGTAAGGCCATATTATGTTTAGATCAATAGCAGGGGGATAGGGAAGGTCACTTGCAGCTAACAGTAACTACAGTACTGGCCTTGCCCAGTGTGGAGCTGAGAGTTTTCAGGGCTGAAGCTAACATTTGAACCCTGCTTTGCTGCCACAGGCCCGCCAGGCTGCCCCCTGCGTCCTGTTCTTCGATGAGCTGGACTCCATCGCCAAGGCCCGTGGCGGGAACGTCGGGGACGGCGGCGGGGCCGCGGACAGGGTCATCAACCAGATCCTGACCGAGATGGACGGCATGTCCAGCAAGAAGAATGTCTTCATCATCGGGGCCACCAACAGGCCGGACATCATCGACCCTGCCATCCTGCGACCCGGCCGTCTGGACCAGCTCATCTACATCCCACTGCCTGATGAGAAGTCGCGCATCGCAATCCTCAAGGCTAACCTCAGAAAGTCTCCCATCTCCAAGGTAAGGCATAATCTCTCCTACCATTAGCAGGAGTCCTAAAAGCTCCCATGCACTTGCTTCAGTTTCCCAAAAAGTGCTTTCTGTTTGCCTTGGAAAAATTATTGAACAGGTTAGAAGTTTTTAGGCACCTGAGACATTATTGATTGACACAGAAAACATTCAGTATGTTCAGTCTGTATTTGACCCTAAAGGCTCATTTCACCAGCAAAGTAAATCCTCATCTGTGGTCTTTGCAGTTTGCCGTTTAAGAGGTGACAAGTGTTAAACATTTGCTGTTTAAGAGGTGACAAGTGTTAAACACTGAAGTGTAAGTAATGTTAAATGTTCCCTCTCAATACAGGATGTGGATTTGGATTTCTTGGCTAAGATGACCAATGGCTTCTCAGGAGCTGACCTAACAGAGATCTGTCAGCGAGCCTGCAAGCTGGCCATCAGGGAGTCCATCGAGAATGAGATCAGGAGGGAGCGCGAGAGGCAGACCAACCCCTCCGCCATGGTGAGGCTTTGCGCTTACATCACACCACAAATAAATGGCCAAACACTGCATTCTCCCACCAAAATATTTTTCAGGATTCGTAGATTCCATAGACGTTGCATCTGGATGCCGTCTACAGT
Organism: Megalops cyprinoides; assembly: GCF_013368585.1. NCBI lineage: Eukaryota > Metazoa > Chordata > Actinopteri > Elopiformes > Megalopidae > Megalops > Megalops cyprinoides. Next base: position 13,922,436 of record NC_050587.1, read on the forward strand.
GTGATTGCATTAAATGTTCTTTGAAATGCAGGAGGTTGAGGAGGATGACCCCGTCCCTGAGATCCGTAAAGACCACTTCGAGGAGGCCATGCGCTTCGCTCGCCGCTCTGTCAGCGATAACGACATCCGCAAATACGAGATGTTTGCACAGACCTTGCAGCAGAGCCGAGGCTTTGGCAGCTTCAGGTATGTATATGGGGGAGTTGTCCGGTCTCTTCTGTGTCAGTGCACTAATGATATAGTAAAGATTGACAGTCATGTCTTCTAGCAGTTTGAGATAGTTAACTGTTTGTTACAAGCCAATACAACCATTTGGGGGGGGTGGGGTGCTTAAGGTTGTATTTTGGCTATTTCGGTGTCAAGATCAGGGGAACCCTGGTCTCTGTTAAGCAGGTTAATAACAGTTTTATAAAAACCTTCTGTAGTCCAGGTCCAGTCAGGGACCCTCTTTTTCCCAGCTGAGCTCTAAGTTTAAGTGGATTTGAGTTGTCAATTGTCAATAGTGCTCTGGATTAAACTTTGAGTAATTTGCTGTTTTTTGTGAAGAATGTTGTTGAAAGTGATGTTACATGGCTGTATTGAGTATCATGAGTGACTTTTTTTTTTTTACACTCTTCAATTTTAACTATCCAAATGTTTTACCTGTAAATGTCTTGAGCAGTTGGCTTTTTTTTTTTTTTTTTTTTTTTTTTGCTTTGAAAAAATACAAATGTCAGTTTAAGTGTGAAATAGTGCGTACTGCAGTTTGGGGCTCCATTGAAAGCACAGTCTTGGAAAAGCAATTAACTTGCCACCGCAGTCCTCATAATAAAAATGGACTGACTAAAAGCAGCAGAAGCACAGTTATGCTTAGGAGTAAACGCCAAGAAGCCTGTGAAAGTCAACTAATAACACGACTGTTACAAAAAAGGTTTGTTACACCATTACAAAATAAATGCTAACAGAATAAGAGTTGGAATAAAAACCAGCTTGCATAGTGCACATTGGGAAATGCTACAGTAGAATGAGAGGTATAAGCAGTTGATCACCTCTTTCCAACAGTTATGTAGTGTTAAGGAGGATGCCTTGATTGAAGTCGTGTATAGTGCAACACCCATAACGTTCACACTGTACTTAGTTTTAATTTAGTTTTAATTACTGCCACCTCTTTCTCTCAGATTCCCCTCCAGTAACCAGGGTGGAGCTGGGCCGAGCCAGGGTTCGGCAGGTGGCAGCGGTGGTAATGTCTTCAACGAGGACAATGACGATGACCTCTATGGTTAAACTGGACCCATGTGGTGGACCAAAGGAATCCATCCAACCAGGCCATATTGTACAAAACGAAGTCCACGTTTCTAAGACTATATGCTTCTTAATGTTCATTTAAAAAAACATCTCTCTCCTTACAAATGGTGGAGAAAGCATGTAGCTGCTTGTATTTGCTCTGGTTTGAGAAGAAAATGATTCCAGAGCCTGTCATTAAATGAAGGGAGTGGATGGGGGTCATTTCAGAGAAGAAATTCTCAGTAGTGGCTTTATTCTCAACTTTTTAATTCACAACCTTACATATTGAGCCACTTCAGTGGTAATTAAAATGCTAGTCTCAAAGGAAGTAAAAAAAAAAAAAAAAAATCAACTTCATTTTTTATGAACATAGCATATAATGTATTAGAACTTTGAAAATGTTGTTAAAAATAAAATCTTACGAAATGAAACAAATAAACTGGTGATCTTGTCAATGTTTGTGTGTGATGTTGCTGGTGGCTCCATGTTGCTTTGCTGGAGTGTAGTGTGTTCTGCCATTACTGTGTACCATTAAGCTGACTCACAAGCTAGGCTCTTCTTAAACACTTGATTATAAACATTAAAATAAAGCTAAATTCTTTTTATAAAGAAAATCTTGTTCTGTGATTTTAATGTCATTGTGATATTTCTAGAAAAGTTACAGTTGTCTAAGTTTGTTTACAGTTTACAGGAATAGTACATACATTAATATTGTCCTTGTTCGGGTAAAGTTCTTTTTCTTTAATTTGAAAAAAAGTGGCAAAAAGTCCCCATTCATAAATGGTATTTTTTGAAACACCTTTGTGTGTGTAGATGATTCGGTCTGCCTTTTTATCCTGCTTGATGCCTGGTCTTTGACAGCCAGTGCTGAAATGGATTTATTTAAGCAATTTCAAAAGTGAACACCCAGCACCAAGGCTGAAGCTGATTGTTCATGAAAAGAAATTCCAGATAATTTGATGTGATACACCATCAGCCCTTGTCCTCACTTGGCTGGATAATCTTTTTAACGTACAAGAAAAGAACCACTGTTACGTAGCTACTGCTCTCACGGTGCCACCTACTCCTTATATGTTCGGCATGTTTTTCCATATTTGGTCTTCTGATGGTCTGATTCAATTTTGACAATTTGAAATTTTGTAAAAACATTTATCTCCGTTTTACTCCATTTTACTGGTGGTATGGGTGCCAGATTTACATTTACATTTATTTATTTATTTAGCAGACGCTTTTATCCGAAGCGACTTACAAAAGTGCATACAGCAAGTATAGCGACAGTACAGGGACAGGATGTGTACAGTTCCACAATGAGACAGTTCTCAGCTGAGAGCAGCGTCTGTTTGAGGACACAGTACTATTAGATTTGTACAATTACAGCCTATAGGGCAACTAATACGATACACTTTCAAACGGCGGACTTCGACAACTTCAAACGGCGCAATGAGCGTCAGGGTAATGATCAGGATTTGATCTTCAACAGTCACACTTTAAATGTAATGCATTCTGTTTACCTGACCCTTGTACCCCAGTCATATGTAATAGCAATAATGTTCCTCCTCACTAAGATGTGAGCTGTTATGAATTCACTTCAGTTTAGTGAACTGTAACCTAATTGTTTTGTGACATAGCTTTACAATGCAGTATTGCATTACACATAACTGACATCAATAGGTGTTATCAATGCAAACTGCATAATCATCACATTAAGCAATCAATGCTCAAGTAAATCACTGTGGTGACAGATTTGTTATAAAACTTTATTATCTTCAAACAGTTAACAGGTAGCTTACAATTTACATTTTAAAAGGAAAGGTGCAGTGTCACACATCAAAATCACATTGCATTTGTGCAAATCATTTGTGAAAATTACATTTTCCAAACATTGTAAAAAACAGAAATCAAAGAGGAATTATCATCTTCAAAAAGACCTGAGAAAATAAACTGAAACAGAATCTCTAAATACCTGTGCATTACATAATGAGATAAAGGTGAAGTGCTTTTAACGATGTTTTTCCATTAACACATACAACATGATTAAACTGAATAAAATGTGAAATAAACTCAATAAAAAGTGTCTAATTCTTACAATCAGGTCCTTTCGAATGAACTGTGACAAGCATTTTACAGTGATCTCGAATTTCAAATTGCAGTTTGAACACTTTTTTTATTCGTGACATTTTCAAGTGAGGTGCATTGAAGTAAAAAAAGTTAAAATCTTGAGACATCAGACCCAGTATTGTTTGGTGGTGACGGTAGGCATGTGGTGCATGTGTTTTGGTACGTGATTTTGCCTCACATAGCATGGGTCATAGTAGTCCCACTCCAAGCCGGATCCCAAAATTGCATTGGTGAAGCCGTCACTGTCAGAAGACAAGATCCGCAAAGAAATACCTTGAAAACAGTTAAAATGCTGCTCAGGTAAATGCATTTACTTGTCATTTACTACGTCATTGAACGTAAACTATTAAAGAAAAAGTCATCGGCGTGCATTGAAAAGAGGCTACGTTTTACTCACCTGCGCTGGCTCCGAAATCGCTGTCTAATCCAGGCCCCACGATGGAGGAGTTTGCTGATGCAACAAAACACGAGCTTTCCTGTGGTATACTGCTGGCATATTCATACTCCAGCTTCACCGTGTCAAGAGAGTTAACACCCATATTTTTCATTTCGTCCTGCAATTCCATAGTACTGCTCCGACGCATGGGCCCCAGGTTTGACGTGCCCTGATGTTATGCCAGGCAAGCAAAACGTTTCGATATCAACAGTCTACGAGAATTAAACAGAAACTGAGATGCGATTTTAATTACATAAAATATACCCAAATTATAAAATATAGTTCTTACCACCGATTGTGGTGCGTTCAACTCTGGGGAGTTCGGTGGCACTGTGTTAGGACGATCCGTGTCCGAATCACTGGACTGCAGCAAGACTGGTGCACTTCTTCGCCAGCCAGATGAGCTCTTTGTGTATAAACGCGATCTGCGGGGCAAGTCGGCTCTTGTGGTCGAGCCTGTCGTTGACATCGTGGCCAGTATGGTGCTCGGTGCCGCCAGCGACTCGATTGCTCCACCTGTGGCTCCATCTGGCCTCAAGATCCTGATCCTCTGACCGGTGGCAGCCCGTTCCTTGGAAGAGGTAAGGGATGAAGACACTGGCTGTGCCAGCATCGGCTCTGAGATCGATATGAAGTTTCTTTTCTCGTTTTTGTTCGAAAAAGAAGGGATCCCCGAAATTTTGGTAACTCTTTGTCGCGTGGAGAGCGTGGATTGCAAAAGCGTGCTTTCGGAGCTCAACCGACGCCGCCTCCTCTTTCTCTTGTATAAAACAAGCAGTTTGTAGCCCAATATCATGCAGTTTAATAACAGCAGAAGAACCACACATGGTATTAGAAGCAGTATTAACAGGGTTAAACTTGAAATCGGCAACCCCTCAGTTAAAGTTGAAGGTGTTGCAGACGGACCCATTTGCGACATTGTAGCCAATTACAAATTGGCGTATTAGCGTTGTATTATTGTTATTGTTTACCATATACCTGCCGCATAATATTATAGCCGTGGAATTAAAACAAATTACGCAAATGCTGCAATACCCGCAGTTAAACACAGGTGTGCAATGCTTCCATTAAAGACCAGTCCGGTCGCTCAAACCACTGAATTCAGTTACGACCGCTATAGCGTTCAGATGGGCGTCTGCTTGCATTACCAGTCGGTGTTGATTCTGTGCAAGCACAATGTGTGAGTTTAAAAGAGACATGTTGTATAAGTTAAACTGAATTGTAGCTAAAAAGGATGCTGTGTCTGAATTTCTTTTCACGAAACGCGTGGCTACATTTGTGGCTGTCTAAGAAGAAAACCAAGGTTGAAAAACAAGCGCGTAACATTGCTTTAAAAACCACAACACCGCGTATTGTCACATTTTAAGTGGTCATTAGCTGCGAAATATTGGAAATCACTTGAAATTAATCCTGAGTAGGCCGAAAGTCAAACAGATCCTTGAAATAAAATTATAAGTGCTCAATTCCAGAGAAAAACAATGCCCAAAACTCCATACCTTTTAACAAATTATAGGTGTCGTGGTGAAATTCTCTGCTGGCCTTCCCAATCTGGCTATCAAATCATTCCATTTGTTTGCTATAAAAATACTTATCGCAAAAACAAAACAAAACTTGCAGCCCTGCATCACTGAAGTGAGTTTTAAGCATGATGGTGCTTGCGATAAGTTACGCCAAACACGTCACTGAAAGGAATTAAACAGCCAATTTTATCAAAACATTTGGTCTTTAAGGTGAGAGAACTTGCTTCATGCAAAGGATTCAGAAGAGCCCCTAGTGGTAAATGAATGTATCTCGCTCAAATGTTCATTCAGCTGAAACGGACAGAATGTCACTCCAAATGTTGAATGCGTCATGATGTGTTGATTTACAACCTGAAAATCTTTGCAATTCTGACTTAATATTTTGTATCTATCACTGTAGTTGTTTATAATTCTTTTTATGTGGACCGTCTTGGTGTTTGTGGTATTTTAGCCCATACCATGGCTTTGGAGCCTTGATTAAATCATACAGTACAATCCTAAATTGGAATGGTATAAAAGTGATGTGTTGCTGTTTTGCATTCTTTCTCAGAGTCAAGCTTTGGCCTTCTGCTGCTCCTGACCTGGACAGGACCTGGACTTTTGCCATGTCAGTGAATGATGTGCAACATTTGAGGATTCTCAAGCAGCAGGGACGTAAGAGGGAAGGCCCAGAGCTGGTTGGAGCAGCCCAGCTAACACAGACTGAGACCGCATTCCCTCAGCCAAACAGTAAGACGGCACCTGTGACTAGATCGGGTAGGGTTTGCACATTAGATTTTTTTGTTTTGGTCAGTATCTGTTAACATTTTAGCAGCACAGCTACTGCTGTAGGTTTTGTGCTTGGTTTACTAAGGGCTTATGCTTGGTACTGTCACTGATGATGGCGTATCGCTGTCCTGGAAACAGTTGTGACATATGTGCACACACACTCAATGAATATAGCTTGTTGGTAACATGAGTAAAGCAAATTGTGCTTTTTATTACATAAAGAAGTATTTTCATTTCTGACATAATAAAAGAAACTGCTAACAAACACTGACACCCCCCCCCCCAACCCCCAAAAAAAACAAAACAAAAAAAAAACTAACTAAAAAGAAAACAAATTTTCAATAAAGTTTTAGAGACTTCTTAAGGGAAATTTTGTAAGTTACTTGTATTTTGTTGAGTTATTTTTACTTAATCAAAACAACCCAACTGCAGTTTGATTGATACTACCTGGAATGCACAATAAAAACTGTTTTTGCAAATGAACGCTTCAATTATCAAACAATATTTGGCTATGGACTTTATAAAAATTAAGCAACATTAGGATAGCCACATATTTGCCAAGTCTCACACTGTCATCACCACTTTTAATCCAGGAGTAACATTGTGTTTTTGCTCCAGTGACACCATTGAGTAATTCAGTCTGTTGCATACCAAGCCTTTCTTCTCTTTAAATAATCTCTTCTGTACCTCCTCTGCTATTCACAAGAAGCATCTGCTGATGTGAACCATGCCTCTCAAAGAGATCTCAGAAGACCTACGATCAAGAATTGCTGATTTGCATAAACTGGAAGGGGTTACAAAGTAATCTCAAAGACTTTAGGTATTCACCAGTTCACAGTTAGACAAATTTTCTACAAATTGAGATGATATAGTACTGTGGCTAATCTCCCTAGAGGTGGGCGCCCAGCCAAGTTGACTCCAAAGGCACAACACAGAATGCTCAATGAGGTGAAAAAGAACCCTAGAGTAACAGCTAAAGGCTTAAAGGAATCAACGGAACTGGTTGACATGTCTGTTCATGAGTCTACCATACGCAAATCATTGAACCATGGCAGGACACCACAGAGGAAGCCGCTGCTTTCCAAAAAACATCACTGCACCCCTGAAGTTTGCCAAAGAGCTCCTAGACATTCCACAACACTACTGGGAACATGTTTTATGGACATGATGAAACTAAGGTTGAATTGTTTGGGAAGAACACGCAGTGCTACGTTTGGCGTAAAAAGGGCACCGCATACCAACATGAAAACATCATCCCAACGGTGGAGGGAGCATCATGATTTGGGGCTGCTTTGCTGCCTCTGGGCCTGGACAGCTTGGCATCATCAAGGGGAACATGAATTCCCGAGTTTATCAAGGTATCCTACAGGATAATGTCAGGGTGGCTGTCCGCCAGCTGAAGCTCAGTAGAAGCTGGGTGATGGAGCAGGACAATGACTTCAAAAAAAGAAAATCCACTTTTTGGAGTGGCCCAGTCAGAGCTCAGACCTGAATACAACAGAGATGGTGTAGAATGATCTCAAGAGGGCCGTTCACACCAGACATCATAAGAATATGGCTGAGCTGAAGCAGTTCTGTAAGGAAGCATGGTCCAAAATTCCTCCTGAATGTTGTGCAGGCCTGATCAGCAGCTACGAGAAGCACTTGTTTGAGGTTATTGCTGCCAAGGGTGGTTCAACCAGTTATTAAATCCAAGGGTTCACTTACTTTTTCCACCAGCACTGTGAATGTTTAATGGATGTGTTCAATAAAGACATGAAATACTATAATTGTTTGTGTGGTATTAGGTTAAGCACATTGTGTTTGTCTATACCTGGGACTTAAATGCGGATCAGATCACATTTTATGACCAATTGATGCAGAAAACTGGGTAATTCCAAAGGGTTCACATACGTTTTCTTGCCACTGTATATGTGAATATAGTAAATGAAGAGTTTTCAGATTGTGTAACACCATTATTACAACCAGAGTTGAGGATGTGGTGCTCTTAATGAGTGGTTTATCAATTAGTTAAGCATGTAGATGGAAATTGCTAGAATAATTGAAGAATAGTCTAGATGATCTGATTATATTCCAATTGTTTAAAGGTATGTGGTGCTGGAAGTGATGTCATCTTACTGATTGTTTATGAAGGTGGATATGAACATATAGGAATACATTCTAACAGCTATTTGAGCATTGTGACTACTACCATGCAAATGGTGATGGACTGTAAAAAAAAAAAAAAAAAAAAAAAACTACAGGAGGATCTATAACTTTAAATCTCATCCATGTTGAGGTCTCTGTTTTGCAGCAGTAATTATACTGTCTTCCATGGATCTGTGATGGGCCACATTTATTATTATTATTTTTTTTGTAAATTCCTTACAACTATTAAGGTGAAAAAGTGAATACCTTAAAGTGTTTTTTGAAGACAGACATTGGGTGCTGCACTCAGTTTGGATCTCTGTAACTTTCAGTTGCCAAAACCAGTTTTCTGAACCTCTGCTCCTGATTCATGGTGACATAAATAGACTGTGAAAGACTGATTAACAAGTCCTCAGCTGTGTGACTTTATTTCAGGCAGCACTGACTGAGACCATGACATTTGGTGCGGGGGAAAATGTCAAGTAACACTGCATAAGATGTGTACTTGCAGTTATTACATAGAAAAAAGTAGGGAATTCAATCTAAGCAGTGATGGCCTATGAGTTCTCTTTTTTGTGTGGAAAAAAAGCTGTGTGTTTTGTGGTATGCATTGTATTGTATGTACCCTACCATTTAATTTATATCCACTGAGAGGTGACTGTACTGGCAGGGAATCAAACTCACACTTGCTCTATAAGTGTCACAAGATGGCAGTAATGATCCTTATGGAATAGAGCTGTCAGTGCAGAAAAACTAAACCTTTATGCTGCATTTACTGGAAATTTTATTATTAATATTTTAGAAATATTTCACTTGAATCGAATTTGATATCACCATGCTCAATTGAGTTAGACATAGATTAAATGAACAAGGTTTTTCCGGTTGATTGGTTTATATCTGCATAGCACATCTAAAGAATGTTGAAATGCGCATTAATTTAAATCATAAAAGGAAAAGGTCAGTTTTAAAAATGTCTGCAACTTGTAATGTTTGCATGTCACAAGTACTAGCTTTATTTGTAAATCAAGCCAGAAGCAATATTTCACCTGCAAGTGTCACAAGTGAACATAAGAAACTGATGCAGCAAGCTCTTTGGATATTACATCAGTTTGTTGACTTCAGGAGGGCAGTGATCAGTGACATTTTTATGTTTGTTGACCATCCAGTAAGAGATCAAACAGATATTGATGATTCACATATGAAATTACAATTTACTTCAAAAAAGACAAACATAAAACATGTTTACCATAGTAAACAATTACTTAAACATAACAGTGTACTGATTGATGAGTGATAAACTTGGTGATGAGAATTTGGAGTTGGAGTTGATCACTTTGCTGACCCACCATTGATCATGTGACATCACAATATGACATCAGGCCAAACTGACTTGAATTTTGAACTCAAATAGAATTTTTTTTCGATTTGCTTGACAAACATTGAGCTTAGTTTTATTATTATTTTGACAGCAATGTAAATGTACTATTAGTTTTCATTATCAAGAGTGTAGACAGCTGGGAACTGTTTTGAGAACAAGGGTGTCAGTTTGCAGAAATGTACCAAATCAATCAAAAACAATTCACAATTCACTGATGAGTTTCCAAGGCAAATTCATGTTTCTTGTGTTTCATGAGTGTTATAAATTACCCTTTCAATGTTTCCTTCCATACAGGTTGCTAAAAGAAGACATTATTACCTTTCATGAGAGCATACATACATATTACATATTTCTACCTTTGCATACTCACGGCTGCATCATCATTAACAGTAAAATCCTTAATTATGCATTTCTGTATGCTATAGATAGATGAGGGACCCATGCTGTCCTTCTATTACCATCATTCTGTTTATGCAGTTAATACCTAAAAGAGATTTTTTCAGACTCAAACCCAAACTTTGTGTGTGAAAAAAGATATATATGTATACCTATGTGGGGTGAATGCCAGTGTCAAAGGCTTCTCCACAAGTCTTTGATAAAGTCATGGTGGAAAGGAACTGAACATGCAGACAAAGACTTAACCCCGTGCAGGTGAAACAGTGATCCTTTATTCAGGTAAATTTAGGTTGTGGTATGAAGTGTGGCTTTACCTGTCATTTTTTCCATTTCTGAATTCAAGTCCCTAAACCTCTGTCTATTCTGGCTGAATACAGTGCAAGACAAACATTAACTAAAGAGTGTGGATTAGTATGGTTCTCTCCTGTTAGCCATTGTTTGCCTGATGGATAACATCTGCACTGCATTAACAGATGCACTTTACTTATTTTTAGCAGCTATCTGCCTGAAGGTAACTGTAGCCCTCACTTTTTAACACCTTGTATGAGAATACCTCCTTAATGCCCTCCACACAAAGGTTTGTATTATTGTATAACATATAATTCTAACATATATGTGTGTGTGTCAACATAACATGTTATCATATAAATTAACATATAATACATACACTATATGGCCAAAAGTATGTGGACACCTGACCATCACACCTATATGAGCTTGTTGGACATCCCATTCCAAAACCATGGGCAGTAATACGGAGCTGTCGTGCATTCCGGTAGGTAGCGCTCTCCTGTCATCCGCCAAACCCAGATTCGTCCTTCAAACTGCAGCTAGAGACAGTTTGGAACTCTGTAGTGAGTGATTCAACAGAGGATAGGCGGTTTTTACGTGCTACGTGCTTTAGCAATTAGCGGCCCTGCTCTGTAAGTTTGCGTGGTTTACCTCTTCGTGGCTGAGCTGTTCTTGCTCTAGATGCTTCCACTTGACAATAATAGCACTTACAGTTGACCGGGGCAGATCTAGCAGGGCAGAATTTTCGTGAACTGACTTGTGGCAAAGATGGCATCCTATGACAGTGCCACGTTTAAAGTCACTGAGCTTTCCAGTGCGACCCATTCTACTTCCAAGGTTTGTCTGTGGAGATTGCATGGCTACGTGCTTGATTTTATGCACCTGTTAACAATCGGTGTGGCTGAAACACCTGAACTCAGTAACTAGGAGGGGTATGCATACAAACTTTTGGCCATATAGTGTATAATGTAATTAAAGTCATTGTCAAGCAATCTGACCAGGTAGAGCCAAGTGCAGATTGATTTCCGTGGTTATCGTATGAACTGTTTGACCATTTTCTTCTCAGTATGTTACTTTCTGCAGTTACATAACAAGCTTGCTTATTCTTTGTTTTGGTACACTATTGAAAAGATGATCCCTGATGACTGGATAGTGCTGACTGGAGATTGGAGAATAAATCCTAGCCTCTGGCTGTGTTTTAGCGGCTGCTGTAGTGTCCTCATTTCACCTTGTAAGAAGACCAAACACATGAAGTCAGGAAAAGAACAACATACTCAGATATACAGGTTTTATGTTTTTTAATATTTTATCTACAAACTCTCATTGCTGTATTTCATGTAACAAAGCATATGAAAACCAATGCATTCATTGACTGCATTTAACACGTATCTTAAGAAAATTGAAGAAAGATTCATTGTAAAGTGCAATTATTTCATATATATATAATATTGAAATGAATATAGAAAAGTGCACATGGGCCCATTTTCCATTTATGCCAGAGTATAGTATATCATCACATCTTACATATTAAAGCTTATTATGTATAATCTTTCCTCCAAAAATGATGCAAGCCGTGGTTTGTATCTGTAACATACAAGTTGTGGTCTTGGTTTAAAAAGAAAAAAAAACAAATTCATGGGATTTACAACAAGAACACTCTTGACAGACATTCCATTAAAAGTCTGAGCATTTTTTTTAGAAAGAAACACATCAATTGTACAAGCAAAAATATGAAGATATTCATCCAAGTTTGTTTTATCGGTTGATTTTGAACCTGTTGTCACCTGAATAGCATACAGCATTGCCAGCCTTTCACATTCAGCTGAGGCAAAGGACAAAATCAACAGCCCTTTCATGAAGAGCAAATCACATCCTGCTGGACTGGCACCCTGCTTAAACCCAGATGGTGAATGGGGCTGCACTTTACAAGTAAGAATTACATTGACTGTGCTGTTTGTTGAGTCTGTGTTCCTCTCCAGGGTGTGGTGGAGTCACCTTGCGTGAACAATCACACAACAATCATGTTCAATGCAAATAAAAGAGATAAAATTTGTTCTTTGAGACTGATACAATGGCATTGCTGAACAGCAAAAACAATACAGTACAACAGGTAGAACAAGTACAGAGAGGGCTTCAAGGAAGCTAAGGAACACCAAAAGGTGCCCGTTTACACATTTCCAACCACCTCTGAAGAAATTGTTGTATGGAGTTGAATCTGAACATACACATGGTTTCAGTTGCTCATCATACTAAGTTGTATTGACAGTTTTTCTTTTAAAAAGAAAAAGATGCAGTCTTAATCACATGCATGCCGTACCCCAAGTACATCGCTTAGAATACTTAGTCACAGAAATGGACATTTAGTATATTACAGGCCAAGAGCCTGTAATTAATCAGATAGGTTAGTGTTGTTTGTGCTGTAACGTATTCGATTGGTTGTGGTCAGGGAGATTGGACCTTGAATATGTGTCCTGTAACTGAATGTGAAGCACAGTTGGAGCCTAGGGCCCAGAATACAGTAAAATGCCACTGTACCATTTTAGAGCAGAGGCATGGCTTCCTTCATATATATACTCCAGTGTATGTAATACTTCCCAAAACATCTGTTATACTTAAAATGTGAAGTACACCTGATGCTTGACAGTTGTAGGCCTAATAGTGGCTGCTGGTGTGAGCCGGATTAAGGCACCCAGAATCTCTCTGTGATTTTGTTGGGTTTAAAAACCCAGGAAAGTTTAAGGCAGTTTAACACTGAATAACACAGAATAGCACTGGTTAATCATTCTGCACCAAATCAATGCACCAAAACCAAAGCATCTTGTAAGTTATGGCCTATCCTTGGCCTGAAAGCCAATCAGGAAGTTGACCAAATCAGGGATGGCTAGATGGTCTAGTGTGTTGTTACCAGCCTTTTTCTGTTATGACCCAATACCCAAAAAAATTCCACTTAAGATTCTACAGCATTCAATAATAGCATGTGCTTGTTCACCCCGTAAACAAACATTAGCTGGAAAAACAAAAACAACGTAGGCAACAGAAGACATCACGGCATTCCTCTGGCTAAGTCCTCAGTCAAATGTACTTTTTTAAACACTTTTATTTTTTTCTACAAATAAAGAGCCATCTGCAAGCCCTTCTCTCACTGTAACAAGTCCTTAGAAAAAAAGAATTGCTAAAATCTGTCCTGGAAAAGAGCAGTGAACACACCACCACAGGTTCTATCCAGACCTTCAAGAGATGTCTACCCATCCACTTACATAAAAAACTGATACCTTTACACAAAAAGATCAGTGAGTTAGCTCTACATTCCTGCTGTACTTTTCTGTTTTCTTCCCTATTGAATGTCAGGGTCTGTGAAATAATGCTAAAAATGATTAAAAAAAATGAAAATAAATAAATAAATAAATAAAAATTGATCCCTGTGATCTCCCCGATTTCCACAGTCCACCTGTGGTCCTAAGACACAGGGAGGTTCTGTTTGATGATTTCTCTAGACTGTGGGGGTATCCTGTCAGGAAAGCGCACCTGGAACTCAACTATCAAGTCGCCGCGCTGCAAGGGGCTCTTTGGAAATGGCAACCCCTCCCCCCTCAGTCTCTTGACTGTACCCGGCTTGATGACATCACTGCAAGGAAGGGGAATCATTCTGTTGTCGATGGTAGGAATGTTCACTGTGCACCCACATAGAGCCTGCAGAGAAGGGGAGAGACATTATAAATGCATTGTTCTTCAGTGACCATTTAGCACTGTAGTAGACCTCAGACAACCTCACAAAATGGTATGCAAGTTTTTTGCTTTTGACTCTGAACTCAGTGAATATAAGCCAGACTATAACATTTATGCCTTTTTAAAAAAATATATCTTACGCATTTGAACAGATGAGTCTTTCTCATGAGATGAGTGTTTTAACTGGAATGATTATTTCCGCGGGAAGCTACATGTGTTACAACCAACTGGTCAAAGATAAAAAAGCACTCTGCTATCAGTTACGTCACAAGATTCTGCACAACAGATTTTTTTCCTGAGAACTATTGCTTGCGAGTGGCCTTGGTTATATAAAAATATGTTTTTTCAAGATCCCTCTCATAGAAGGGTTATAATATTACTGCTTTCTGAACATCTGGGTCAGGTGTGTGTAGGAGTGGGAGACTGTCGGAAGAAGGATTGCGTGGAAGCAGAGAGAGAGGCAGTGTGCGCAGGCGAACGTCTGTGAGTATGCAACGGCATGCGTTGCGTACTGCGTGGGAGTGCAAGTGAATGTAGTGTGTGGGGGAGTGCGGGAGGTGGACTAATTTTAGCTGCCACTCTCACTTTCTAGCACAGATGAGGTAACCGCAGAACTCACTCACGCCTCGAACTGTTAATGAGGTGGGTTCGCAGCGAGCAGGGGCAGACAGGGATAGAGTGTTGTTGGAGGACAGAGGCGTGGGAGTCGGGGCTGGGGAGGGAGAGACTGAGATTGGAACATAATGTGCAGTCGCCAAGGAACAGAGACAGCGCCGGCGTCTCTAACAATGTACTCAAACCCTGTGTGACCTCTCCTCCCTGTCTGATGAAGATAAAAGCGGCGGGATAACGCCTCTGAAAATTACTAATGTTTTTTTTTGAAAAATGCATGGCATAAAGAAGAGTATTATCAAAAACAATATTAATAACTGACACAAGAGGGTTACATGGAAGCAATCTATCATTTGTGAATGTCACAAATCTTGCATTGGTAAAGCAGCATATTGTGTTCTGTTCAGACAGTATACTTATACATCAAGATGCTTCTCACCACCAACATTCATCATTAAGCTGTTCAGGCAAGGACATGGTCCCCATTTCCCCCCTCACTGGCTTGCTAAAAATCATAGGCAAAGGCACCTCATACATCTAATGAGGCCAGTAATGCCTTTGAGCTGATTACATTAATTTCAACAGCACATGTTGATGGGAACTTGCCTTTGGTCACTTAAAATAGCAGCGAAGGCGTAACAGCATATAATTACATTAGTCTCATATAAGATGGTAATGCTCCAGATTTTAACCGGGGGACAATATAATGATGATAGACAGTGCTATTTCAGGACAAGACGGTTGTAGTCACAGCCATGGGTATGACTGGAGACAGTCTGGGTCACAAAAATGTTTTGTTTGTTTTGGTGTAGGAAAACTAACAGATTGAGGAAAAATTACTTATATGCTATGACCCATGTGACCAATTTACTGTATCACAATGTAAATTATAATGGGTACATGGTGACCTATGGGGTCTCTGAAACATCTAAAGAAAGAATAATCCTTCAGATTTGTGTATGTATCACTAGCCCTAGAAAAAATGTATTTTTAAATAATGTAAGTTCCTTAAGGGTGAGAATCCAGACATACTTCAGTCCTTGGAAAACATGGTTTTCTACATTAATGTTTAAAATGTGCTTGAAGCAATCTGTGTGCATCCCTAATGTTGTGCTGAATATCAGATACCATAGATGAGCAAATACTTGTTTCAAATTCTGTTTTGACACTACTGACTCCTAAGTACTTGGGTGAGTATTCATTTGTAGGTCAGCAAGCATCTCATCTCCCTTTGCTGGTCTCAGGCCTCCCTCTACTACCTTGGTGCAGACCTACCTCCTTCAGACTGATCTTGACGGTGTAGATGATATTGGAGCCATCCCTCTTGAAGTGGGGGTGTCCCTTGTCTTTGAGGACGAAGGCGATGTCGGCGGGGATGTTCTCGGAGGTCTCGTCGCCCTCCTTGGGGAAGGTGATCTTGGTGCCCTCCTTCCAGCCCCTCTTGATGACGATGTTGAGGATCTTGTCCTCGGTGCGCAGGGTGCGGCCGTCGGGGTTGAGGCGTCGGCGGGTGATCTTCATGCGCTTGGTGCAGCCGTGGAAGACCTCCTCCAGGGAGACGCGCAGCTCGTGCACCACCGGTGGGTCCTGCAGTTTGCGCCGGCCGTGCAGCGCCTCTGCGTGGTGCCTCCGCCCGGCTCCGCCGCCGCTGCCGTGGTGGAAGCCGTTAATGCCATTGAAGCCGAAGCGGCTGAAGGCGCTGAAGGGGTCGTCGTCCCCTTCCACCTCGATGTCGATCTCATGGTCCCCGAAGCCGTTGGTGTTGCCCCTGGAACGTCCTGAATTGAAGAACATGTCGAAGGGGTTCGAGCCCCCAAAAAAGGAGGCAAATGTTGCATGGGGGTCCCCATGAAAAGTGTAGTGATAGGTGTTCCCCTGCCCTCCAGCTGATCCTCCTCCTCCAGCTTTGAGGCCTATAGGGTAAAAGAAAATATGCTATAGTTAAATACATACATCATATATACATGTTTTATTTATTGTTATTATTATTTATGTAGTTAGAAGGAGCAACACACAATAATCAACATATCAGCAATTGTTAGATTTAGCTATTAGTGTCAGATACTGTCTGCAGGAGATTATACTATACTGAGAAAAGAGAGCTCACAGCATCTTGAAATTGTTTTGACTGCTCTTCACAAGTATCATGGTATACTACACTGCAATTAGGCTGTATATGTAACTAACGTGGGGAATCCAAGCAGTGACTCATGGCCAAGCTAGCATGGTCAGTCCTTATATATTCATAAATACTTAAATGAACATATACTGTAGATAAGTGCTGATATCCAACTTGCCCCTTTAGTCTCACATTTTTTTGTTATGAAACAAAAGGTACAGAGACAGTTTTGTTAGAGCAGCACTTCAAGTGATAGTCTGTTACCAGGGAATCCCCTTCTTGCATATCAGTTTTCCTTGAATGCTGTGAAATATTTCTCAGTTCGTTTTGATTTGTTAGAATGACCCTTTAAATTCACACAGTTGAGCTACGCTCTGCTCCCACACAAGCTGCCCACTACAATGCTATTATTATTCCACAGAGGATGCATTATGTGCATTTCCTGCTGGGAAAATAACACCATTTCAGGTCAGGAAGGACATTCTCACCTGGTTCTTGAACTAAAGCACAAGTTAGTCTTCTTGTAGGTTAATGAGTCTTTAACAAATAGTTGTGTATTTTCTCAGTACAGTGGTTGGGAACAAAGGAAATATCTACACTCCAGTTTATACTGAACAATAGGGGCCTATCACAAGACTTGCTTTCTAGGATTCTGCCATTTCAGAACAGGGGTAATATAGGTTACATTTTAGGCACATGGGGGCATTCATGTCTGGTGCAATGAGTCACAAAAGGGTTGACTAGACTTACATTTCAGAGACAGTACTTAAATGCTCTGAACATATCCCTTACCATATCATAAAACACTCAAGATGAAAGGCAAGATATACACATTTTCAGCCCAGACTGAATATCCCAGACATTAGATTTAAAAATAATGCATTGCTGTTATCTCTTTACCTTAACACTTCCCAATATTATTTACAGTAAGCCCCTTTGGGTCTCACAGAGGCCATGCAGTGGTTTGGTTCAGGTCCACTGTTTGTGAGACATTGGCTGAAGTATGATTAAAATTCAGCCATCTCTTAAGAGTCATCAGTCTAGGTATTGCACTGTAGTTCAGAACACTCTGCCTGCAGCATCCTTAAAGCCCCAGGTAGGCAGCTCTGTCCCTGTTACTCCTGGCATGCTCTGCAGCTAGCAGACACAGTGTGAAAAGAGGTGAGGTGACTCACTCTGGGGAACTTCAAAGCCCTCGGTCTAAAGATAGAACATTATGCTGGCACTGAGCCTGGCACAGAGGGCATGCGAGTGCTGGAACACTGAATAGTACAGAACGGCCTCAGCCAAAATCACTCTGCTATTTCTGGCATTTTTGGTGTACTGCAGTCGCAGCCAACTCCTGTCTCGTCTGGAAGTGCTCTAGAGATCATTTGTGTTTTCATCCTTCAAAAGCATAGCGTTACTATCCAATCTGGGAAAAGTCTGCTTCATAATACAGCATCCTCACTGCCTCGGTCTAACTATATCAAGTGTACACAACTTACTAGAAAGCTGAAACCCATCTCATTACACCAGAAAGAACACTTACCATCCTCTCCATACTGGTCGTAGATTGTCCTCTTTTTTGGGTCGCTCAGCACCTCATAGGCCTCCGCAATTTCCTTGAACTTTTCCTCAGCGTTGGCCTCCTTGTTTTTGTCCGGGTGGAACTTGAGGGCCATCTTTCTGTAGGCCTTTTTGATCTCATCCTCGTTGGAGCCAGACGGGATCCCCAGGATCTTGTAGTAATCCTTCCCCATGGCCTTGATGGACAGGCAGTGCACCTCTGGGACCACGCGTGCTTGCTAACAAACAGGGGTCACCACAACTTGGTCAGTCACACAATAATGAAAGCAAAAAAAAGAAATCAAGGAAAAGGGGGAGCAGTTTCAAGTCAGACTCTGACTTGAACGGTGCCAGGTAACTTATTTTGAAATGGATGTATGTTTGTATGCAGGATTCATTTCTTGCTGTTTGGGTCACTTTGTGAAACAGGGACTGGACCCCCTTCCTAACCTCAATAAAAATGAATTACACAAAATAAAAATTGATATTGGCAATCTTACTGATACTGATCATGCATTCAGCTGTGCAAGATCAAGGACGTCTTTCAGACTGAACTATATGTACCCATATCACTGAGACACAAGATCATTTTAATCATGCTGTGGTATCAAATGTACAAAGTCCTGTTATTCCTTGGTCAAGTTGCCAGAATAGGATCCAGCTCAATAGGGGATCCCCTTAAACGGAAATCTGAACCACAAGACAGTGAATCACCATTGAACAGCCACAACTCCGGCATTCTCAGACACTTGATTTGACTTCCAGAACAGACAGTGCCATTGTACAGCACAGGCTGGCAATTTTTAGCACCCGGCTCAGCCATCCAGCCATTATTCTAACCACTCCAATCAGTAAATAGAGTATTAACATATTTGTTAATCAGCCTTAGGTGCACCTTCATTCATTACAGCCTCTGATGCTACATTCATGCAAGACATTCTAAGTGTATAATGAGTAAAAATATTAAGATAGCTTAATTAACTAGGTGTTAGAACAATGTGATGCATGGCTGATTTACTACCAGACCAAGTTGCAACCATAGTGATCATATTCAAGTGCCATGACGAGCTATTGAGCATTACACACTCTATATGATATACATTTTGGCCAAAAGAATAGAAATTTCGAAAATTGCACTTGCTAATCACCTTGTAAAAGGTTATTTGCTGTTTAGGCGTATACAGTATTACACCTGCGTTAATGAAAATACATCTAACATACCGTGTGGTACAAAGACACCGGCTTCTTTAGGATAATGCACTAAACGTAGAGATGTAATGTAGACCAGGATACACAGACAAACTGCCATGCTCGGTGAGATTTAAAAATGGAAGATTTAGAAAATAATGATAATTTAAGCCGACAGAAGAAACAGCCAACGAACAAAAGAGTACCGTATGAACAAATGGTACTATGAATGCGGCACCTCGTGTAAGGGAATGAAAAAAATGAATTTACAGAGGAAAAAGCACTCCTACCAAAGATACTTGCTGAGAGGGAACCAAATTGGCATAGATATGCTGAATCAGTGCAATATCCTTAATATAAAACCTTTTCCTCGACTATTTCCCCGCTTGGTCTGCGCTATGGTAAAATGATAAAGCAGACGATATTCATCCAGATCGGGAACAACCGGTAACAGTGCGAGCCTGACGTCATTCTCTCCTTGGCTATTCTGAACCCCGGATTACCGGGAAAGCCGCAAAATCAAACCATAGAGCGTCTGCAGTAACAGTGAAGTGTATACGGCAAGATGATTGAGAGTAGTTATAAACCATACATGCATGTTTAATGAACACATACGCAGAATAATTCACTTGATATATTAAGAATTCCTTTCTGAAAGTATAACAATTGAGTTAGAAAGCAAAGTATAAAGACACTGCAAGACAATGAACTCTAAAGATAGTCTGCGGTTCAATATATGCACACACATAATGCCGAATAAAGGTTTACCAGGAGCTTTAACATAACATTTCGCACTAGTCACAATAACATTGCATTACATTATTGTGATTCAGCAGACGCTGTTATTCGGAGCGCCTTACAATTTTATCAACTTGTACAGCTGAATATTTACTGAGGCAATTGTGGGTTAAGTACCTTGCCCAAGGGTACGACAGCCGTGCCCCAGCGAGGAATCAGACCAGTGACCTTTTGGTTGGAAGCCCTGCTCCTTCCCCTACCCCACATTAATTGATAATCCAAGATTCCTATACACTAAAGGCAACATTACACTTTCTCAGCAACGAAGGAAAGCATAAAACAAGTTATAATTAAAAGGAACGGCAAACAACACTGATGACAAATGAATACGAATAAGTTTAAATTCAACGGATGCTGATAATGACACAGTGAAAGTTATAAGAAATAAATGCATTATGACATATAAACACCATACATTAAACACATTCCAATACAAGAAACAAAAAGACAAAGCTAAATGCATTTCATACAAACAGAATTTTGAAAGATGAGAAAAGTTATGAATAATAGTTTAAATCTTACCCCCATTATCCAGCTGTCATTTCTGTGTATAACACGAACCTTACACTTAAGGTTTTTGTGTTTCAAACCAAACTGAGTCCAAATCAATACCATGGTGTTGAGCAATTGAGTTAAGCAATTCTACAGCCTGTGTGCACCGGTATTTATATAAAACCCTTGGACCTTACCGTGTCTGAGTACCGCTTTGCTGACTGCCAGCCTCCGCTTCTCTTGACACCCTATTCCACAAACCCCGCCTACACAATACGACCGAGCATCCCCAGAACTGCCCAGTCTTACGTATTAGAGGGAATACCATGCCAATCGTTACTACTGTACAGTCATTGGTGCAATTGCTATCATTCACACACAAGTGTCCGCCTATTTACCATTAGGATCAATAGTTTCCGGTACTCTCAGTCCGCTGACAGGTTTTAAAATATATTTTATTGTGTCGTTTGTTATACAATACATTTATACATTTCTGAACCCTTGTACAGTGTTTAACCTGAAGAAAATCGTTAATTTGCTTATTACTGCATTAATAGGCTAAGTTTCTGCTACGGTTCCGTTTTGATTGGTCCGGTATCCCCCCTCTTCAATCACCCCCCCCCCACACACACACACATACACACACACACACACACACACACTTCACGAGTCAAAGTGCTTTGTTGCAGCTTGTATGTCAGATAGCCACGGGGAGTTTTTCATTTTTAAAAATCGTGAACCCAGGAACTTAGACTACAGTGCCCACGTAATACTTTTCGTGTAGGCTACATGGGATACTAAAAGATTGTCAAGACTCACACAATCCGGCCAGTTAGTTCAGAAAAAAAATGCGGTATACACACACCGCCCATTTCCAATATATATATAAATAATGATATATATATATATATATATATATATATATATATATATATATATATATATATATATATATATATATATATATATATATATATATATGAAAAATAAGACTATTACCATTGTGTATATGTGGACAATACGCACTATCTAGTTCTTTCAAAAATATTAAGCATTCGCTAAAATCTGACACCTGTCTTCTGAAAAAAAAAAAGATCAGAGCAGTCAATTTATCTACTGAATTATTCAATTGACTGAATCATTCAATCAACCTATTGATTATTGATATTTCAAACGCCAGTAGAATTAACGTCCATTAACGGTTTAGACACTGTGGAGATCTGTTACGAAACATGGCATTACATTATGTGTGAGTTAGTCTGAACAGGACATACATGGCCATACTTCCTGTTCCTTGGTTCAGCCAATAGCATAAGAGTTGTAACCAAGGATTCTCCACAGAAAAAGGAAACGAAGACAAATATGGTCTGGATGTGCTCATCAAGACCGTCAGAGGAATCACTGCAGGTCCACAATGCCAACGAATAAGAAAAAACAGGATTCAAGGATTACATGAATCACAGAGCGATGAAATTATCACAACTACTATTGTTACCCTTCTGCCCACGGGAACGCAAAAATGTTGTAGTTAAAGATACTGTACAACACCTCTAAATGACATTAATTATTGTTTATCATTTTTATTCAAAACATTGTAATGGTGATGGGTGTTAGGGGCTGTTAATATGCTATTCAGATATAACAAGTAGTTATTAAATTAACTGTATATACAAAAGAAAGTAAGTGTTTTATATATAGACTATTAAAAAAGTCAACCAAACAACAGCATGGGACTAGGACTTCCTTCTTTTGCTACCATTTGTCTTTGCTATTAATGTCAATGAGGTGCATTGCTGGATTTAGCAGTACACTACATGTGCTTATGATATGCATACTCTAATGAACTGTTTTCTGTACAATAAAATGCTCTCTCCCAGTAAATATCCAATTCATTTTGGATGGCTGACTTTGAGTTTTAAAGTTTGAAACATGAATTATGTATTAGACAGCCAAAGCTCTTTCTGGTGTAATAAAGAAATGGTGCTTTGCTGATATATAATATAGGAGTAAAAATACATGATATATATTGTAGACAGAAGACTCGCCTTTTCAGGAGTGTTACATTTTTTATGTGCCTGTGCGCTTGCATGCATGTGTGGGTATGTCTCTGTGTTTTTGTGAAGGCATGCTCATGTGGATTTGTATAATTCACTATTACAAGTAGCAGTTATGGTTCCTGAATATCTGTGTACTGTTTTACAATACATGTATATATACATATGTATGTATTATGACTTGTTGTAGCATTCTGAATATTGTCCTCAGGCACTCCCCAATCCACAGAGATATTCAGGGTAAAATCATGAAACTACCTGTCAGTGGCCTTTAGTAATATCCTTGCCCACTGTGATCTTTGTCTGCCATAATAATAGGCACCAAATTTAACATAAAGTAATAATACATTCATGGGTACATGGTCTGAACAGCATTGTGGACATTTAATTAACTTAATCCTAAAATTAAGGCTGCTAATTAGAAGTCATTTCTCTTTGCCAGGGAATCTTCTGAATGCTTTAACCTTTAGTCGATGTTTAAAATGTACAGTAATTTTTCCACGCTGAACTGTCTCCAGCAATACATTTATTTTCAACTTTTGGAAATCCTAGAATTCTTTTCAACTTTATTAAGCTTCTTTTAAACATAATATTTTAGAAAAATACCTCTTGGAGAGGACCTTTCACATGTGATAAGAATAACAGCTCTGCTCAGGCAAACAGAATATGCCTGATTGAGGGATTAAATTAAAGAATTTCATCATAATCTCGCTCAAGATTCAAATGAAAGAAATGAGATAAGACTGATACTTGAATGTATACTCTTAAGGTACAAATTAAAATATTAAAATGAAAACACATCTTGATATTCTTCACATTAGTACCTGATCACTATTCTCTGCATATCTTTAACTGATAGATGTGATGAGGAATCACAATTTACCTTTGTGGACCTGACAAGGTGCACTTTGAAATATACCATATTGTACCTCTTTTGCATGGTCATTTTATCCATTCCTGATGCTTGCACATAACTTACACAAGTTAAGCAAGCAAAGTTGACAGTGGACTAATTAAAGTCCTATACTTTGCTCTCAAATAAAATATCAGTGTACACCTGGGAAGCAGTCTCAGTCCAAAAGCTTTCCTTTGCTCTTGCAATCACTTAAGTCTGCCCATAGGGTAGCCTACAGGAATATTTTCAAAACCTGAAAACCTCAATTCTGTGAATACCCACTGCTGTTGGAGATTTGTGGTTCAGATGGTTTATGGTTCAGAAGTATGTGCCATAGCATTAGCGTTTCCTGTAAACATGACATTGTCACACTGTAGCAGTTGCCAATTGTCACTGTATGTGCCACCAAGTGAGGCAAATTTTTGTTCAATCTCCGACTGAAAACATCGACACCCTATTGGTGGAATGGAGCAGAATGGGGAGAAGGAGAGGGGGCAGAAATGGCAGTGTGACGAGAACAATTTGACTGCTGTGTGAATTAAGAAACCAGCCACACCAATCAGGGAGATTATATACTGGTTACAGCCTAATCGCCCTGCGTTTCATCCGCCCACAGTTCATACGCCCACCACTTCCTCTGCTCTACAGCAGGAGAGTCACTTTCATCCCCTCTCTCCGCTTTCCCAATCTCAGCGAGCATTTACAGACCCTCCTCTTACCTCTTCCCAACAGCGCATAGATTAGCGTCTTAATACTGCAAACCTCTCCCCTGTGATCTTGCCCAATCTCAAAGTCTCCTTCTGCATGTCAATTTCAGTCATATTCCATTTATTCACATTTAGAAGCAATCACATACGTGTTATATAACTGGCTAAAGATATGAACCATGGGTTTTCGTGAATGTTTCTTAAACCCATTAACTGACTGCTGTGTAGATACTTAAAAGGAATGTTCATCACAAGGCTAAATTTCCTTGCCAAAGACATATTTTGGTTTGGAACATCATGTTTAAATATTCAGTTCTGAATAAAAACCACAGTTCATTCATACAACCTGCAATGAAAGGATGACTCGTTTATTCTATGAGAAGGAGAACGCACAAGTGAAGTTTAGCTGTTTAAAGGATTGAATAATGCTTAAGCAATGCATTTCTTTCTCAATACATTGAAAGATTATGACTGTACATGATTTGTGCTTTCGTGATTGCTGAATTAACTAGTAACACTTTTACTAAAGATGGATCCACATTATATGTTCTTATGTATATCAAAATGTATCTGTATATATACACATACACTCAATGTGTGTATATATAAACGGTGCTTCTTTCTGTTACAAATATTCTTCACTTTGCAAGGGCTGCTTGCTACTTTGCTGCCCTGATACTTCTACACATTTCTGCAGCCTTTGACACAGTAAATCACCATGTCTTCTTTTCTTCCTCAGTGGTGAAGGGTGTCTTGGGCACTATTCTCAGCTGGATTTCCTCTCACTTCCCAGGGTGCACCTATCAGGTGTCCTGGAGTGATGCTGTATCAACCCCCTGGAGCCTCTTTACAGGAGAACCTCAGGGTTTAGTCCTTGGCCCCCTTTTGTTCTCCTGGTATGCAAAAACATATGGCTTCATCATTTCTTCTCATGGCTTCTCATACCACTGTTATCCTGATGATACCCAATTGTTCCTCTCTCTTCCCCTAGCTGATACCCAGGTTTCATCATATATCTTGGTTTGCCTAGCTGATGTCTCATTATGGATGTCTGATCACCTGAGCTTCTGTATATTCCAGCCAAGTTCTTTTCTTTCAAAGACCTGACCATTATGAGCAAAAACATCAGCCTTCAGAGCCATCAGTGTCAGCCTTCTGGACTGTCAAGTTCCTTGGAGTGACACTTGACAGTAAGTTGACATACACTGACCACATAGCGGCAGTCAGTAGAATCTTCCCCTTGTCCACTCCTTATCCATGCCTTGGCTCTCTCACCCGCCTACACTATTGTAACTTGCCACTTGATGCCATCCCTGCATGTGCAATCAAACCCCTGGAGTTCATTCAGAATTCCACTGCTCAGTTTGTCCCCAGTGTTGAGAAATTCTCCCATGTCTCCCATCCTGATCTCCCTCCACTGGCTACCAGTAATGGTTAACATGCGTTTCAAAATGCTGGTGTTAACCTACCAAGCAATCCGGATAGTGGATCACTCTTGTCTTCAATTGATTATCAATACCCAGACACCAACCAGGCCACAGTGCTCAGCTTCCTCAGGGCACTTGGCTGTACGCCCCTCTCGTGACCTCACATCATGGGCATGTCCTCTGTCTGTCTTGGCCCCTATGTGCTGGAACCAGCTTCCTGTTGAGTCAGAATAGCAGAAATGCTGGCCATCTTCTGTGGCAGACTGCAGACTACATTAGCATTGTATTTGGAATGGTATCATCCCTCTGTTGTGTATACTGCATTGCATTTGCATGTTGATCATGCCATGCCACTTTGTTAGATGCTCTTTGTAAGTCATTCTGGATATAAGCATCTGCTATGACAATAATGTAATGTAATCATTCCATTACTTCTCTACATCAATTATTGTACATGCCTGACAAGTGATTTCACTTTGTTCACTATTGCAGCAAACTCTAATTCTAGTTAACCTAGCAGCATTGAAACCTCATGCAATTAGTATAGGAGTGTATTATTGCAGTAATGTGTTTAAATTCATAACTTTGAGGAAATCAAGAGTTTAATGACAGGTAATTAGCTGCATCAATAACTTAATGAATGAAATTTCTCTGTGTGCAAGAATGCTCACTGTTCCGGTGCATTCAGTTGCATGTGTTCATAAGCTCAAACAGACATTGCAGGCTTTGCACCAGCATACCAATAGAATTGTTGCCTGGAAATTTGTATTTATGGAAAGATGAATAAATATTCATAACCACAAAGGCACCCAACCCATAAGTCATCCACAAAATTTGAAGCTGTCCTGTTATGGACCAGGCATTGCATGCATGCCAACGCAAGGCTATTAGAAAAACTAGTCTACGCTCTATATGTGTGTATTATTGGACCTAAACATGGACTTAATCACTGTAATACTTACATAATATTATCTTAATTATATCTGCAGTTCTCAAAAAGACAGGACTTACTCTGGTGGAAAAGCATTCCTTCAAGTTTAGAGAATGAGTAGACATTACTTGTTTGACAGTTCAGCTGGAATGAAAACCAGTATATACAGTGCCCCCGATATACCACAATCTCACCTATCAAAGATATACATTTTTGCTTGCAGAAGCTTGATGGCAGTTCAAATGTTTGTTGTACCTTGGTAAGAAAGCAGGTTGTTTTTCATATCCTAGCCGTATTTTTCTGGATATTTCCAGCCTAACCCACACATTCCTGCTGATTATGACTAGCCATGATATGCATTCTGTTCTGATCACAGCAGGAAAGGATGATTTCAGGACTGGTCACGTCCTCTGCCTGTGACAGTCACACCAATTAATGCCACTTCCTTTAATGATAACTTTAAAACTGTCAGTGAAATGACACTTTAAATCGGATGAATTCTGTACTTGTGGAGGGGCTAAAGTTCACAAGTTTTATTAAACGCACTCGTCACAGAGCAGTTACACTTTGTCCCCTTCACTATACACAGCGCAGCAGGTATTAACATGTATTTAAATAGGAAAGTCACACTGACTCTGAAGCTGTGTGAAGTCTTGGTGTTAAGCACAGTCCAAAGAGGAACAACATCAGCCTCTTCCAGCCTGCGTCACTCCGTCACCTCCTCGCTGCCCTCAAATGTCAGGTGGCGTGTTAGCGGCTCGTGCGGTGAGCCGGAGGGCCGGATAAGCGATTGAATCGACACTGCCTGTTGCCAGGAGTGAAAGAAAAGGAGGATCACGGATGGCCGCAGATGAGGTGTGCTGACCGAGGTGGTGGTGGTGGTGGTGGTGGAGGAGGAGGAGGAGGCAGGCTGATCTCATCCCAGCGACTGCCGTGTGACTCACCTCCACAGACGAAGGCAGCAGGGAGGCGTGAGCGAGCGGAGTGACTCGCTTTCTATTCGGCCAGAGGATGAGGCAGATTCTTCGATGGATGAGATGGCCTGAGCCAGTTCTGGAAAACGGAGGCTTACACAGGAGTAGGCAGAAGTGCAGTGGCTGCTCTGTAGACTGTACAGAACTCAGCCTCTGAAAACCCCATTGTTAGTTTTTGTGACCAATTACTTCTAAGACAAGAGTACAAAGAATAAAATTATTACCTTTTGCTATTAATGCCAGTGATTGCCAGTATTTGTGCAGTTTAGCCCAGCCTTAAGAATGAGCTGCTGATTAATATGTTTATTATGTTTATTATTATACACTAAAACACTGCCATATTTTGACGCTATAAGAGACATGTACCACTGTCTGTCTGGTTTGTGAGTGGTTAGTCATAGTGAAAAACATTAATGGTTTGATTAATGGAAATTTCGCAAATAAGAACACAAACACTGAACATAACAAATAAAAATGCCTGAAACTAAATTTTATTTTTTTATTGTTACACTGTAAAACTTAGTATGAAATTTCTATTCTACAAAAATCATTATTCCAAGTATTATGGGAAAACGTGCTATAGAACAAAAGATAGTAAAGATAATGGTGTCAGATGTGTAGTACCTTCACAATGAATACTGTTCATATGAGGAGTCCTTTCAACACTGTGTTTTGTACAGGTCTTAATGGTCTACCATGGACATACTGTACAGGTGCACTCTTTGTCTTGACATTTCCAGACTGTTTGCTCAACCAAATGCAGTACAACACAAAACCAATCACAATCATATTTATTGGTATTGATTGTATTACATTATTGTCATTTAATAGAAGCTATTAACCAGAGAGTCTTACAGAGATCATGTGTTATCCATTTATACAGCTGGATATTTACTGAGGGAATTGTGGGTTAAGTACCTTGCCCAAGGGTACAACAGCAGTGCCCCAGTGGGGAATCAAACCAGCAACCTTTTGGTTATGAGCCCTGCTCCTTACCACTATGCTACACTGCTACCCTATCCCACCATTTTCCCTGTCATCCCCCCCCCCAAACCAAAACAGGCCAGATCTTGCTCAGCGATCAGTGCCACATTCAGAAGTATGCTATTATACCAATCCAACGCATTCAAAGAATACTCCTTGGATTGAATTCCTTCAATTATTTATTTACAGAGGAGTTTATTATTTATAGCAGAAGCCTCTGTCCTGTGTCTGGCTGAGATCTTTCTTCTTGCAGATACTGGCTCTTGAATTTACATCCTCCTCTCTGCCTCCTCGTGCCTCTCCCTCCTCTGTCCTCTTTGACAGGCACGATTTGAGCGAGTGATGCCCCCTCCCCTAGGCGGGGGAGTGAGAAGCACTTTCTCTTGCCAAGGAGACATACTGTGCAGACAGCACTGCAGCAGTCTCACCGTGTTCCCTCTCCTCCCAGCTGCAGCCCACTCACATGTCTGTGAGTGTGACTGCATCCACACAGCCCGTGGGTGCTGCCTCTGTGTGTGTGTGTGTGTGTGTGTGTGTGTGTGCGCGCATGGCAGAGCTGCACTGAGTCGAGGAGAGAGAGACAGAGACAGAGAGAGACAGTGGGGGAGACAGAGAGAGAGAGCACTAACAGAGGAGGGGGGAGGCAGACAGTGAGATAGAGAAGGGGGACACAGAGGCAGAGAGAGATTGGAGAAACAGACAGAGGTAGAGATGGAAAGGGAGAAAGATACTGGTGAAAGATTCAGGGTCCAGTTAGGTTTTTTTCATATGCTTTAAGGAGGACAATTAAGCCAGTGCAATGCCTACAAGGAGTGTGACTGCAATACCGATAGATGAATGGCAATCATTGGATTTACACAGGAACAGTGACCATGGTAACCTGACAAATGATACATTGCATCTTTGCAGACACCCTCCCCCTCTCACTATTTGCCAGGGTACAGTTAGCTGTTAACTGACACAAATAATTGTCAAGACACGATGTCCTTCAAACACAACTTGATGTCCTCACATTCTCCCTCTTCAGTTTTTTTTTTTTTTTGATGCACTTGATTCCCCTTATGCCTTTTTTTCCCAGAATGCGTGTGAGTATTGAAGATCACCGTGCAAAAATAGCCTGGAGGGGAGGATGCCGTGACAGACACCGCTCGGGGAACAGAGCTCTCATGAAAGTATCGGCAGAGTCACAGGAGATCATCCTCCAATTATTTCATTCAGTACAACAGACAAGTGTCCCGATGTGACCATTACGTAACCCACTTCATTCAAGTAGTTACAAGCAATTATCACTATCAATAAACCCAGTTGTAGAGCCCGCCACCATCAGCTGTAAGGCCAGTTTGGGAGTGATTAAAGAAAAGGTGTTGCCCTCCAGTTTTACAGTTTTAATCAATTTATTTTCTTGGTGGGAATCATTGTTCACATGTATAAACACATGTTTACATATGCTTACACAATTAGCAGTGTGTGTGTGTGAGGCTATGTTCTAGATACCATATTTACTAAGGGACCCTGATCTATTCTAAGTATGTTGGCTGAGCCTAAATTCAGACTAGCCAAACCCCCAAGAAAGATTAAGATCTTTCTGTTCTCTTTGTAGTTTGGAGAGTTCAAAGCACACATCGGCTAGAGAAGAGGCACAGAGAGACTCCCTGGAACTGTCTGATTCTGAACTGGAGCTGCCTGCACCAAATTGCCTGGTCATCCCATTCCAACCCCATCCCCTCTCCCATTCCCTCTCATTTTATAAGCTTTGATGAAAAATTATTAATCCCATTTGTCATTTTGACAGACAAAAAAACTTTAATATGATTTATAGAGAATGTCATTTGCTTTGCTTTACATTGGTCCTCTGTTCAAATTCACCCTTTTGTTTAAGTCAAAGCAACTGTTAACAGTTACAGAACAGCACCTGCGAGCTAGGGTTGCCTCAAAGCCTCTGTCTACATACTGTATCTGCAGTTAATAATGTCATGTATATATTAACTCAGCACCACTGACTAAGAGGTTACAAAAACTGCAGGGTATGGAGGACACTGACTTGATCATCTTAAAATAGCGTTGCATTCTTTGTCAAGGGTCCTGTGACAGATTCAACAGGCAGATTAAATACATTAAATGCAATTTTTCTCACTTAAGTACATGTTCGGCAAATGATGCTCAGAACCGCATGCACTTCAAGAGATGAATCAGGTCCCTTAATTATACGTTGAACATATGACAAGTTGGTCTGGCTGTTATATATAAGAGTATTTAGCATGTGAAATACGCATGCAATTGTATCCATGCCCAGATGAAAGTGAAACATTTCACTAGTACAAACATTGGCTGCACCCCACTATTTTACAGATGTGTCCTCAAGTGTCCTCCTCGCATCTCTTCCTTAATTCCTTGGTGGCATCCATCAAGGAAATGAGGAAGAGACAGGAGGAAAAAATAATCAGGTAACTAATGCGCTGAGGGAAATGGGGTGTCCTTGCTCGACTGAGTTTCATGAATTTTGCATGACTTTCAGTAGGAATCCCTTCTCTCTTCACAGCAGATATGTTATTTTAACATGAAATGCGTGGTTAATTTGACTATTTTGCAAGCAAAATGTTAGATCCATAAAATGGTGTTTTACATAAAAATCTGAGATGAACTCCTTATGGATAAAGTCACTTCATTGATACATTAGACCCCTTGATAAGATGATGTATTTGGCATCAGTTCACCAGTAATGTCTTTGTTTATGTGATTTTCTAAGTTTACAGCACATGACACATTGTACTGAACACACATGATCTGTCAAAACAGATGTAACAGCACCAGCACTACCCTTTGCAAATGGGTGGGGTAACTGCAGTATACATGAGTTTAAACAAATGCATCATCAACGCCATTCAGAAACAAGCTTGGCTAATTTAAATGGTCACAGTGGTCCAGTTCCATTCAGTCATGTAACACTTTGAAATTCTCAGTGTTCAACCCACATGTGGATTGAAATGCTAAAATGTAATGATGTAAAAGAGTGCTTTGTTTGAATGCTTGACCCTTCTGCTTCCTAACACTTCTGCTCTGAAAAGCTCAATGCCTATTTGAACCCTGAGATTGACCTGAGAACAGGGTGAAGGATAACTCATCTGACTCTCTGCTCAGTAGACCACCACTGCCTGTGTTATTTGTACTACTTAACTCAATAACTTGCATTATTAGGTGTAAAAAGGGGTTATGCACTGCGACTTGACTATAGTGTCCCCCTCTGAAGTTCTCAGCAGGCTCCTCTTGATGAAACTGTCAATTCATGCCCTAGATTGATATTTACAGTGAACTGATTCAAAGCTGCTTGTCTGTTTTGCCTTGCATCCTGAATCAATGCATGGACACGGTTGAGGAGTATGTGCCACAACTGCCTGTAACCAGTATGTAGTGGGCCTTTTCCCTCACACTTCCGTGCCGTACATCACCTTAGCCACTGTTCCTCATGAAACATTAGCAAGTTGAGCTGTACTGAAACTACTGCCATTATTTGTCTAGCTATAGTAACCAAAATAATGGGCAGCTGGGTGTACCCAGTATTTTTATACATGACCATAAGCAGGTTGACATATTAATTGCTCAATTAACTCAGAAACCACACTTGTGTGGAAGCACCTGATTTCAATGTACTTTGGGTCTCTCTTATTTACATGTTTCCTTTATTTTGGTAGTTGCCTATAGCTCATATTCTCTATCTGGTATGCATGGCTGAATCAGGATTTTGAAAACTGGGCCTGTGGATTATCCACACTCTCATTGCGATCTAGTGAATTGTCTTTGTTATCTAGCTTAATCTCTGGTGGCTTTGGAAGGACAAGCAGTGCTGGGGTCCTGAGGACATTTGCGGTGAGCCGAGGTCACGAATCTCATAGCTGCATCTGCTGGAAATTCAGCAGAGTGCAGCAGCTCTGCAACCAACAAGAACACTGTGCCACTCCAGACAGCTCGGCACTCACCTGGAATACAAATGAGTCTCCCCCATGCCGAGGCCACAGAACCCCACGTGCTGGAAAACACGAGGCACAGCCTCACATGGGCTCCAGCCCAAAATAGGATTCCTGCATTTTCATTCAGAGACTGATTAGAGTTCAGGCTTCAGAGAGACAGGCAGAATTCCAATTAATTTATGTTTTCTTTGCATTTATTAGCTCCAAAGATGTTTTTCCCAAAGTGAATGTTGTCACACTGAGATGACATATTAAATCACACAGCCCATGAGGGGTGATCCCATTAAACTTGTACGATGAAAAGCTCCATACCAAATTCAGATGGGTAAATTCATGAACAGGAACACAAATCCATGAATAGAAAACAGTCCTTTGGACATTAAATGACTACAAGAAAAATATTTCCTCCAATGATTCTAAGTCACAACCATCACCCTATTCATCAAAGGTAAACAAATAACATATAAAGCAATCGTAATATAGAATCTACATAAAGATATTATTCATTTTGAAGAAAAAAGGTGCACTTTAACGTGAGATTAAAGCAGTAAGTCAGAGAAAGCCTGTGCAAAGTGTTCCTATTACAACCATTTTCCGTCATTCCAATAACTGAATATTTTTAATACTGCCATGCGTCTCTTAACGTGCACAATACGTTCTGTGAAACAGGACGTTATATGATTTGGACGTTGTATACAGTATATGGTATACTATGTATTGTACCATTATACGCCTGGCAGCGCAATCGATTTATTTCTATGAGACATGAGATACACGTGTTGCGTGCGGGAAGCGTTGCCATCACTACGTCCGGTTACGTCCGCTACATCCCATTCTGCGATCGGGATTTTTAAACTTTATTATAACCTTATGTGACTACAGTCGTATATGCGAACGGACGTTGTCCGAATAGACGTTAAGCGGCACATGACTATACTGTGTGCATTAAAATGAGGGCATTGCATTCGTGAAGGATATGAATGTCACAAAAACAGAGATCTAAAGCACTTCACAGAGCCACACGCCCTCCACTCTAGCCAGTGCTGTCCATCTTCAGTATGTCGAACTCCTCAATGACTCCTGGGAAGTCTTGCCATTTCTTCAACACCAGTTTCCGCTGGGTGCGACTGTTGACAAACACAAAGCCGTCTGTCTTGAGAAGGGGCAGCTCGGTGAAGCACAGGTACGAGCCCATTATTCCCCAGTCAGCGTTGCATTTAATGCAGGAGATCTTGCTCTTCATGTCGACGTCGTCATATTTCTTCGGTTTCGGGTGCGGTGTAACATTGCAGAGCGAGATGAAATTTTTGTTGATAACAACCCGATGAGATTTCTGCAAAAGAGACAGTCACTCACATGGCTTCCTGTACCAGTGTCACTATTTATGCCTGTTGTGATGACAATAATAAGTTTAAAATATAAAAGATTAAAATTTCACCTTAATGACTCTAAGATCACTGGACTTGCAAGTTAACTTATTGCATTTTCCACACAGCAGCAGGAAGACATCAGTTTCCTGCTTCTTCTTAGCTT
Organism: Megalops cyprinoides; assembly: GCF_013368585.1. NCBI lineage: Eukaryota > Metazoa > Chordata > Actinopteri > Elopiformes > Megalopidae > Megalops > Megalops cyprinoides. Next base: position 13,956,686 of record NC_050587.1, read on the forward strand.
CCATCAATTTCTCCATGTCTTGCTTTTTCTTCATAATTGTCTGTATTTTCTTCACCTTTATCAACAATTGAAAAAAAAACAACACGTTAAATTCAGGAATCCAATCAACTGCATAAATTCCGCTCCCCCCACACCATAAATGGCAATTTAATCATTTCCATAACAGTATAAATTATACAGTACATTCATGATATATTTCTTTAGTCTCCATACGGAATATCCTATTTAGTCTCAGAATTCTTGCATCTATATCTCATAAACTCAGGCCTGTTACAGTACACAAAAATCAAGTTCATTAAGAGGAAAAAAGCCCTCTCTGTAGTGCCCTCTCCCTTTGAAGAGCTTTTCCACTATAGTTACATCCTCATTGCACCAGATAAGCACAGCTGTTTCAGATGGAATAGGCAGTGTAAGAGGTTTAAGATTTTAAATTCAAACTTTAGGCTTCAGTTTTCCTGCATTCATCTCCATAGTCTCAATAATTAGCTGTGTGTGCCAAACGTTACCTATGCAGGACACTACAAACATAATTTTGTATTTGTTTATTCTGAAAATCATAATATCCTCTGTAATAGCCTACTCTCCACTTCAACGTGAACTGTGATTTACCCTGGCCAAGAACTGGGCGTGTTTGATGCTCTGTATGTTGTTGATGGCATCATACATCATCTTCTCATGCAGGATATTGATCTGCTCCTTGGTGGCGCTCTCCGAGCTGCTGGTGATCAGGATGCAGAGGCTGTCCTTGGCTCTGCCGCGGCCTGGGACACACACAGCACACTGTCAGTGCTCACATACTGCGTCTGTCTTCTGTTCTGACCACTGAGAGGGAACACTGTAACAGGCAAGGTAAAACTGTGACATGATTTCCCAGGAGCGCCGTAGTACCTCTAGTTTGCACCATTTTGATGACATTGCCCACATAGTCGTAGAGTAGCACAAGGTTACAGGTGGCGATGTCAATCCCCTCATCTGCCACAGAGGTAGCAATCAGCAGCTTGCTGCCTCCCTCCTGAAAGGCATCCAGGGCAGCTTTCTGTTTGGACAGGGTCATCCCTGGCACACGCATAGGGACAGCTCAAAACATACAGTTTTGCAACTCCTTAGCACCTTTACTTGTCCTAGTGTGCTGCTCGAGGTACATTACTCCACGAGGACATGTGTATCAACATTTGTACATATACACTGCTGGTGCAGGACTTCCCTGCAGCGGAACTGACGGTGATGTGTTCTAGGGAAAGCTCCACCCCAGCTCAAAAGATGAGAGGTTTTGTGAACAGTATGCACAGTGATCACAGTTCATCAGTGGCTACCACAGTTCTGTTAGGAGAATATGACTCGGTTATTTTAAGAGAAATTTGTGGAAGAACACACCTGTCCCCTAGTAGATGTGGAGTAGTGCGCTTGCAGATGCAGCAACACAGGGTATTATGTCAGTAGTATTTGATGAGCACTATATGTAATGCGATAAAACATAACCAGTAGTTAATGGAAAGCAGTTTTTTGTCTCAGTCTTGCAAGTGCATTTTAACTTCTCATTAGTCGGTAGGTTCGGCTTCCCCCTCTCAGTTGAACACATAAAAACCATAAATGAGAGTGGTTGGTGCTTCTAGTTTGGATTGCCTGAACTTTGTTGTCTCAACAGAACCATGCTAAATACCACTTTTACAACTTGTTCTTATTGTGGTAAACCATGCAGTATTTTAATAGAATGTTGAATAGCATAGTAACATATAGCAATAATGTGACTGGTTAGTTTCGTGAGTGTGTTTAACTGTTCATTAATTGATAGTTTCAGCTCCCCCCTCTCAGCTGGCAGCATAAAAACTGTGTTTTAGGGTGCTTGTTTGTGTGCGGTTAGTTGTGTTTGTGTAACATTCCATGTTGCCTTGTTGAACGCAATTTGTGCTTTACTTTGTAACTTTGGGAGCTATTCCAGATTATCTACTGAATTACAAAAATGTAAATGTAAATATAAATGTAAATGTCCTCACATTTTATAAGCTGCTCTGGATAAGAGCATCTGTTGGATAGTAAAAATGTAAATGTAATATAAACGATTAACTGTGTGTGATTGGCACTGTGATGTCATAAAGCATTCCATAAATGTGAGTATCTGCATTGAGTATGTAGTGGGCCTTTTATACCCCTGATGTAAGACTCATTTCCTTCACAGCCTCTCAGTAAAGCTGAATTCTGCTGCTTTGGCTCCAGATATACTTTCATGCCTTTTATTCTCTGCATACAAGAGGTCATAGAGGATCATTAGTTCATAAAGGACTGTTGTCCTTTACATTACCTTCGACAATGTCAGTTTTCCTTCGACCAATCAGAACTCGCGGTTTGAGGTGAGCCAGAACAGGTGTCTCCAAAACCCATTCTTTCATTGCCTGTAAAAAGAATAGAAGAGGTAAGAAGTATTTACATAATGAAATTAATCATTCCCCCTTGTTCATTAACAGTAGGCTTTCTTTAACTGTCTGTTGCATTCTTAGACAAAGTGTCAGACTAATTTGGGGGATCCACACTGTAAGTCTGGGCTAAGACTATGAAATACACTAAAGTGACTGGGTGGCACTGAAGACAGATACTGTACATTGATGGCACATCCAGCTTGGAAACACACAGCTCCACTCCTATGGTGACTACTGACGAGTGCAAGTCCGCCCCAAGTTCTGCTGCCCTTTTGTGTTAATGAAAATGAAAGCCTGTCTGAATAACAAACATTACTCTGTCTCAAATCAACCCCAGTCATTAAAAATGTCCTCACAACGGGGCCCTTGCAGCCCAAATGACAAAAGACATTTTGAAGCATAATGGAACAGACAAAAAGAGTATTTTGATGGTCAAAACAACTTTTTTATAGTCTGTGTGCAGCACACTAGGTACAGAGAAGGGAAAAACAAACTGAAAACAGGTCAGGACTCCAGTAAGAACAAAATGGATGTGAGCAATGGGATGAAAGGGTCAGTGGTTTGATATGCATTTCCTTTAATCTCTGTTTGGGCAGAAATTTCTCTCTCATGCCTTACCTCTGCTAGTGCTCTGGTCCTGACAAACAGGATGGTACGGGTCTCCGGCTTAAATCGGTACTGCTCCTGGAAGACTAGCTGCAAGTCGGACAGTTTGGGATTGTCTGTGATGCTGTCATTCGCAAACTCCTGCAACATCACCTTCTTTTCTGTAAAAAACAATGGCAAATGAACCTTTTCACTGGTACAGGTAGGCTGCAGTTTACTCCCCTCTGTCTAAGAGTGAATCAGCTTCAAATTGTGAAAGCCAGACACATCACGTGAAGCTATAAAGCCAATGTTTAACCCCAAGAGTCACCTTGGAAATAGCTGACCAGTTCTGCATCTGTCTCATCAAAGTAGGCCGGGTCCATGTTGTTAAAATAGTCTAACAGGTAGTTAAAGGCATCTTTCATACGAGCATCCTCTGCTATGATGAGGGAATCGTTGTATTTCTGAAACGGTAGAGAAAAACACAATGTGACATTAAAGTTTCCTTTTCCATGTTTTGGATCCTGGGATTGTCTGGGTAACGCAGCACATTGCAGGGGTTCTGGTGTAGAATTACCCTCAGGTTCTCTGCACAGGTGACCAGTTTTCTGCAGACCTTTTGCTCCTCTTCCTTATTGTCCAGCCTCAGGACCTTACAGTTTCTCTGCACCTCCACAATCCACTGCTCGTAGCTCTGGCTGCCACGAGTGTTCCGGGGGATCTTGGACAGGGTGTCTAATAGACCAAGCAGGCAGCACAGATTATCATATACTGAGAACCAAAAATGACAGCACCTTTAGTCCGAGGCTGCTAGGGTGAATACACAGATTCACTAAACTAGAATTCTATGTCTGTTGACATGGACCTTAGATTCCATCTTAATTAATTTCAAGTTATTTAACCACAGTTATTTGATTGAATTAGTATGCCAGTATACAGTGAAATCAACTGCAGGTAGGCATGTAAAACATCAGCAGTCTTATAAGTAACTCAAGAATGGAGAGATCACGTAGACGAAAACAAAGTGGTTTTTGATCATCTTCTCACCAATATTGTAGGTCTTCATCGCGATTGATTCCACCTGTGCCATCAGTTCCACCACTGTGTCCATGAAAGGGCTGGAGGCACGGCGCTTTACCACTCTGGTATCTAGCAGGGAACATGGGTGTTAAGCACTCTCTCACACTCAAACCATGATCCACACACTGGAAAGAAACAATACTGATGAGGCAACACTGTCAGGGTGAGCATGGCTGTCGAAATACAGGCAAGGCACCTTTATCAACTTAGCACAGGCTACAGCCCTGACACTGGGCTGAACTGTAGCCCAGTCTCTATTTAAATAACAGCAGCTACACCTACAAATGTGAATGTTGTCACTGGACAGGACACCAAGACATTAAAAATAATGGCTTTCACTGTCAAGCTAAGAGCCAGGCAATGAGCTCCATTTTTGAAATACTCTGACATTATTTGAATGGGATTCAAAATATTCTCATAGGGGAAGAGACACTTTCACCAAAAGGCCAGTGAAGTTAATAAAAACTGAATATGATGGACAACCTGAAGGAGCAGGAGAGAGCAGGAAACGGAGTAGGAGTGGGAAATACTGCACCTTTGTTCGGTACAAAGACGTGGTTGCGGAGCTCTTCCACATGTCGGCTGACAGTGGAGATAGTTTCAGTGTCCAGATTGGCACACAGCTGGTAGATGTGCTCTCTGGCGTCCTGCTCGTTCTTAGACTTGCCCACCCCTACTGATGCAGTGAGACCCACTATCTGGAGAGGTATGTATAAGTATTTTACTGTAGACTGGGTCACACAGAGCCAACTTCCTACTCGCACATAATTTTTTCCTCACAGTGCTTAAATACTTAAAGTTTGGTGTGAACGATTAGATGTTACTACAGTGTTAACACATTGAAAGTGCTCGTGCTGCTTACAGAAGACTTAAGGCTCTTTTGTGATTCTTTAAGATTCTTATGTTTCATCAAAATACTTCATCATTGCTTTTCCACATAGTTGGAGCATGAAATATACTCTTGTGGTATCTTGGATCAAGGGCACAGAAAGTCAGACTTATATTACCTGTGGGAGTGCAGCCGGTTCAGGGCCCAGCTTGAGGTCCATGTACATTTTCATGATTGCGCTGTAGGAGTGGTTCTTCATGGTATGGTGGCATTCATCAAAGAAGACAAGGGTAAACGATGAGAGCCCAGGGATGTTGCCATCTTCTAGGTTCAGCTCTAAAATCTTTGGTGTCATAATGATGATGTCATAGTTCTCCACTGCAAGTATGGCAGCCATTGGGCTGGCAGTTTCCCCAAACTGGCCGGTCACCTCAAACCTGCAATGCCACACAGACAAATTGCACACTTTGACAACCTGACCCACTTTCATACACCTCAAGACTGGTTGTGCTCACTGCACTTTATGTTGTGCATGCCTGCCATCTGCTGGATATACAGAAAACAGAAAGAACCTTGCATCTGATGTGCTGTATAGAGTGGGTTGATCATGATCACATGTTCATGCAGACATACCTCACATCACAAATCAACATGACTCACAGGAGGGTTCTGTGGAACATAGTAGCTGAAATGGAGGAGGCCTTACTCTGTGTTCTCAAAGTACTTGCGAAACATTTCCATCTGCTGTTGGCACAGTGGGATAGTGTTGGCTAGGAACACTACTTTCTTCTTTTTCTCCTCTGTACCCTGCTCTAAGTGATGTCTGCAGATCTCCATGGCAACCATCGTCTTCCCTGAGCCTGGGCCAAGACAGCGTGTTCTTAGTCTCGGGAGCCAGACAAAGTGACAGACTGAGTTCTCACGATCGTCTGGAAATCTGTATTGGGAACATACCGGCTTAACCACTCTTCCACATGGACTCCGCCTTTGATTTTTAGCCCACATTATATGCTTTAGTATTTGGAACAATGGAGCTTTGTCTTAAAAATATGATTTGTGATAGCTACACTGAGATGATGATTGAGAAACTTGTATTTTTCCTACCATCTCATGCACCTCTCAAGAATAAAATCTTTTATCATAGCATAAAATCCCACCTGTTGGGGCACATATGATGGTGTTTTTGCCCATCAGAGCTGGTTCGGCTAATTCTCGTTGATAGTCTCGCAGTTTCACAACAGAAGGACCATTCTCAGAGTTCATTGCTGGTTGTTCTCCATCTTTTGGAGTGTCTGACACAAAGAAAAAACACAGACAATGCACAAGTGTAACATTATTCACAATTCAAATGTCATGGTCATTCACATGAAGCATTTTACTTGCATAAAATATCTGGTAAAATATGACAAAGATTACCTGCATTGGCAGAAAGATTAGCGTGAGCTGCTTTTTCACTGTAAGAAAATTCCATTTCTTCCACTTCCATTTCCCCACACTCAGCATCTGGATTGAGATTCAGAAAAAAATTGAATTTTTACCTAGGATTCACCATGCAGAAACTGAAAACAAATGGTATCTCTTTAGAATGATTTCTGGTGATTCCATTGGTGATTCCAACAATGTGTGAATTTACTGGCATAGATTTACCACTCTGCTTTGCTGGATTGTCATCTGGATTATCCAGAACTTCCACCAGGTGGCGATATCCACCCAGTCCCAGTGCATTCAGGAAAATTTTGTACCAGTTAGGATTATCTGTCCTAAGCAAGAAGTCCACCAATTTGTGAATCCCATGTGTACTTCCTTTCACCTCAGTCTCCTGATAAATATGACAGGGTCATGACATGTTCATAAATACAGTACAAAACAGGCTTTACAATATGCATGTGATTTTCAGCCACATTTCTGAAGCCACTTCACTTTGCTTTTTAGGTACTTGTTGCTGAGAGAAATAACATATCTTACATTTTGTAATATCTAGCACTTATAGAGCTCATGTTTACTGAGGCCATGAAAGCTAAGTACCTTGCTTAAGAACACAACAGCAGTAACCCACCTGCAAACAGAAACTGCAAGATCTGGCCGAGAGGCTCAGCTTTTTAACTATCCTGCACAAAACTGTCAATTAGGTGGTGATCCTCTGGTATTAAAAGCCCCCATCTGTGACTGCACACTGTCTTTGGTTTTGTGTAAGCAATGGAAACTCACTCACCCGCTCCACTGTCTCCTTCTGGTTCTGCAGTAGGCAGTCAGTCATGTGTATAAGAATGTCTGAAGGCTTCACGTCCTTCAACATTGGCTTGAGTCTCCGAATCTCATCCTTGTGAAGCTCTGCCTTCTCTATCTCAGTAAAATTGTTCAGATCAATGGCGTCTGCAAGGGTGCGGTAACCTGAAAATAGATGAAGTGAACATCATAAATGTTACAGCACTGGCAGTCAGCAGAGCCGGTTGGACAAATGTCAGTGAGCGCTTCCACAAGTTTGGGTGGACCAGTGACTGTTTCCTTGAAAGATCTTGGCAAAAGTGAAACTCTCTTAAACACTCTCTCTTAAAAGGTAATAGGATATTGAAAAATAAATGGTGAATACAAGTGATCCTGCTATAAGGGTCTCTCTGATAGTGCTAGCTTTTTACACTCCAGTGCAAGAAAAACAGGGGTGTTATTGATGGTTTTAAATCAAATAAACAACAGGCAAAGTGAATCTGCTCCACTAGGACAGATAATGGAATGGATAATTTGGTTTAACCATTGTGAAGCTGCTATTCTTATATATATCTTTAAAACCAACTGAATCCTAGAGGACATCATAATCAGAAATGGCTGGAATGCTCTGTATTTTCTGACAGTGCTTGAGGGGAGGGGGATCTTTACCTGCATTACTGAAGCCATCCAGGAGCATGCGAAACCAGCCTGGAGTCTCTGGGAGTGTGTAGATAAACTCCATCATCATGGTGGCTGCCTCAGTGAGGCCCTTGTGGGTCTCTGCAGCGCAGATTTGCTCCTCATATTCTACAAACAGAAATTATTATTTTAAAATTATCCCAAATGATTAGTTTAATTCAATTAGTGAGGGTGAGAGAATGATTATACATGTACTTGTATATTCTCTGACTTTTTTCCTACACACAAAAGAAAAAATGCATATACAGTATAACAACAGCAACTATTCCCAATTAATTAATCAAACATTCAGAAATTCTCTCTAAGCATCAACTGCAACACTTGCTAGAACAGGTTAAACTCACTCAAACACACTCAGGTCAAGAAAGGTGCTAATGCTACTGGGCACCATTCTGAAAATGGCAATGCATTCCGAAGGTGGGGCATATCTGTGGAATCTACGTGGATTAGCTGAGTATAATATCTTACATACCTCCAAACCATGAATGTGGATACACTACCACTATTCCTCTGTTACATTCATGTTTGAGCTGTGCTAGTTTCACATCAGTATGATGATTAGATCTACTTCTATGCAAGAACATGAACCAACATAGATTACAGACAGTCAACTAACCCTGTGAGGGAAATCCAAATCTAGAAATTTTGAGTTTGGGTTTTGGGGATTTGGGGACATTAGGGGTACCTTGTCATTTTCACATTTGATTGATAGAATTGATAGAGTGATCCACCACCCAAGCACGTCGTATTAAATCATTACTGATAAAATAGCATTTGTGGCCATTTTGTGATGGCCACAAATATGTATCACTGATGTAGTTCATTTTAAAGTTAATTTTAACAACAGATATCTCTGTGCATTTATGGCAAGGTTGGCATTGCTGCAATGTTATCATTACATTACTGACAGGATGAATGTGCAGGTGACACACTTTGATAACAAAATAAAACATTGACATTATAGCTATGGCAATACTGAATGACCAGAACAGGATGATGTTTCAGACATACAATGTGTCAGCTGCTCTGGCTGTAATTAGGAAACTTCTTTGTCAAAAAGTCAAAGACTATTGTCGTTGTCTTTTGGCATTTACAAACAGAAGTTTAATATCAGAGAGATCTTCCACCTAAATAACAGCGTTTTCTACCTGTCAGCACGAATTACCCCTAGTGTAACTATTGTTTTTTTAGATGGTAGCTTACTTTTCGATAAATTTTAACATTTACAGTTCATTCTGAGAGCGTAGCCAATTTTGTCAAATTGGTGTTGGACAGTAGGCTACCGAGTAGCCCGAGGAAGTACCGAATTTTAGAACACAGTCCCTCTTCAACAAGTTCCACAATTCGTAGCTTCCCCGTCAGGATGGGCTACTCGGTATGTCAGTAAAAATTCTAAAATTGGAATTCTAAAAATGGAACAGATTCAGCTATTTAGTCGCTGTGACTTACCTTTTAAAAAGTCAACCAGGGGCAATATGCAGGATGGTTGAATTATCTGTATGATATAAGTCTGATAAATTCGTAGAATGTCCTTCTCGTTCGAGGCCATGTTTTACGAACTGATACAGGAGTCTCTTCGCTCTCCCCTTCTTGTCTGCTCAGTTTCGTTTCTCGCTTCCACGAGGAGTCGCAAACTTTCGTTTTTGCAGAATTGGAAGTATACCAAGAATCCCGAAATCTAAACAATCAACAAGTGAGTGGAGAATAGAAACCTTTAATCGCACGTAACTTGGACCAAAAGTAGAACTGTATGGGAAAAGATTGGGTTTTATATTACTTTTTTTTCCCATAAATTATGCGTTCTATGGAGATCTGCATTAGGAATGCGTCAGTTAGCCCAGATAAACCCTTACAAGCAGATTTCTTCATGCTTCTAAGTATTTGCCTTTTGTCTCAGCTGTGGGGTAGAAACTGAACATTTGCATGGGTGAATTTAGCCATATGGCTTAATATTATCATTTTCCCCACATGTGTTGTAACAAAACACGTTGTCGTAATACCATTTTTTAAAGAAACGGATCTTTAATTCGACAATTTAACATTAGGCTGCTTCAAATACCTTGTAGCAATACCTCTAACAACCACTGAACCAAACAGAAAACCTTAGACCTTTATATATTAACATATTGCAGAAGTGTTGAAACAAGCAAAAACCAGTATGGTTCTCAAAGCCATGGACAGTTCAATAGCAACAGCTCGCGATATAAACTACTCAATACGTCACTGGTTCAGCGTGAATTATTCAACAACGACTCAGTTTAACACAAACCCAGTGGCACATCTTACCACACTGCCACCATTTTTTGGAAAACTTCCATAAAAATATAGTGTTAAAATATGATGCCATAGACCTACTGCCATGAACTATCCTTGGCAAAAATTCTGTTCTGCATACCACAGCACTTCATGCAACCTCTGAACCCGGGGTGGCAGTGTGCCCTTGTGGTAAGGAGCAGGGCTCATAACCAAAATTTTGCTGGTTCATTTCCCTGCTGGGTACTGTTGCTGTACCCTTGGGCCAGGTACATAACTCAGAATTCCCTCAGTAAATATCCAGCTGTATAAACATACAACATGTAAAGACTGAAACCTATATAAGTCACTCTGGATAAGAGCGTCTGCTAAATGCCAGTAATGTAATGTAACCTTTTCATATGATCTAATGATAAATGAAAGGGTTGACATGTATTGCAAGTTAATTTAGAGTTGTGAAAACCAGGCAATGTCAAGAGTATCAAGTTTTCTCAAATACAAAGCAATGTTTTGTCTACCATTTAATGAGAATGGTGTTGCTGGACTTTTCATTTGTTCTCAGAAGCAATGTGCCTAACTACAGATATTCTTTTTTAACAGGAAGTCACATTGTGAAGGAGAGCCTTCACCTGTTCTCCAAAGTTGTTTCTTTGTTGTGTAGTCATTTAAATATGTGTGTTTATAAAATGATGTTTGTCTTTCAATGTGCCACTTTCAATAACTGTACTCCTGTGAATCAATTGCCTTCAAACCAGGTAATTGTTAAATTGTAATTGTCTGTTTGTACTTGAGTCATTGTCTTATTAACTGAAGTAGACGAGTCATTGGTTTTTAAAGATGTAAGTTTTATTGCTTCTGCTGTGGGAAGTGTCAGCCAGCTTCTTTACACACCTAAATTGCATCTAAAATGCAATAAACAAAGGAAGAATCATTCATATATGTTTTTTTTTTACTAATAACTCTAATTACTTTCTACTGTAATTAGAGTCTCCATAGGTTGAGAGATATGTACTTCAACCACAGTGGGCACTGGGTAACCAAAAACTGAAAAAGCTCATTTAGAAATAACCAGGAGCATTGCTAGCTATTGAAAAGAGGGGCTAAGTCAAGTCTGCCTGAGGCTTGTCTTTCTTTTTTTTTTGGAGGGAGATCAGCATCGGTAGGTTAGGGAGGTTATATCTACCTTTACAATAAATAAATATTATCACACCTTCGGACGCTGCAAGTCGAGTTCCGCTCTGTTACACAGTCTGTCTGTTGCTTTGCTATAAACACCTCCTTTTTCAGGGCAAAAATATTTGGGGCTACGCTCAAAATATTCGGGGCTATAGCCCCAAATGATCGGACCCAATGACACCACTGGAAATAACTTTGTTTTACAATCATGCTCTACCCTCAGCATATTATGTAGTAGGTGGAAAAGGACACAGCAGGGAACAGACAAACTGTGTGAAATATGACAGTGGAATGATACTTACTCTTTGCCATCACAGTAGCCATGAATGGAATATCTGGCAGTAATGAAGAAGTTATTCTGATTTGAGATGATATCAACGATACAGGTTTCCCTCTCTACACAGATTAACAAATGACAATAGAGCCGGTTTCTTTCAACCCCAAAGTGATTACAAGAATAACATTTTGCAAAACATGATATGTTGAGACCTGCCACCTACATGAGGCTCTGCACACAAGCTAGAAAGTGTATACTTGTAAGATGGGCAAGACAATGTCTCAGAGTTATTATCCAGGACTGCAGACAGCACTGTCTCCCCATCTGACACACGGTGCAACTGAACACCTCTTGAGCCGGATGACACGTGGAGCGAAACGCAGAGCCTGTCTGTTTGCCAGGCCCAGAGAGGCACTTAAGGTGCCTGAGCCATGATTGGACCCCCAAATTTTCTGATGGATGGTGTCCACAACCATTGATTTTGGATTCCCTTTCTCCAACGTTGATGGCCTGCTAATGCAGAATGCATTTAGTTTTTCAACTAATATATCAAACAGGCAGATATTGGATTGACTTCTTACACATTAAAAAGCTTAGCAGATGATTGTGTTACTAATGTACGTGTGGTATACAATATTGAGTGAACTGTTGCATGTACTAATGTACACTGCAAAACGGCATGTCTTTATGCCAGGATTTTAATTTCAAACCTAAGCACAAAATAGTGGCCTGGTATAAGTAATAAGTAATTACATACTTGCTCAGCCTAAGTGAATAAGTAAAGATATTGAGAATCTTAGAAATATTAAGTGTTAGCTGAGTCAAATTAAGAAACACATGGAGTATATGTGATATGATGTATATATATATATATATATATATATATATATATATATATATATATATATATATATATATATACACACACACACACACATCATATCACATATACTCCATGTGTTTCTTAATCAAGGGGGATAAGGGGGAACAGGCTGAAAGTAATGATAGATTTAAAGGTAGTGTTTGGGCTTCCCCTGTTTCCAGCTCACCCGCCGCCACTGCTGATTACCAGCAAATTATCGTGGATCCATTATTCAAGTTTTTAACAAACATTATGTGTAGATAAGGTATCATGGACCACTTAATTTACTAGAAGGACAGTCAGCTTTGTTTATTTTATGTGGCATGCTATATTTCATGCTGAAACACACTGGCCAGAACTGTTTCCACTTCCATGAGAGTGCCTCTCCATCCATTGCCAAGGTGAAAAATCAGTGCAAAGGGTCAGGAAGTCTGATTAAAAAAAAGGTGGGTTGAAGGTAGGTTGAGAAACAGGTTCAGCTCTGTGTAGAGTAGATGGATTTTACAGTCACAGTAAGGCTCTTTTTTGGGTCATAAACAGTTAATTAGGGTTTTATGGTCAAACTTGACAGCTTTCATACAAACACTTGGGAAAAATAACTTAAAAAACCATTCTGATGCAACCAGCTGAGGTATTCACCCAGATGAAAGTCCTTACATGGTTATTTAAAGTAACTACTCCTGCATGTTTTTGTCTCAGGGGAGCAAGTCCTGACCAGCAACACTACCTCTCTACAAAAAGAGGGGCAGCAGTGTGTTGTAGTGGTAAAGGAGCAGGACTTGAAACTGAAAGGATGCTGGTTCATTTCCCTCTTGGGGCACTGCTGTTGTACTCCTGGGTAAGGTATCCAACTTACAATTGCATTAGTATATGTTGAGCTGTGTGAATGGACAAAATTGTTGGATATGAGAGTCTATTAAATGGCAATAATGTAATGTAATGAAATGTCCTTGCTTGCATCAAATTGCAGTGCAGTTGTTGACTCTTAGCAATAAATGTTTTATTTGAAACGTGTAATGTTCTGTTGTCACATTTCACACTACCTATGAAGTGTTAAAATTATTTTAAATTGCATACTTAAACAGCCTCACTGAATGCAGTGTGAATCATGTTTACGTATCAAATTATAAATTATATATGTCTGGGTCAGAAAATTGACACTTCTAGGATATGTGTTTAGTCCTAATGGACAATTTATGAATTGACAATGTTTCAAAAAAATTGAGAAGACTTTTTGAGAACAAATAAGTGGAATGGAGCGAAAAGATTAGGAAGTAGGCACAAAACAGCTGGAAATTTATTTTGTACATTTTATGGTTCTGGGTGGAAATATGAGCTTATTATTTTTGGCCTTGCATATATTTTGTTTATGGGTAGCCAAAAAAGCACAGAATCTTTATGACTGGCAAGTTGTCTGAAATTATCACTTTTTACATACAGAAAAAATGGGACCCATCACAAAGGAAATATTCATCTTCATACTGAATGAACAGCCTCGTGTGCATGCTCTGCTACAAGTCAGTTGTGAAGCAGATGTTGTGTATTTGCTGCATTTGACTCCTGAGCTGACCTTTGACATGGGGAGTGCTCTTAAATCCCTTGCTCATGTGTCCTGCTACACAATGTTCACTCAAGCTGAGAATGATGAAAGGAATAATGGCTCTTACTACTGTATGTCTCTCATTCAGTGGTGAGAGCCTCAGGATAATAAGCAGATGAAAGGAATAATGCTGCTGGTCTGCTTTATTTAACCTGGCAAGTGTCTGGGACATTTCACTTCATGGGATGAGAGTCAGACATGAGCCTCTGCTTGCCGCTGAAATCTTCCCAGGATTGCTAGTGTTAACAGGTGTGTCAGGCTCCATCAAAATCTCACAGTATCTCCTCCAAAATATGTAAAATAGAGAAGGCATCATTCTTCATTAGATGAAAACAAATATCTAAAACATGATGCATAAATTAAGAATTATGAATTAAGTTTTCCAGTTCTTGTTCAAGAACTGGAGCTGGAAGAGACTGAAATGTTCTGCCTTCAATCCAAATAGAAGCGTTGGGCTTACAGTTGGATTTACAATATGTGCAATACCATACTCAAGAACTGTACAAATAATGAAGATTTTAATTTCAGTGATGTAGCCATTGCTGATTTTGGTTTGCAGGTAGATGAAGGGTTGCTTTGAGAATTTTCTCCATGGTCTCTCTCATATGTGCTTGCTGTAAATAAAGGGCTAGTAATTATGGGGCTAGAACTTTCCTCTGCCAGGTGCTTCTGCTCTATGCAGAAATGTTTATAGTGTTTGCAGAGTCTGCCATGACCACCTCCTGAATTACTGAAGTCAAGACAGACTGTCCAGTCCTGAAGCTCTTTGTGTGGGATCCATTAAAATACCTGCCTTGATGTGACAAGGTGCCAAATCTGCATATTTACCACTGCGTAATGTTTTCATAGCACCTCATTACTTCTAGAAAGTATTCTATAAAATGAGCTGCCAAATGCTATTGCCATCATACTGAACTGTAAAACAATTCCTGAAAAATTAAAACATGGAAAGAATTTAATATAGATATACTGTGGTGTGATCAAATAATCCAACTTGACTAAAAAACTATTTTAAGTGCAAAATAACCCGGGGGGGATTTTTACACAGATGTGTACTATAACACATCTGCAATAATGAGGAGTACACAGAGGAGTCATTCAGCAGTCTAAGGCAAGAGACTCCAGCATGCCCCAAATAAATTTAGGTAGTTATTTTATGGAGCACTTTACATGTAGGAACTGCTTATGTGTTGTGCTCAAGTCCAAGAACAACCTGTCAGTCCCAAAATGATGATCTGGCTGGAGGGTGTGGCCAATATTCAACAGAGTCCCATCATTCATGGGGTTCTGGGAACTGGAAAGCCTGACTAATGCCTCAATGTACTGCAAGCGACAGCCATCTCACAAAGAACTCTGTTTAGAAGCAAGCTGTAGAGTCTTTAAACAGTATTAATACAGCCCATTCCCAACACAGTGACTTGGAGATCATGATCGATTCATTTCATTGGGGTGCTTTTATGGCTGATTTGTTCCACATTATCACCAAGGACCAGAGCAACAAGAAGGATGTGAGGGCCTGCTGAAAATATGTGACCACAGGGTGTCACTGGTGTGCTACACAAAGTAAACATCTTGGCTTGATGTGGTTAACCCATAAAAGTACAATTCAGAAAGGATTTGGTCTTCCATAGGCTTTTATCACCAGTATGTGCTCTGAATAAAAGAAAAATCTTGTCTGTGAGCATTTTTTCCTTTTTTACCGAACACATGCACGACACTTGCATGACACTTGTTTTGTTCATTGAAATGCTTCAAATCTGTGACATATGGGATCATAAGTAGGACTGGAGGGTAACTACTCTGCTGTTAATGTAAAGAAAGAACAGAGGCCCAGAGTGTTACTTTCTTAGTTACTCTTGAATCTTGTCAGAATCTGCAGTGGCAAACGTGTGTCATGTCACAAGCTTCTCTTTGCTCTCTGCATGAAGGGCTCCGATTTCCATCCGCTTAGCCAGATGTAACAACACACCTCTCTGGGCACAGGGTGAGATCAGCAGGCTTTATGCAGTGTAACTGCAGCTCATCTGTGGCGAGCAGGCAACTGTGAAGACCTAGAGGAGGGCTGGTCACCTGATCCTGCGTGAACCCCACATCCAGGCCATGACCTAACCAAGCCTTTTTCATGAACGCAGCAGATGTGGAAAAGCACAGTCCTGGGGCTAACTGTTGATGGCTCAAGATTTCAGATAAATCCTGTGAGCATTGCCCTCATGCCTGATGTCAGCCCGGAAATTCCCGAGAAATGTAGAACCTGGAACAAAAAGAGCTGTCTGTGTGAGTCTGGATTTTGCTGCACATTGCTACCTAACTTAGTGGCCTGCACATTTCCTCTTTTGCATCATACTTGTTCACTTTTGGCTACAGTATTTAGTGCAGGATTGACTGCTGCTATGAGCAGTTATTTGTGCTTGTTTCACAGTTTGACAGAAATGATTGAACTACGGTGCATCTAAAGATAGCTGTTAAATTATTTAATTAATCAAGAGGAATTACATCAATGATTCACATAACTTTGAATGAGCAGGCAGATCATTTTTGGCTTGACCGGTACTGGACATTTAAAAGTTCCTTTACAACTGTGACACACAATTGTGTAAAAACTGTTTATTGAGTTTTTTGGTCAATGTGTGCTGGGAGGAAACCGCGGGCAAATGATATGTCACAAAGCATTTTTTATTGAAACATTGATCGCTAGATCTGCATTAAAAAATCCACTAAAAAAGAAGAGCATTCTCAATTATTTGTTTAAACACAGTGTTTAGTCTAATGATTAGTGTTTAATCATTACTGGATTTACCAGAGACTATGTAAAAATAGTTTAATTTCATCCTTGTGCCACCATTTTGCTGCCAATCCATTGTCATTGTCCAAGAGATTGTAGTGGCAGGATAAGATGCAACATATTTGGATTACACCCCAGGCCAACCATGATCCTGTTTTCTTTCATTGCTTTCACAGACTCAAATAATAATAATAAAAAAAACTCATAAGGAAGTACACTGTGCTGTTTAGCGTTGTTATGGAATTCAAAAGATATTAACTGTATTTTATCTACTCCTCAAAGCTCCTCTTGGCTTCTCGTGGTAGCTTTTTCCCTTTCATTCTGCCAACCTCAACTGTAATGTGCCAATAATTTACTTGTATCTTTACCTTTACTGTGAGTTTCCTAGTTCCAGTGAAGTATGTAGAAGTTGTGTTAAATATAAGGGAAACTTCCTTATCAAGAAGTAAAGCACATGGGAACAAGGGAAGGAGTCAAGTCTGCTGTCTCTTGAAAAACACAGAAATTAATAGCGACATTTTTCATTTTCAATTTTCAAGCAACAACATTTATCAGTGGTGAGTGTAACAGCAATCTTTAAACAAATTTGGGTCCAAATTTGAGGCTGCACTGGCATTTGACCATCCAAACATCTTTCTCTTCATGCACTCTAGTTGCTAAAACCATATGTTCCTCTGATCATCGTCAGGTTTAGACATTATATTTTAAGCAAGTATTCTACCACATACACTCAAGTAACAGTTTTCCAAATGTGTCAAATTTCCAAAAACCTATTTGTAGAACCATTTGAAATTTCTTGAAACTTGACAAAGAATGTGCTTAGTTCAATTTAGTTCAAAAGAATGTGCTTAGTTCAGTTTCAAATTAAGCATAACTTAAAATAGCAGTATTTGCTTGTAAAATGTATATTGCTTCAAAATTTCCTTTAATAAACCTTTGCAAGATGATATTTTGCAATAATTTTCTCATTACAAGATTTCTAAATTGTCTCTGAATCAAGTCAAAAGAAGTTCACAGAATATTGCGCTAACAATTCATTCTAACAATTTTCTGAAGGCTGGAATTCATGAAGCTTCCCACCAAAGTGAAACTGTGTTATTTTGTTAAAGTGCAGATGAGCAGCATTAGAAAAGAACGTGCTGCTGAATTCTCTCCCACTGCATGAGTTGAGAAAGCAAAACCTTTCCCCTGGATTTACACATCTCTGCCATGACAGGTCTCATTATCTCCTTACCTCAGTTTATACCCTGCTCTACAACGAGAGACTTTCAGACTCCATCTACTGTTGACAAGTATTACATATATTATTGTCTTGGGCTTTGCTTTTAATGGATATGTTACAGATAGAGCAGGCTGACCGCTGACATGATGTTTTGTGATACCGTAGGTGGTTACAAAGCGAAAGCCATTTAGTGGGGGGTGGGGGGGGGGGGGGGGGGGGCAGAGTCAATGCTCAAATGAAAAGACAAGATGTCTGTGCTCTGTAATGACAGTAACAGTAAGTCAGAAAATGATTTAAGATGCATCAAACTTGTTCTTATGTGGATCTTAGAACTGCACAATTTGGCCTTGTCCTTTGGTCAAGAATCAAAAGGTGGCCAAGACCAAGCAGTGCTGTAAAAATGAATATTTCCTGAAGACAGCATGGTTCTTCTGGGACACAGCAGGACTGTGTGTGTGCATGTGAAATCATCCATAACCTTTGCCTGTGGTGCTGGTACTATCCTTTGTCCATTCACATCTGTGGGCACCTAGATGGACCATCAAAATCAAAAAACAGAGCAAAACAAAATCACAACAACCATCAGCATCAGCTTCTTTAAGGACAGCACATTTTTGAAATTTGGACGTTGATTGGTGGCACTCCGAGGGAAACCCCCTCAGGACATTCCTTGCCCTTGGTTACTGTTGGTAACTATGGTTAGGTATCTCATCATCCACTCACCATGTAAACCAACATCAATTCAGTCAAGTTACAGCTAATTTTTACAATTCAGATTCAATCACAAAATGCTTTTCAAATACCATAGTGGATTTTCTAAGGCCTGGACAAGTCATTCATCTGAAAAAAAAAATCAGCAAAAATAAGAAGCTGCCTGAGCACGCAGCTACAGCCAAAACATTCATATGTGATGCTGTTCCAGCCACACGCTTGTTTTTGACCACTTCCAGTTAAGGTGGGTGTGGCTCATTAGTCAATAGCTTAAATAATTTGACAGCCACTTTAGGCAATTACAACTAAGGTATTTGCAATTAAATTGTTCGCATAGATCTGTTATTGACGAGTTAGGAGGTGTTTTAAACAAGGGATCCCATGAACATTGGAACAAACAATTTAATTATACAATTAACACGCTAAAACTAACTAACTATAGGTGAAGGTTATCCTTCAAAGGGGGGAAAAAACAGAATAAATCCCAGGCCAAGTGGGAAAAAATGGATAAATATTCCCTGACCCTGGGAAAAGACAGTTGAGAGGATCCTGGAAAATAGTGGAAAACCTAACATAGGGATACATATTAAAGGCATCAAGACATGGCTGACCCTGGTTTCCAGCCTTCCATTGTTTGCCACTGCTGAGCACCTACCTACCTACAAAATGACCCACCCTCCCTCCTTCTCCAGTCTCCCTCTCAGAGCAGAGAATGTGGGAAAACCAGGAATAACTTCTAAAATTTGAAATATCTTTTGTGTTTATGGTTTCTAACTTGCTGTATTGTTACTAGCTGTGTTTGCATTGTAGTGAGTGTATCACTTCATTTTTAGTGAGTTTCTCTCACCTTCTAAAATATAATACAGTTTCAGTTTATAGGGACCTAATTTAAGACATATGTAAGTCCATACATTTTAAGGGACCATTTTAATCAGATGACCTAAATTCAGTAACTCAAGCCATGCATCAGGAGAATGTGGCAGAATGACAGGCAGAGGTGATCCTGGACCTCCCACCCTCAAAGAACAGACAGACTAAATGTTGACATCATTAACTAATTACCCTGCCATCTCTCTCATACTTAGGGTGAGGCAAGGGAGTAGGCCCATGGATCTATTAGTTCACCCACTCTGGGGATCATTCTGTGCAAGTGCAGCAGTTTTCCCCTCACTGGCAGCTGCGTAGCTGTGATGTAAGGTGCACCTGCTGTATACCACAGAAACACAAGCCAGAGCCTCCCACTCACAGGGCTAAAAGAGCAGCTGAATGTTGAGAGGAGTCAGCAGTGTGGAGAGGGTGCAGAGAAGCATGGCAAATCAATTCCTCATTAGATACAAACTTAACTTTAATCTTTGCTCATCAAACCTTTTCTACTGTACACAGGAAACAAAACTTGGTTCAATTCCTATAGTGCTTTTGTATTTAAGGTGTGAATTTGTCACAAAGCAGCTTCACAGCGATCCCACTACTGAACCCCCAAGAGCAAACCAGTAGCAATGGAAAAACTCACATGCTAAAAGGAAAAAAACTCGAGCAGAACCATAAGGAGAAACCCATCTGCGTCTGGCGGGAACCAGGTAGTATAATAATAAAATATAAAACTCTCTTTTGAATTGTAGTTGACAGTCTATTATGAAGCTTTAAATATTGTTGAGCCCCTGAAATGTTTAATTACCAGGATTAAACTGAACTGCATCTGTTGTGTAGGTTAATAGAATACATGTAATCACGGAAATACAGTATGAAGCATATGCAGAACATGCTAAATCATATAGTACCTCTCCACTGAGTGTGAAATCAGTCTCGGGACTACAACAGAGAGTGTTTTGGCTACAAACCTGAACATGAAGTGGAAAAAAAGACACAACGCACCTGACATACGTAGTGTTTACCTAGATTTCTTTCCACTTGGGGATATTTAAAAGCAGTACATCCTGTCAGTCTGTGAGCTGTTATCCTAATGAGGTTAAGAGAGCTGCCTTTCAAAGACAGTATGCTGATGAGGAAAAAGGCCACTTCACTTCTTCACTTCTGTCTAATTACTGTTTAATAATAATAGCTGTAAGTCGTGATCTGTTGTCTCTCATCTGGTGATGGGAAACTATTTAATTTTCATAAGCATGTTTTTATAACAAAAAAGAAAACCACAGAGACAACATTTTTTTGCATTATTACTATGTCTGTTGCACTCCGCAATGGCGTCAAGTCATTATCTCACTGTCAAGTGAGTGCACTTTCCTGGCAAGAACTATTTATTGCTCAGCTCCCTCTATGAATATCAGATTCCTTTTTGCTGGCCTTGCCCAGACAATTGGGAGGTTTTACTGTCAGAATTATACGTGAGGAGCCAAAGAAACGGGAAGAGGGTGGTCTGAAATGTTGGAGGCAGCCCAGCTTTGCGGGCCATTCTGCTGGTGATGGACTGACGGGTTTCATTACACCTGCCATGTGGGAGTCATAAAGCTGCACGTTGCCAAACAACACACAGTAAATATGGTCTACAGCATATTGAAACAGCAACACAATTCAAAAACAAGAGAGGACACTTGGTCAAGCCAAGTCATTTTTGTTAGCATGGATTATTGGAGTATTTCAAAGCAACCACTTCTGGGCCTTGGACCAAGGTTGCATTCTATTTTCTTTCTTTTGCTGCCTTTCCAGTTTTCTCCATGCAAAATACAGTTGGTGGAAAGCAGGGAACACAAATGACTAATCAACAAAACAATCAATATTTTCTCCATTTTGGTCTTGGTGGTGTGCAGCTGTTGTCAAAGTTATATACTCCTGGGATTGATCAATTTTCTTCTGGATGGCTCAACCTCCTCCTTAGTAGGTCACACTCAAACACTATACACCAGTGGAGGGTTACCTGGAGCAGGTGTGTTTTTTTTAGGTTGGAATTGCCCATCAGCCAGGGGGCATAGCATCAGATGTTAGCCAGACAACATTAAGCATTTTTGTACTCTCTCAACCCTCACTCTCACACAATATGTTAATAACTTTTAGAAATTGATTAGACTATAAAACCCGGTTTAAGATATAACACTGATATTAAAGATGGATCCAACTGAAGTAACAAATCAACAGATTTTTGTTCCACAATAGAATTGTTCCACAAAAAATAATGAAATAAGATATTACCATAATATATTAAGTCAAATGAAGAGTCATAAAAAATTTGGAAATTGCCCATGTTTTAAATCAATTTGATAATATTGCCATAAAAACCAAATTATTTTCACTGCATGGTATGATGGCTTAACTAAGTAATGACATAACCATGTGTACTATATATGCAGTAGATGTATACTGTATTCTCGTTAAAGGGATGGCTGCACTAGTACTTTGAGAGGTACCTTATGCTGTGCATTCAGAGATCAGGCAGACTATGCTATACCACTGAAGGCACAATCCCTCCCTACCCTTCTGGACACAGGGACCTTTCTGAGGGAGCTGAGCTGACAGGTCTAGCATATCCCAGCCATTAGAATGAGCAATTTTGTCTGATGTACAAAGCCGCATCATTTTTCACGGTACCCGTTATTAACATTATATGACAACCTGTAGCGGAGCGCGCAGGGGGGCAGGGGGTGCGGCTGCCCCGGGCCCACTGTTCTTCCAGTTACAGAGGGGCCCACCTTGGGCCCAATCTGCCTGACTGAATATGCATTTTTGTTGTTTTGTTGAATATTTTGAATAAAGTTTGTTTGTGTGTCTTGATTGTGCCAAAAAAATAAAAAGTCAGACTGAGGGCGTAATGGTTTCAACCGCCTCCTAGCTAAGTTTCTCGCCCCGATATTTATTTTGAATGAGCAGAGACACGATAGTTACAGAAAATTTTATTCGCTGTCCAGTATCCTTGTGTAAGTGCACAAACAGAAAAATTACGCCTTCTGTTCTGCTCTGAGAAATGGCTTGCTCCTTGGATTGTGATAGAGACACTTGTGTATTAATGTATTTTAGTTTATTTAGATAAAATGAAATGTATATTGTCTCATCATCATCAACATATATGATCTTGCCTCCACCTCACTGTCGGAAAGGTTCCACTTCTTTTTTGCCATGTTCATTTTATTTGCTATTTTTATGATAATTTCAGTATAAAAAATGTCTCAAGTTGCCACCATATAAGGAGAATTGAAGGTGTTCACTGGGTGAAGTTGTAAAGTTTGTTCATGTACACACACAAGTATGACCACTTGTGATTTATCCAACTTTATTTTTGTGTGAAACATGCACATCTGTGATTTATCCAACTTTATTCACACATACACTCACTTGGTACCAAATGAATATGAACTTTTCTTTACATTCAAATGTAGTGTAACATCCATGTGAATCCTAATAAATGAGGTCCCTGGTTACTTTGTGCAGTGTCTTTGCACTTACAAAAAGTGCTTTATAAGTGTCATTTACTGTATTACTATTCTTATTATCAAAGAGGACAGGCAGCAACACTGGTATATTTATATGAAAAGTGAAAAGTGTGTTTTTAAACGGCTGACATGGGTAGCTGAAGAACAACTTAGTTAAGAAATTAAGCACAGTGGCAAAACATGAACCTTTGATTTCAATTGTTAAACTCTCAGACCTGGCTAACAGCCATGGACTTCCCGCCAATATGTCTTGGTAAAAACAAATTCAAGATGACAGCAAGTGCAACGAGATGCTTCAGCCCCAGCCCGACCATGAAATCTTTTCTTTCTTCCTTTACTCTCTGCAGGACTGGTGAGCTCATTTCCCAGCCTGCCATCCCTCTAGAGAGGTCAAGCAAACATCCGCCAGGAAGACACAGAGGATGGATAAAAACAGAGAAATATAACATCAGACTCTCTGTTGTGAATTCTTTTGTCAGACTGCTGATGGCATTTCCATGCTCCTGGTCTGCACAGGTGATCAGTGACTGATGTGAGGTCCCTCGACCTCAGCAGAATCCAGAAGATATTACGATAAGGGCTCATTATTTTAAGTACTACTATTACTATTTTAAGCAGACATCCTTTGGCTGAAGACGGCAGAACTATGGCACGCCTATGGAAAGTTCCATTGGATTATTTAGACCAACCTGAGTTGGTGTGCATAGAGAGCAAGCTCAGCTGCATTGGGTTGTTTGCCCATTAGGTTGGAATGGTGCCAAGACCAGTTTGCGCATGCCTTTGCAGAAAAAAAAACACAGCACAGTTTAGAAAAGTTCAAGGACTGCTTTTCAAGATTATAGCTGAAGTTCATTTTTCACAGTGTCCTACTCATTAAAATGCTGGATCAGAACAAAAGTGGTTTATTTCATCAGAGGTCTGTAATTTGAAACCCATGTCTCATTCCCTCCTCAAACAACAACTTACTAAAACCTAAATAATATTGTACAAATATATGAAATATACATAACATGTGCATCCAGGACTGAAAGGTGTCATGTTTGGCATGCTGTCAATTTTCCTAATAATTGTCAAGCGTTTGGGGATCTGACAATAGTTGGTACATTACCGGTTATAACAGTGGTACCAGTCTGTACAGGTGATCAGTGATCAGTGTCAGGTCCCCTCAATCTTTTCACTCATTCAGTTGCATGGTTCTTTGACTATTACATCAATGCTAATATCTTTAAACTAGTTTGAATCACCATTTTAGTTGCTTTTTCATATATGAAGGAAATGTAAAGTCCAAAAAGTTTCATCCAAGCAATCTTGATGTAATCAAAACACCTTCAACAGCCTTTCGAACAGTTATTGTGAAAGCGAAGCCAGTTAGTATCGTAAGCGTTATTACTTTTGATGGTATTCTTAATAACTAGAAGAAGAAGAAGAAGCATTTTTCAAAAACAGCACCACCAAATTATTGGTGCTCCATATCCCTTTACGGTCATTTCAGGTTTCTTTGATGAATAGCAATAAAACACGTGGGCGCACAGGTAAATACTTAATGTCCACAGTATATTACGGATATATACGGATATTTGAAAACAAACGCTATCATGGCTACTCTTGCTTGACATTTGAAACAAACTGCTTAAAGAAATTATTACATTTCAGATCCGCACAAATTCTCACTCTCTTCTGGCAGTGAACGAGCTTGTCCCTCTGACTTTCCAGATGTCTGGGCGGTGCCTGAGAACATGTGGGGCGGGTATTCCGGTCAAGCGAAGGCTAGGGTTTGGTTGAGTTCGCAGTTGATCATTTCGAACAACAGGGAGGTTTGAATTTTACTAGTGAGTTGTGTGGCGTGCCTGTCTTGGGCCAGAGCGGAGCAGAGATTGATCGAAGCAGAGGGAAGAGGAGCTGTCGACACCATCTCGCAGTTGACTAATTCTCTAAAAAAAAAAAAAAACTATGCCGCCCCACGCGAGTACTCAGACCAGGCGGGATATTAACTAAGTTTACAGCACTTTTTGGTCCATGGCCATATATTTATCAATCACTTTGTCATCGCTGTTTTAAAGCTTTGCGGGTCCAAGGCCGTGGGACTGCAAGAAGGAAAGCGGAGGCCCGATTTCCTGGCATTGCCGCAAGTCAGCCTCTCTTCGTCCTGTCCGACTGAGTAACTGAGCGCATCACTACAGCGATCTGGATGGATGGGAATGGGAAAAAGAGGATTTTACTACCTCGGGGCTGATCGCCCCATGCGGCCATCTCCTCTTCTGTCTCTCGTGGTGCTGATTGCTTTGACCTCCAGAACACAAATAGGTAACTTCTTTGTTGACAGTATTCGAGGTTGTTCGCTATAGGGCAGCCTTTAACTATATATAAAGGATTAAGGTGTACAGTAAAAAACGGTTGCAGGTTTAGTTAATAGATCAGCTATTATTATTATTATTATTATTATTATTATTATTATTGATGCGCGTGCGTGTATTTGGTATGCCGTGTAGCAGACTACCATGTCCCCCTTCCTCACTGTAGTTTCCGTGCGCAGAACTCATTAGGTAGAGTCTGTATCTGTACAGGTTACTAGAACATGTTTAATTTCACATCGTTTCGGTTGAAAATAAGAACAACTGTGATTCATACATGTTCTCACTGTTCCTCAGTTTATAACAAATAGCTATGGAAAATTTACTCTGGTGTATTCGTTATCAACACTGGTCGTGAAACATCATTAGTGAAGTAGTTTTATGGACAAATACCTGTAAGTTAAAAAAAGACTGTACTCTTAAGTCGTTTTATATGAGCCTTCATTTTAAATTAGCTGAAAATAGAAGGGTGTGAATACTAGCGTCCCATCACTTGTGTAGAATCTTAATTTTATTGCACAACAAATTATGTATTATCAGTTTTGATGGAATTTAAAATGTATTCTTATTGGAGTTGTGAGAAACTGAATCTCAGTAGAGACAAAAACAGAAGAAATTATCTCTGTTTTCTTATTGTGTGCTCACATCTAATTAGTCATGTTACCTGCAGTTACAGTGATCACATGAGAGATTGGAGTTATTAGGTGAAATACTGATTTTTTTTTTTTTTTTCTCATGATCAACCTTGACATGGTACCTGGACAATGAAGTGTGTGTGTGTGTGTGTGTGTGTGTGTGTGTGTGTGTGTGTGTGTGTGTGTTTGTTTGTGTGTGTTCTTTTTAAGTAGTTTAGAAATGTCTTTATACACAGACAGAATCCTGTGTTTCTGTTGAGTAAGCCTGAGATATTCTGTTAAAATCACAACAAGGTCTGAATTGTACACTTGTGACACAGTAATTGTCATTATTAGTTCAGTGCTGCCAGTCATTTTAGCGATGTGAACAATCATGCTAATGCTATATCACGACAGAATAATATATATTTGTGTGATCTTGCAGCTGTTCAGACATCCTGCTGTGTTTTAATTGCCAAACTCACAGGTGAATTTTCTCCTTGTCCTCTATGTCCACTGGCATTTCACACCACCTCTTGCAGGAGTTCACACATTGTTGTACATCTCTCAGTGTTTTATTTCCAAACTGCCATCAACTGAACAAACTGCAGCTGTTACAGTATCTATTACAGAGCTTAAGGGGTACTATTGTTACAGAGCACACACTAGTGAAAGCATTGTTTGTGTAGGAGGAAAACACTTTTCTGAAATGTTAATATACTCACCATGTAATAAAATTACACTCATCCTAAAAAAACTCACTGATGGACACTTTGTCCCAGTGTTTTTTGCTCCTTGATTAATGTGGTTCCTGCTGAAGAAATAGAAGAGTTCTGGTCAGGGTTCATGGCAAACCCTTAAAACAATGAAGTTGCTGAAGATATTTGAACAGGGTACTCCTCTGAGTCTGCCTTCCCTCCAGTCTAAAGAGGCCCCAGTCAGTGTGCCAGTGAAATTTCAAGATGTGGAATTTGGTCAGGGCAGAAAGGTCAATGAAGCCGGTGCTTTCTCGGGGAGCAAGTTTTAACGATCGCATAGCAGGCGAGGTGCGGGTTTTTTACAAGCCTCGATTGTCTGAAACTCATCTCCAGCCCCGCAGCGGGTGCTAATCAGAAAACAGTTTATAGGCTAAATAGGGTCCCTGACTGGACTCTGTAGTTCTACACTGCTTGGAGATGAGTCAAATGGATGTGAGTTCTGGTCATTCTGCTGTCCTAACCTATTATATAGCTTATGGCAGTTTTGTTGCTTCCATATTCTCTTGTGTCTCTTCGCGAGAATCTTTTCCTGGCAATAAACAATGCCTTATCTTTATTTTATTCTTCCTGAAACTGTCTGTACTAACAGCCTCGTTGTAGAACCAGATATGGGCACAGTTAAACACGTGAATTTTTAATGCACAAAAATGAATGCCATTTTTTTATCATCTTGATTTCTATGGCTCTGTAGTTTGTAGGCAGCTCCCTGCAAATATTGATAATCATATTATTAACCATAAGAGACATTAGTGGGATTGGTGATGGAAACAGATTTGGCTAGTCCTTCTTGGGATCTAATGAGGAATGCATTGTAGTTTAAATTCAGATTCATGTAGCTATTTCTTACTTATGTACCTAAACTTATGTATAGCTTATTGGCCGTTAATGGATAGCATCACCAAATATCAGATGATTCTGCCGATCTTTTGCCACCGACTGAAAACTCATCTCTTCAAACTGTATTTTGGTTCAACTAACACTGAAGTCTAAGCATTCATGCTATATCCTCAAACACATTTGCTGTATCCTCAGACTTCCTCTTCCACCTACTATGGCACTTAACTGAATATTGCTATGTAATGACTCCTGCCATTGGATTGTGATGCTTATGATTTAGTATCATCTCTGGCCTTAGCCTAACCTTCTTGTATGCACTTTTCTTAGTTGCTCTGGACAAGAGCATCTGCTAAAGGACTAAATGAAATGTAATGTAAATTACGGTGCAGTCAGCAAACAGAGCATTCCTCTCTGAAATTGCTGTAAATTCAATATGGTGAAGTAGGATGAGGAAGAAGCCTTCTGGCTGGCTGGCTCCTCTATCCTGTTGGATCCCGGTGATACGCCTTTCTCTGAAAATACTATGTTACAGCAGTACGTTTGACAGTCATATATATTGCCACTCGTGTTGTAGTAATCTTTTTTCCTATGGCAAAACACCCTTGTAGATATTTCATACATAATTGATTCCATGTTTTAACAGTACCTCTATTTAGCAGAACAATAACATGACTTGTTTCTTTCCAAAATGTATCACTCTTTCAGATGTTAACCACAAAAAATTAGTCAATATGTGACAGTTTGTGGGAACTCTGTGCTGTTATTCATCTCTTTTATTGCATGAGAGAGAATTTAAATGTGTTCCACAATTTTCTGGCAGTGCGCGTGATTACAAAAATGGGAAGAAGTATGGTGTAGTAGTAAGGAGCAGGACTAGTAAGCAAAGTTGCTGGTTCAATTCCCAGGTTGGGCACCACTGTGTTACAGTTGAACAAGGTACTTAAATCAGATTGCTTCTGAAAATCCAACTGTATAAAAGGGTGATATGTATGTCAATATGCGATTTGCTCTGGATAAGAGTGTCTGCCAAGCAAATGAAATGATGAGATGACAGAACTGCACACGGTGGATAAGATGAGAATCACTGACTGACTGACTTGCATCAGTAGTTATTCTTTTCAAAGGATGTATTTTGATTGTCTGTATGCATTGAATAGCAATAGGCTGGTGCATTTCCCTGTGGCCAGTATCAGCTGCAAGTCTGTTCCTTTATTGTGTGTCATTTGTGATTCCGGGTATTTGTATGCATAAGAGTCACTTGGTGTTTAATGGTCCGCTAATGGCTGTATCAGTTAGTGTAAGACCATATCACTGCTTTCTGAAGTAAATGAATTGTGCTGTTTTTCATATAATGTCAAGAGTCTTCCTACTCACAGGTGTGTTGTGTCATTCCTGTAGAGAAGCGGATCTGACTGTGCCACTTTGCTGTGTCGATTTCAATCCACTGTGATATTTTACATGATGTCTGTATCTGTTTATTGGTAGTATTTCTGATTTATGAATTTGAGATGCAGTAGTAGTGTTAATGGTTTAGGGGATAGCCCTTTGGTGACTGGCAACACTGAATTTCTCAGTAGTACTGCAGCACATGGACATTGAAATAAAACAACGTGTACATGGCTAGGATACAGTGGGTAATTCTCCTTTTGTTTTGGCTTAACAGTTAAGGTTGAATTCCAGCCACTGCAGTTTGCTAATATTATCGTCAGGTTTCATTACGTTTTATCAGAACTATAAATTATTATGAGCTCATGCAGCATTTTCGCCTTTTTTAATTTATTCCTGTACATAAAACAGCTATTGCTACTAACAAGTACAAGTTGCACAAAGAAGGTAAGTCTTCCGAATCTTTTTGTAAACCATGGCAGTGTTGCTGATGTTACTCTTTGTCACCATCTGCTTTCCAGGGCAGTGCCAGCTGCAGCTCAGTCAGTGCCACATCCAGAGGTGCACGACAGACTTCGTCTCTCTCACCGCCCACCTCAGCCCCTCCCTGGAGGGCTTCAGCGGTGAGTTCTGCAAAGCACTTCGGGCCTACTCGGCCTGCACCCAGCGCACTGCCAAGAGCTGCCGCGGCAACCTGGTCTTCCATTCAGCCACGCTTGGCATCAGTGACCTCATGAGCCAGCGCAACTGCTCCAAGGAAGGGCCCACCTCGTCCAGCCGCCCCGAGGCCCCCGCTGAGCCCTGCGCCCGCTGGCGCGACCCCCGAGGGGGTGAGGGCGCACACCCCGCCCACCTTTTCTGCGGTCTGTTTGGGGATCCCCACCTCAGGACTTTCAGGGACCACTTCCAGACCTGCAAGGTCAAGGGGGCGTGGCCTCTCATCGACAACAACTTCTTGTCAGTGCAGGTCACAAACGTTCCTGTGGTCCCTGGGTCCCTCGCTACGGCAACCATAAAGGTGAACAATTCCCTTAAATGCTTGTGGCTTACAAGTGTAATTACTGAATAGAAGAACAACATTACGCCTGTCATAACTTTGGCCCCTTGTGCCAGTGAACAGATACATTGCTTCTTTCTAAATGTGTCTTTGAGTCTCATTACATGTTGTGATCCCCCTTCAAGTTAATTATTGCTAGCATAACTACAGCATTCTTTATATACAACCCCAACAGGGTCTGTGACTGAACTTTACATTAAAATAACAATGCTCTGTGGAAGGTATACAGCTGTGTGGAGATGTGTCTCATTTTCCTCTTTAATGCAGTCCAGCATTATTAATTCCATTGAGGGGTTTGCACAGACTTTGTATCTGTTCTTTTGAATGGAGAGCCTGGAGTCATTCAGATGAATCCTTTGTAATGTATGGTCAAGGCACACTGAGGAGCCCATTGACTCCAGATTTACATTGGTGAGCTGTGGTGAGCTGGTTGTAGCGACAGTGATATCCATATCTCAGTCAATACTGAATGCAATATTAGCTGGAAACCCATGCTGTACTATATACATACAATGAGTGCTACATTTCGGGAGTAGGGGGAAGATTCTGAAAGAAAATTCAGTCTTATTCATATGTGAATGTAATGGAGAAACGATGGCAAGTATTTATGCATTATGTCTGAGGGTGTGGACTAATCTTACCACAATGTGCCACATGTTAATGCTGTACAACTCGAATGGTACACTACCATACCAAAGTCAAAAGAGAATACATGTAGGCCCACTGAATTTCACCATCTCAGAGTGATTATACATTGTTGTTATGTCTGTACCAATAACGTGAGCTGCTTGTATATATATGCTATGTGCTATAATCTAAAGTTCAAGTTTATTAACCATCAAGTTTACGTTTAAAGCATGCAATTAAACAAGACCACACAGTGTCCCACGGAGTGACATGTAAGATTTCATACACTATTGTGAAATGGACCTTTCAGTGTGGCTTAGTACTGTACATTATTGTTGCACAGGACCTTTGAGCTTTGTTTCATGGGATAAAAGGAGTTATGTGGAGGATGGAGTGGCTGATTAACTGTGTACAGTTGGAAAACCTAAAAGCAGAGTGTCAAATAATCAGTTGTAGGCACAAGCATATAGCACTTTTTAAAAACAAATTATTTATTTAATCGCACACTTACTGATTCGTTAGTTTAAGCATACAAATGATACAACAGGCAGGCATTTTATTGCTGAAACCAGTCAATGGAATCCGTTTTGACCTCAGTCTGGATTTGACCAGTAAGAATGAGACATCTCCAAGCAGCAACAGAAAAAGTGAGAACAGCAGGGACCCAAGAACTGAGTCTTGTGGGACACTGTACCAAAATCTGGAAAGTTGTACAAACTTGGGATTTTTAACATCAGTACTTGAATACTAATGATACATTAAAATGAAATGCTAATTTGGAAACTCTATGAATGCACTAACAACATTAGTGGTATTACAAATCTGGTGAAAGTCACAACAGATTGCAAAGTTTATTGAAATTATCACACGCTCTTTGACATAGAATAGTGCACGGCTGTCATAACATGATAAAGTCATTGCCCTCTGTACAGTTTTGTTAACCGATTAAGCCGTGCTGTGGAGTGTCCATAATCATGATAACTGTTAACTGTAGTCTGTGATTTTGGACACACTGTGAAGCAAGTCATGCAGCGAGTCATGTTCTGTGTGTGTAAACTTGCTATGACGTAATACACAAAAGGTGAATTTGAACAGATGATCAGTAAGAAACCTTATAAGGGTCCGAGCAACATGTTTCGTGGTCTTTCGCTGCATCAGCATAGAAGCTCATTATTATTTGTTTATTTCCAGATTACAATGATCTTTAAACCGTACCAGGACTGCACAGACCAGAAGGTGTACCAGGTGGTGACGGACGACCTGCCCGCGGCCTTCACGGACGGGACAGTGAGTGGGGGCAGTAGCAGCGGCCGCAGTCTCTGGATCGCGGAGAGGTCACCGGGCCGGCACGTGGAGATCCACGCCGACTACATTGGCGTCACCATCATCGTGCGGCAGCTGGGCCGCTACCTGACGCTGGCAGCGCGCGTGCCACGGGAGGTGGCCATGGCCTACGACGACACACAGGACCTGCAGCTCTGCATGGACGGCTGCCCTGCAGGAGAGCGCATAGATCTAGAGGGCTGGCTCCCTCTGCTGGCGCCGGGCTCACCCCACCACATGCCTTGGCACCAGTATTGGCAGCAGGGTCCTGGGGCCGGCCTGGGCCACCCGGGGCCGTGGAGCAGCTTCACCCTGGAGAGCGCTATGACTGCATGCCAGGAGCTCCTGGAAGTCAGGGATATCTACTTCCACTCCTGCGTGTTTGACCTCCTCACCACCGGGGACGCCAACTTCACATCCACCGCCTACAATGCCCTGAAAGACATGGAGACGCTCCACCCAGTGAGGGAACGCTGGCGTATTTTCCTCCGGTCAGAGTCCCCGGCGCCTCATCCCCTCCACCTCAAACTGTGCCTGCTCTACACTCTTATACTTGTGTTTCTCTTGGACTTCTGCTGATGAACTTCAAGAAAAGTAATTATATATTGTCATAATATATTTAAGCCACAACATATATGTATGTGTATGATGTGTATCTGGAGGGAGAGACAATCCTAAATATTGTTTACATGTTTTTGTTATTGAACCCTTAGTGATTTTTAATACCTCGAGGTTGAGGCTACTGTTCAAACAGAAGCACTTTATTTTTCAAATACATACTGTATATGTTCCTGCGTGTCAGAGCAGACTCTCGATTGTAATTTTGACAGTTTTTTGTTATTATTTGCTTTTTGCATCAAAAAGCCATATGTTGAGCTGTGTATGAATATTTTATGAGCTGCGCAGTCTACAGTCGCTAATAGTTTTTAAGGGGGGGCTTACTAGAGTCACTGAACACTTGGATATCTAACACAAACCCACATTCTACAAATCTCATATAATGCATCATTATAGTATTACACCTTTAATACTTATGAACATCAGTATCATACTTTGGATACATGGCTACTGCCATATTAACCTTGTGGTTTGTAAATTAAATGGCTAAGATTAAGTTATGACTAATTTCACAAAACTAATGACAAAATGTAACTGTGAAATGGTTGGACTTTAGTTTAATCTAGGTTCATGAAGGCAGTTTACTTGTCAACAGGACACAACAGAAGCAAGCGAAGATATTAGGGATGCACTGATGAGGATTTTTGGGGCCAGTTACCGATTTTGTAATAGCGTGATAGGCCGATATCATTGATCGCCAAGGTTGTTAGGAAAATATAGGACACATATTACCCGGACTTTCTACAAGTGCCAACATCACTTTATTTAAAAGATTATACTTATTATTGTTCTTACTGCTGGCCTATGGGTTACTCTGAACTTTTTTAAGTAAGTCATATTTTTCGTCGTCATAATGTAATGCGATTGACGGTGAGATTCCTACCTTTTGTGGCAGTTAACTGTAGCAGATAAAATGGTTTTCATTTAGGCATCATATACCATGTTATCCAATACATTTGACTGTTTCTAAACATGTAGGCCTAATTATAAAATTCAATAAAAACTGCTGGCAGTGTTTATTGTAGTGTATAACCGCTAGTTATGCAGGCTTGTAAGCTAATTAAACAGGAAGACAGCTAATCTACGCAGATCAGGACCTTTAGCTAGTTAGCAAGTTACGACTAAAATAAGTAACATTATAATACTGTCTGATTATCTGAAAAAAAGAACAATAATTGAATGAGAATTTGTTCTAAGGTTCGCATTTGTATTCATTGTCGTACTGTTAACTCCCCTAGCATGTAGTAATATTGTGTTTAAAGATGATCACTCAAAAACCTAGCTGAGTTTTTGAAAACTACAAAAATCGAGTTACAGTTTCGACAATGTTTTTACATTGTGATACTTTTAGTAATTTTAGTGATATCTTTCCTGCTCAACAAGATATTCAGGAATGATTTGCTAACTGAAAAATAGGTTTGTTTTGGGGGTATTTTCTATCAACGGTTTTACAGTTAACACAATATATGGCGTGTAATGTCTGTTAACCTTAGCTAAGTTAGCTAGCTTAGTTTGCCTTCCGCAGACACCTGAGATAGAATGATGAAAACTGCTTCTCATTTGCTCCAACTGTTTTTACTTTTTCATTAAAAAATGTATCTTCATCATAAACTCATAATCATAATGGGAGAATGCTTAATGTTTCATCCGTAGTGAACCTCCATTCAGCACTGCAATGATACTGAATAACAAAGTTAACGCTGTAATAGCAGTCTCAGTCTCTAGCATGGTGATCTAGTCCAAACCCACTTGTGATCAGAAATGTAGCCTATATGGGCTGATCATTGTCAGTGGACGATCGATCTGTGCGTCCCTCGAAGATACACTATATGGACAAAAGTATTTGGCCACACCTGTTTTTCAGGGTTTGGGCTAGGCCCCTTATCGCCAGTGAAGGGCAATCTTAATACTTCAGCATACTGAGACATTTTGGACAATGCTATGCTTCCAACTTTGTGGCAAGAGTTTGGGGAAGGCCCTTTTCTATTCCAACATGACTGTGCCCCAGTGCACAAAGCAAGGACTATAAAGACATGGTTTGATGAGGTCGGTGTGGAAGTACTTGACTGGCCCGCACAGAGCCCTGACCTCAACCTCATCGAGCATCTTTGGGATGAACTGGAACAGAGATTGCGAGTCAGGCCTTCTCGTCCAACATCAGTGCCTGATCTCATAAATGCTCTACAGAATGAATGGGCACAAATTCCCACAGAAACTTTTGGAAAGCCTTCCAAGAAGAGTGGAAGTTGTTATAGCTGCAAAAGGGGGACCAACTCCATATTAAAGTATATGTATTTGAATACAATGTCATTACAGTCCCTGTTGGTGTAATGGTCAGGTGTCCGAATACTTTTGTCCATATAGTGTATTTTCTAAAAAGCCGTACATAAAACTTCCTGATAAAAAATAATGACTTTATGTCATGGGAGCCAAATGAATTGAACCGTTTTAGATGTTATTTCTGGAAGTTGTTTAGCAAGATTTACTTAGGTAGGTATCAGGGAGACACCAAAACCTTGCGGCTATTATAATCCAAATTCAAACAGCTGTAAAGAATGACAAACCTGAACTCCATGTCCTGGTTCCTGTATTCTTCTGTAACTGACCTTGCAATTTTGGTTTTATAGGGTTGTGGTGAGGTGTTGTATTGTTAAATCCAGCAGACCCCATGAATTTAAAATATAGCCTACTCAAGAAACAGATTCCTGCCCACTGTATGTTCTTTGGTTGAGTGATGACAATCGTAGCATAGCAGCTGCTGGACAATTTTGTGAGGTGCTGTGAAAAATCCACGTGTTTGCTTGCAGACAGCTGATTGAAAGCGGGCAGTTTGTGGCAGGAAGTGGTTGGCAGAACCATGGAGATCATATGGTCCATTGCACTATGGCGTAATGATTTATGATACAGCGATAGGAAGCATTCTGCATTTACTTTGTTTTATATAGCATATGAATGTAATATGTGACTGCTCAGTATGTACATGCTCAAATTAGGCATAAATGAGTGCTCTCAGAGGAAATATCTCCATAATCTTGCGATTGGAAAATATTTCAGATGTGACTGCACTGCCACCTAGTGGGTCTTAGTTGTTACTTCAGTGTTTTACTGGCTACAGTGGCTAAGTGTTAGCCTTTTATTTAAAATAATGTAACAAGTACCAGGAAATGTTTTTAATACTGTAATTTCCATTAATCACAAATAAAACACTTGATGCATAGCCAGTCAAAGGGTACTTCAAAAATATAATTGTTCATGCAGGTTTGAAGAACAGTGCCACCCTCAGCACAAGAATTAGAGAACTTCTGAGACTACATATCCATTTATCAGAGAGAAACTCAGTGATTATCTGCCACAGCACAACACTTAGGCAACTTTAGTTATGTTTTATTGCCTGTTGTTATCTGCTTACTCAATTCTGTTCACATACAGCCTCGGCAAAAATTGCTAGTCAGAGTCCTTTACCTCCTTATTTAATGGATGAAGGCACTAGAACAAAATACATGTAGATATTGGAAAGCCTAAACCTGCAGACTGCGCAAATTCTGCAACTGAGGCATAATACATAATAATACATAATACTTCATAATACAATGTACAACATGAGATGTACATAATACAATGTAAGAGATATAAAAATAATAAGGTTGTCTGATCCGAGCTAAATACTCATGTTGTTATGTTGGAAAAGGAATAGACCTCAACATCTGGATAATGTCATTAGACTCTATTTTAATAAGAAACACAATTTATTCAGTGATAATAGCCCTTCATAATATGAGTTTCGTATTATGTTCTTTTTAGTATTGTAAATGTAAATCAGGAACCAGTTCAGTTTTAACTGCTTTGGTATCAGGTTGCAAATGTATCGCTAAAATGAAGAAAGCAAAACTTTGTAGGATAAAGGAAGGTGTAAATCAATAAATATTTGTGCTTAATTAAAAAGATTTCATACATATTGTGAAACCAATGGCAATTCCCAGTTCAGTGTGCGCTTGATGTTGAGGGTCAGTGGGAAAATGTAGTTACAGTTGAAAAACAGGTAACTGCTGTAATCACTAATGTTGGTACAAGCTGAGTGAATCAGGCACAGAATACATGGAACATTCTTTAAAGCCAGATTATTAATGAATTCCTTATTGACCAAGAAACTACACTGAGGTGTGTGACCAGAGATAAATGCAGCACTAACAGACACCACAGCATGTGCTACTTATATCTGCTACTTGGGCTGTGAATTTATGGTCTAAGCACAACACTTGAACAGGACAGTTCTGCTGAGGTGCAATCAGGAGCCAGAAAACATAGCCAAATCTCTAAAACTCCCATTTGCTGCATTCAAAGTATAAAAATACATCCTAGGAGTTCATCATTGTCCCTTCAGACATGTTTTTTATTTAGTAAAAATGTCATAGCATAATTGTTTTGCGAATTGTTTGCAGTGAGAAACATTTCAGATGGGTTTCACTCACATGCTGCCATTTGTGTTTTATATTATGGCTATACTGTATATCAGAAGCGTGCAAAACAGAACTACAACACTTGCATGCAATTTTGTAATTTTGTTGTAGTTCTTTCATCTTGTCAGATGAGGGAGCTATAGCTTTTGTTTTCACCCCTAGTCCCACCATCAAGTCCCACCATATTGGATTATGTATGTATGAACTGTTTCACTTTAAATTCACCAGTGCAATGGCTTCATGATCTTGTTACTTTTACTCTCAGAATTGAACTTGTTTCATATGGGTTTATATCTGTTTATTCCCAACATCTTTAAGATGTAACATCATTATACTGTCTAAGATATAAGACATTTTATTGAGGAGTATTATAACAGTATTGTATTTATAATTAAACTACATTTCCAAAGAAATAAGCCAGAGATCAAAGTCCGTTGTTTTAAGAGAGTGTGATGGGAATAGCTTCTGAAATTTTGTGAAAGTAATATCTCACATGTTGTAATCAGTCAGAGAGCACATGCATTGTCAATGATGTGCTTTGTGTTCCACTTCCCAGTAAGTAAGGCAATGTACATCAATAACATTCTTTTATCTATACACTGTATAAGGCTTATTATGGGGGTATAAATGTGAGGTTTTCAGGTTTCCAGAGCAAGTAGAAAACAAACAGGCGGGAACGAAACAGACAAAAACGCTGAGAGAAACTGGCAGAGAAACAGGGCAGATAGAGGGGTTCATATACACAGGCTGGTGATGAGTAAAAAGCACAGGGTGGGCTTCAGGTGGTGGGTGTGGCAGCAGGGCAGATAGGCGGGGCAGGAGGTGGGGCGATGGGCTCAACAAAAACAAAAGCACATGCACGCAAAAAAAACAAACAAACAAAAGACACACCCACACTGACACACTGACAGACAGGAAGACAGAAACAATACAAGCAGGACATCATGCACATATTAGGACACACTCCCCTTTATAATGCGTTAACATCAATATCAACATCAAAAAGTCTGGTAAGAAAGCCATGCAACATTTTTCCTACATGTTGTATATATTTACTGGGGCTGTGCTGACATGTTTTGCTGGAGCCGTAGATGTATCCATAATTTGTGTTGTGCTATCAAACAAATAATAATCACAGCTCAAATCCCAAAAATACTATGGCAAACACTGCAAATAATTACATTAATCAACCATTACTTTGTTTCTTCTGTTCAATAACTGGCTTCCCATTTCCTCCAGTTTTACAGCATGAAAATCACTATTCTAAATATTTTTCCTTCTCTTTTTCCTAAGTTTTTCAGGAAACATTCATCTTTCAGAAGTCACACTCCAGATATGTATGGCCTTATAAATCCAGTTCATTAACATTCACATAGTTTTCTAACAGTTTTTTTTTTCACCATCCAATCAACATATGGATTCAACAGTGAATCTTTCCTGCTCTGTGGAAGCTCTCCCAGACAACTCCTATCTTCAGATCTGATGACCTTACTCTTGCAGAAAACTATACACTTTTATAGATTCTTCCAATTGTTTAAATTCTTGGAAAGTTACCCACAAATCAACATCTGGAACACCTAGAAAACAGTAAGCTTCTCAATGATCCAGTGGCTTTGGTTTCTGTCCCAACAGGTCCACTCAGTCAGCTATATTACTTCTTCAAATAGAACATACACTATATGGACAAAAGTATTTTTGGAATGGAATAAAGTCTATGAAGTAGCCTTATCAAAGAAAATCAAAGGATGCTGCTGTTGAAACCATGCATCAGGCTTAACAACCAAATCAATGCCCCGGATGCAATTGTCCATAAGGATTCAGCTGGTAGAAAAAAAGGTGCACTACTTCTTTGTAAAAAGATTCGATCTAGGCATGGTACAGACTTTATCCAATTTAAAGTTTTAAAACTTAACCCATTGTGTAGCCAGTGTTGTTTTTGCGGTTCATCACTATCGTGATGATGTAATAAGTGTAACGTTCTTTCTCTCAACTTTATTGACCGGCATGAAACCATACTGATGAGACAGTGTTTTCAGACAATAGCTTCACAATAAAGGTACAATAAGTCTGAAGAGGAAGCTATTCTTATATAGG
Source organism: Megalops cyprinoides (assembly GCF_013368585.1). Taxonomy (NCBI): domain Eukaryota; kingdom Metazoa; phylum Chordata; class Actinopteri; order Elopiformes; family Megalopidae; genus Megalops; species Megalops cyprinoides. The sequence goes on from NC_050587.1 coordinate 13,995,882, forward strand.
ACTTTCTAGCAACTTAAGTAACTCTTAAGTGCAAGTGAAATGCTGGGAATGTTAAGCATAACAAGATTCTGGTTAATGTACAGATTTGCTGTATCATGGTACGTAGTCCTCAGTCACAGGTGCTTACTTCTCACTGGGATATTAAGAAAAAGAGTTGAAGTAGCACATTAGAACGACTTGGTGATAAATGGTTTTAGGGAAATGTTACAGAAATAGTAATAGTAATGGCTTCAGACAGAAAGTAGAAATTGTGCATATTCTGAGTTTGGGGCCAGGTTTTTATGGATCTCATTCTGAATGAGCACCTAAAATGTAAAGTATTAACATCCCAGATAGTAATGCATTATATACATATGTGGAGCTGGCTCCTGAGGACCCACCCCAACACATTCTACATACACGTACACCTCGTGACCATAGTTATATACATTTAAAACGAAGAGGAAAAAGTCAGTTAAAACAAAACAATTCACAGCGTGTGATTGCTGTTTAAGCAGGCATAAACTCCCAATGAAGATGTTATATTACATAACAACAAAGTTTTTTACCCTGAGTTTCAGGCATCTGCCATCTGACTTCATGTATCATTTTGCACATCTCTGAATCAACAATGCAAAATGCATAGTCAGTGTTATTGCATGTATCATAGTATTTATGAAAGTTTCTTAAACATATTATTGTACATTGTTTAGAAGTAAATATGAATAGAGGATGAAGGTGTATTTGTCAAAATTATTATGTAATTGTCTTTTTAGCAAAATAAATGACAGTGTGTAAGGCTGTACATATGATCAAGTGTCAAAGGTAAAATTTGAATTCAGCCTTTCAGTCTCGAGATGAATCTCATTATCTTTGACTTTCACCTCAGTGAGCTCCTTTTCAGTTCCTTCCATTTTCAGGCTCTGGCTTTTCGTCCTCCTCTGGTTGGAATGTCACTATATTTATAACTGTTTCATTATTGTTTAAATGTTGATTTATCCACTTCTTTTTGTCAGTCTCCGTCAGTACCTCTTCCTCCCTTTCCGCTTGCTGTATATTCTGTTTGTGCTTCTGTAGCTTTCCTGCCTTCTCTGCTTTTGACATTTTCCAGAAATATGTGAGATTTTTCTCAGGGTATGTAACCTTTGCAAGAGGCAGTTTATGTATATTTTTGGTTTCTGTGGTGATCAACAAAAAGGTGAGAGCGGACAGGCAGAAGGGCCAGGTACAGGCAGGCAAGCCAAACTGTAAAAAGATAAAGAAAGTCATCCAGGAGCTTATATGTAACCCGTATATTTAAAGAACAAAAATGCCAACTTATCATCATTTCCTATATTCCAGAAAGTAGGTTGGATAGCTGAGAAAATTAAAGTATAGCTTGTCTTAAATGATTGTTTTTATGGAAAACAATCTACAGTACCAGTGAAAAGAGCTGTGAAATATTCAACCCTGGCTTTAATATACTTACTGTGGACATCACATTTGTGATTGCAGAGCTCAGGTATGCACAGAAAAATGCTGCAGAGAAAATATGAGAGGAATATTTGGAATAACAGGCATCCATTTACATTTTAGAGAAATGCTTACTGTATAGATCCAAGGTTTACTGCTGGTATTGAGGAGACTCACCACAGGCAATGGCCAGAAGATGAGACTGCCAGGTCAGCACATAAAACATCCCTCCAATTGCAATACAAGCCAAAACACAGTTATAACCCCATAAGCCAAAGTAGATATTCTCAAAAGGTGAGGCCAGTGCAAGACCTGCAAGACCAATCAATACGATATAAATTATTCATGGTAAACCTGATATAAAAAGTAAGCAAAATGCAAAATGCATAAAAAATGTATTATATTTGCCTGCAAGTTCCATGCTGTTCTGTGAAGACTGTGTAGTAATATTGTAAGAGTGCTGTCTTCCTACATCCCTGCTATTTCTGGTATAGAGAATGTATGAGAGTGCAGTTTCCTTTCCACATTTGAAGAACCCCAAATTAAGGTTATCATCAGACTTTAATAGTGCAGATGCCGCTGCAGCCCTGCCCACATCCACATGTCTTTGTAAGCCTTTTTTTATTTGAAGGTGGGTCACAGTTATTTGAAGTGCTTGCCTGACACCATGCCAATGGTTGAACCAATAATCGCATGTAAGCAAGTGATTGGGGAGGAAATGAACAAGGCAGCGATGAAAATCCCTCCTGTCCATGGGTTGTCACATCCATACACTTGTCCGATACCAACTGGCACTGCTCGAAAAAGCTGGAAAAGAACAAGAGACAGGAAGAAATCAGTGAAGTTTCAGTTGATTTACAAAAGGGCACAGTTCTCATCATTTTTTGAAGAGACAGCATAACACAGATTGACTCAATGTACATAAGCAGCCAGTTGTCATCTCTTCTTTTCAGTTTACCACTTATGTACTCAATGTTATCCTTCATTATAAAATGTGGCATTTCCAGTTCAGATGAATTGCACAAAGACAGCATCAGTGTCAGACTGCGCTCATTTGTAAGTGCAAGGCCAGTGTTTCTCAATCTATGCTACTGGAGGCATATCTTGTGTATTGGTTCTGACACCATCTGAGCTCCCAATCTATGAAGCTTGATTGAGCTGTTCTTGAATAATAGTTATTTAACTTCACCTAACAGTTATCTACTGTCCCTTATTTAAGATATGAGTTGTTGGAGGCGTTTGTTCTGTCACAGGATTACCAGCAAAGTGTTTTCTGCAAAGGATCTATTCAGTTATGCTCGTTAAACAAATACAGACAGGCTTTCAACTTTACTGATTAAGAGTTTCTTGTTTTTCCAACAGCACATAGCTTTCACAAAAAAAAAAAAAAAAAAAAAAATCATTAACAAATCTACTTTCCCAGACCCAGATTAAAGGTACTACTAGTCTACCAACAATTTTGAATGGAGATGTTGAATAGCTTAATTTTGATGTGGAAAACTAGCTCAGTTTTTTCTGTGTAATGACTTAATGAAGAATTACTGTCACATTCGAGTTTAATGCTAGCAAAAGTAACAAATGCATTACATTTGAGTAACAAATGCCAAGACTTTACAGCAAACTGATTTGATACATGTTGCAATATTTATTGGGTTGCTTCACATAGCATACACTCACCACTGGACAGATTATTTAATATTACTCAAACTTAATCTCAAACAGCAGAACATATAGTCCTCTGAGGAATAAAGGAAATGCCCATATAAGTATTTTGTTGCTATATGTAGTTAGAACCTAGTTGCTATAAAAAATATACCAATTATATGTATTGTTACTTTGTAGTAAGTAACTGCTTAATGAAATTCAGATGTTTCTACCAGGACAATGATTTTGACCTTAAAATAATAACATTAATAACATCAATGCTGCAAGTTGCAATGAAAGTAGGCCTACAACAAGGTTGAGTCTATTTAGTATAACTGAAGGTAACTGAAGGAATTATTGGCTTGAGCATATAAATAAAACTTGGTTTTCACTGTATTCTGTAGCTGTATCCTCCAAATAACTCTTGAACAAAACAGGTGACAAGCAAGTGATTGGAAGGACTGACAGTGAGTCTGTAGTGGGCTCATCTGGAAAATTCAGTCACACTCCCTCTACCACTAACCTTGGCTGTGTCCACCTCTGACCAGGTGATGTTTGGGAGAGATGACCTTGGCTGAATAAGGACCTGGGGGAAGTGGTGGTTATAGTGGCCAGTGGCCACCATGTGCAAGCAGACTAGGATGTTGAAAGGAAGGGTGAAGACTGGAAGGTCCCATCTGCTGTTGATTGATGCCAAGGCACTGGAAACTATTGGGCTTGGAAATGTAGAAAGTAAGTGTATTGGTAAATCATCTATTGCAGTTCGAGACAAACACTTCATACAGAAACATTAATGATCAGAAATTAATAATTAATAATTCTATGAAAGTCAATCATTACACCAAGTGTTAGCACTAGCTCAGTGCTAGTGTTACTAAGCACTTGTAATATAGACTTGAAATACAGTCACTCACCATGCCATCGACATGACGATATTTGGAAGTAAAAGCCACCAATACCAGTCCCCCTTATCAGAGAAAACTGCCATCAGAAGGCCGACCAGGATTCCATTGTAGCCATACAAACCAGCAGCTATGGCTTCCCTAAAAAACATTTTGTTCCAAGTTGCAAACTGCTTAAAGGAACAATTTTGACAAAAGAACCAACCTTATAATTATCAAATTATATCAACAGCTGTCAGTCATAATTATAGGTAGAACAATTTTTTTCCAATCTGTATAATCACAATCAATCGTCTATCATATTACGTGTTAGACATTGGCACAGTTATTTTGATAAGAATTGCTTTGACGACTTGCAGTTCATCCTGCTATGATTCAAAATGGTTATTCACTTCGCCCTAAAAGGTGTCACCTAATTATGACTGGTAAAACAGTGTTGATCCAAAGAAACCATATTAAAACCCACCAGCTGCAGGAAATGTCTCTATTTGTGTCAATACACATTTATAATATATTTCTGTATGTATGTACAGGTATTCACTCCCAATTAGATATTAATATCCCCCAAAGAGACAGCAGCTGGTAGAGTACCTGCTTTGTCTGAGAATGAGGGCTGATATGGTGGCAAACAGGGTTCCCACAAAGCCATTCACAGCCCACCACTGGTTCTGCAGTATTAATCCACCAAAGATGATCATCCCACTCAAGGGGCTGTTGACAAATACGACCTGAGCTGCTCCTCGAAGCACCCAGTCTAGAAGCTGCAAAAGGAAGAACTGCCCTAGACATTAAAGAAAGAGGAAAAGCTCATTATAAACATGTAACAATGTTGCATTGACTGTGGTGTGGTCAGCGCACTTCCACAACATGAATGTGAACTGATGCAGTATTAATTAAGTGTGGTAAGCTTTTAATTAACAGAAAAGGAGCTGCATAGGAGATGCTCTGTTGATACCAATATCTACTAGACTAGTGATGAAGACTAATCACACAGGGGTCTATTCAGCCTTTAGACACATGCTTATAAATGCTGTGTAAGTAGTTACACAGCGTAAGAGTTCTCTGTTACTGCTTTGTTTCAGCTACTGCTGCAAATTCAGACATTGACCATAAGGGAGAAGCACGTTTTGGGCAATTTTTGCCTAGGATGAGGGCATTTTGTTTGAAATTATGACGTGTCTCACTATTTTCCAAGATACAGCCATTCTGACCCAACACTGTTTGCTCTGTTTGCCCAACTCCTACACACACAAAAAGGTTGAATAAATTGTGCGCCACAGTGGTGACTTTGTGTAACAACATTTTTGTAATTAGACAGGTGAAGTGTAATTAAAATACAAATGACAGTTTCTGTTTTCCAACTATTGGATTCTCACACATTTTGTAGAATTATTCACAAAATTGCAAATATTTTCTTCCTCAGAAAATTCTCTCTGAGGTCTGAAATGTGGTCATATATGTAAAAAGCTGAGCTGGTATTCCAATAAGGATGTTGAAATGTGATTTAACAGTTTATCCATGTATGATAATCAGTTTCAGACAACAGTGCTCCACAAACAACTAGTGGTAAAATCAGCTGAGAAAATGTCTACCTCTCTTTATTTTTTGCAACACAAACATGTAAAAAGTCTGTCTGCAGTACATTCCACAGATGTATTAAAAACATGTTACCCATTCAAATACATGAACCATATCAACCAGAATGAAAATTTTCATTATAGTCATTTTTATAGGCACACTGAGATTAAGTTCTATGTTCATTTGATTTTTAAGGATATCTTTCAATGTCTCACACTAAATTGCTTGTGCGGTTTAGCATGACAAGTCCTATTGTAATTTGCATCAGTAAAATCAGAAAGCCACTCTTTTTGTTCTACAACAGAACATGCCACATATGCCAATGGCTGTTAGTAAAGTCTTTAGTCTCTAGATCAAGGTTACTGTGAGCAAGCTCTCACTTTTCATCCATTCTCCAAAGACCTCCATGTCCCCAGAGAGGTAGGAGACCATTCTGAATATCACAGCCTTGGCCCTCTGAAATGTGGAGGGGACTTCTGCCTGTTGGTGCTCTGTCTTCTCCAGTGCCTTTGGGTATGGGGATGTCTCAGGAATAGGGTTTGCCATTAGAGGTTCCAACTCCTGCAAGATATCTAGGTTCAATCAATTCACATTGGATTCAAACCTATTTAATGTTGTCTATGCATTCTAAAACTAACCAACTTATCTTCTTTTCCCTTTATGATCACTCTAACCACTCCAAAAAGAGTTAAAATTTACACTAAATGTATGATATGTAACTATATATGAAGGAAAGCAGTCATCTGTGACATGAAGGTGCAAATTCTGACATGAAAACTAAAGATTGACCAAAGGCACTCTTTCTCTATTGTTCTTTATCTTACCTTAAAGTTTTGGGCAGATGAATATTCACAAGCTGATATTTTGTGATCTTTGTTGTAACCGATGAAGCTTGTGATATTCTTATGAGTATCCTAAAGAATACAGATAGCAAGCATAAGAAACAGAAATGCATTTTTGTTTTTTATTAAATTATATCACATAATAGATTTTTTTTTTTGCCTTAAGGTGTGTGGAACTTCCGGCATGTATGCATTTTATTCATTAGGGCCACTTGCTTATCAGCATGGATACTGGTTGTAGTGCTGTCCAAGCATAGTTCAGTACACATTATTGACAGTATTAACTACCTTGTATTGCAGCATAATTTAAAGATGGGTGCACCTCTACCTCCATTTGGGAGCACAAATGTGACAATACCATCTGATTCCATACACTTCCAAGTGTCTCACATACTCCAACAGGATTCACACTCTGAAACAATACCTGTGGTCACTGTTTACCAGTGGTGTCGTTAGGTCCAATCATTTGGGGCTATAGCCCCGAATATTTTAAGCCTAGCCCCGAATATTTTCGCCCTGAAAAAGGAGGTGTTTATAGCAAAACAACAGACAGACTGTGTAACAGAGCGGAACTTGACTTGCAGCGTCCGAAGGTGTGATAATATTTATTTATTATAAAGGTAGATATAACCTCCCCAACCTACCGATGCCGATCTCCCTTAAAAAAAAAAAAAAAAAAAAAAAAAAAGACAAGCCTCAGGCAAACTTGACTTATCTCCGGATCTTTTCAATAGCAAGAAACACCCCTGCTGTTTACAAAGCTACTTTTGCCTTCTTTGGTACAACCAGCTATCTATTACAAACCATAACTCCTTGAACAAACTAGGAAGGATAGCAAGTAAGATTAATGAGCAACAGTTTGAACAGTGAGAACTGTACATTTCCTCAACTGACAAATTTCCTCAGTGGGGATGACAATAAACAACCAATCAATGCCTTCATTTCTCTGGAGGAAATCATGTTTTGATTGCTGCCGCCTCAATGTTGTGGAGAGACTTATTGTGCTGTGTTGCACCGGTGCCACCATCAGTCTAAAGAGTCCTTTCACTTCTCATTTCTATGGATAAAAATACAGGCTACTTCATGAAGAATATCCTTAGCTATATGATATCAAGATCTGGCTAGCATGCTAGCCTACCACCCAGCTATACTAGGTCAGCTAATTTGGCTAGCAAGCATAGCTAAATGCAACAGCTTGATTTGTGGACTAAACTTTCAAATGTGAGATTTAAGTATTTTATGACCATTTAAAAGTACCATGTGGATCCATTTCATAAATGTAACAATACATTCAATGGTGTGCATTATCTTGATTTTTTGCACTCTGTGATGCTGGGAAAAGTTGGGCAGACAATTGCAGTAATGCATACCCTCTAATTTATTAATGCTTTCATAGCAAACAAAATCCAGCAACTAACTACAAAGTGAGCAAATTAGCTAGCAAACTAACTTTATTTTAATCAACAGGATTTTCTCCTCCTGTCCCTCCTCTCTGGCTCCTCTTTTGGATTTTATGCCGTTTCCATCACCCACCTGACTGCACTGTCCATCATCACTGTCCTCTACCTCCCACCAGGTCCTTTGGGAAGCTTTCTGGAAGAGCTGGATATCCTGATCAGCTCCATTGCTGACAATGGGATCCCACTTATTCTTCTGAGTGACTTCAACATCCCACCTAAGAACTTCCAGACTTCTGGCCTCCTCTCCTTGCTCCAGTTATTCCACCTTTACCTTCAGCCATTACCTGCCACTTGTGAAGCACACCTTGACCTTTTTCTAAGTAGCTGTACCAACTCTAGTCTCATGGTCACCCTGCTGCATCTTTCCAATCAGTATTTCCTATCCTTTATTCTCACCCTTGCTGCAAAGCCCCTGCAGACTGAACCTGCCCTCTCAGTCACCTGTCACTGTAACTTTAGCAGTCTATCCCCATCTGCCCTCTCCTCTGTGGCGACCTTATCACTCCCATGAATAGAAACCTTCTCAGTTATGTCACCTGACTCTGCTGCATCCTCTCTCTTGCCCTCCCTCTCATAACTCTCATAGCTCTCATCACTCTTTGCCCTGTTTTCAGAATTGTTTCCAGCACTCCTTCCCAGTCCATGGCTGTCACTACTTGCTCAGCCCAACTCCTGGTACAAGCGCTGGCTCCCTCCCACCTAGACTAGTGCAACTCCCTCCTTGCTGCCCGCCGTACATGTGCGATCAAACTGCTGCAGCAACTAATGTCACTTTTGCCAGTGAAAGGTTGACTGTCATGTTTAGATATTCTCACTAGTAATTTATAGCCAGAGGTCCAACATGATAAGTTAGTTTGTGCTCTCAGACCCCACAACTACTGACAAGCAGTGTTTGAATTTTGTTGTGCAGGTGGTTCCCAACATAATTTAAATTCACAACTGTGTTAGCTGAATGTCTTGAAGATCTTCTGAATCTCGTACTATGCTATTGTGCTCAGCAAGAAGCCAAGCCTAGCTGACTAGCTAGTGACATTTACAGAAACATACTCACATCACATCAGCTATGCTAGCTAGGAAGCTGCTATTAAATACTTATTAATATTACTCGGATAAGCTAAACTGATAGCTAGCTTTTGAATTAAATATTACCTATGCTAATATGGTTCCAATTCCAAATTTGCAACCAATCACTGAAAGAAGGTAAATTATTGGTAGCTACAGTATGTAGGTGGCTAACAGTTGAAAAACCACAACAAATTTGTCACTAACTTGACAGTTAGTTTGCAAGTTCAGCTTGAATTTTAGCAAGATCTTTCACTACACTCCTGATTTGTTTGTATACATGCTTCTGCACATTGAATCATTTTTGGGATTTAGTTTTTAAATGCATCATTCTAAAAGACAAATTAAAGCATGTGAACATGCCATTTATGCACCATAACTAATGATTAAATTTGGAGTCTGCAATAAAAGAGCAAAGATAAAAAAGAGGATCAACAAAAAATAAATGTCAAGGATATATTCAAATACATACAGTAATTTACATGGAAAAGAATGAATGGATGCATACATTCATGCATAGACAAGATGACTAACAGTAAAACGTTATGGTTACCTACCCTAGGCAAGAACGAAGGCACAAATGTGTCTTGTTGTCTGTGAGGAATGTTCCATAAGTCAGTTATCCTGAAGAAGGTTAACTTTCCTTAGTTTTCAACCCATCGATTTATACCCCATCATATTGCTCCTCCTCTCCTCTGCCTCTCCTCAGAAATGATGTGTTGCATCACACACACACTTATGTAAGGAATACACAGCCTATTATTTGCAGACTCCACAGACTGTATTCTCAAAAATGTCATGTTGTTGAATTTGGCTGTAATAAATCAGGATCATGTTGGCTTAACAGAACTCTTTGTTAAATCATTGCTGTCACTCAATATACACAGAAAGGCATATAAACTAATGGTCACCTCTGTTGTAAAATTAAGCTGGTCATGATAAACCTGTGCTACTGCATAGCCATGAGCAAGCTGTCTGTGCAGGAATGTGTATCCTGTGTTATTTTTAGTCGAGATGGACACAAAGTCAAGGATACTGAAACCAGGCAAGCATTTACTTACGTAAAAGCAGAATTTATTTGATTTTCATGTTGTCTTTAGCTAGGACATTTGTAGATATCAGCATGCAAAGTGTAAGGATTCCTACTTGCTAATTAACTGTGAAGACCAACGATTCTTTATGCAATATTAGTGTTACTGTGGAGATTACCATTTTCATTGAGTAACTAATGATAATAAGGATTTTGAAATGTGTCATATCAGTCAGGATGGGATGTGATGTGATGTGAAACATCAACAGAAACAGCAGCATGTCAGAAAATCCATTTAAAGAAAACACCATTTCTAATATTCTTTCATGAAAACTGACCTGGGAAACAAACACTTGGCTTGAATAAGTGATTTTTGAATTCAGCATTCCTGAATTCAAAAGTCTGCTGTGCTTGGGGTTATGTCATGACAGCAAAGACATTAACTGGGCTCTAAAAAGGCATGTTGGACTGGCCTTTATTAGAAAATCAGAGCCATTTACAGGATCCCAGGCATTAAGTGCATACAATGGTCTGGAAGGTGTTCCTACATAATTCGTCTGAACGTATGCTGTCATGGTTGAAAGAAATTGTCATCTATTCAGCGACAAAGAAACAAAGACAAGCAACCGAGTGACTAATGAATGATTAGTGCATTAATTGAAATTGGGCTTTGTTTCCCTGGGGGAGAGGAAGAATTACAATGCAGGAAACTCACCAAGATACAGCATTATTAATGAAATGAAGTATGATATTTAATTTAGGTGTATGTGAATAAAATCAATCACGTTTTGCTCAGATTCACAGAGGAATGCCCCTTTTGTAAATATGTTTAAGCTAATAGTCATTGTATTTATGACTAGCTATAATTACTACAGCAACAAAGGCAATGCATGTTTGATGCTGTCCACAGCTTGAAAGTCCCTTTTCTCTCTGCAGGATATTGGTTTACACTCCTGCTGTAATTGCTTTGCAGACCCCCTGCTTCACATGTCGTTCCAATATTTCTGTTCAGCAATTAGTCTGGTCATGTTTTCCAACATCAATAAACAAATGACGGAAATTTTTCTGTAATATCATTACCCAGCAGCCCTACAGTTGAACTTCCTCCATTTGTTGATATATGTGGGAAAAGCCTTTGTAACAGATTCTTTCATGGTCAAACAATAAAAACAAACCTCAATACAATCAAGTGGTCCTCAGATGTACTGTAATAGTATTGCAAATACTATTATTGTGCTGAATGTAATCATTTAACAGCAGCAAAAGATGCACAAATTTTAAAGGATCCATTACACTGCATGTCATACAAAGATGGCAGTTGTACTCAGAAACAGGAATATGCTAGCTACAGTTGCTGGTAACATTAAATGTCTATTGACACTACACCCCGATAGTGCTGTCCACAGCACTGTATTCCCTCAGACAGGCTCAACTGCAGCACCTTTTGCAGGGGCTCTCAAAGATTGTAGTGCTAGACCTCTGAAATTCTGGACTGGAATGTTCACTCTTAAGCGAATGAACCGTTTAATCAAGATAGATATCTGCTTAAAATAAAAATGTTAAAATGGTAAATGGTACACTTTATTGATCCCCGTGAGGAAACTCGTCGTCTGTATTTGACCCATCTGAAGCAGGGTCAAGGGCACTGACAGGAGTATTAACCCTAACATGCATGTCTTTAATGGTGGGAGGAAACCTCATATAGGAAATTATAATTCAGTCAGAGATGTTTGGCATATTCATCACACATGAGATGTTGGGTCACAAAACATGGCCTTTGCATTGCATATTAAAGAACAGTCCATTGCTGATAGGGCCTACATATGCATCAGATATTTTTTTCATTGACCTAGGTCACAAGCCTTGCCAAAGATGGCTTCCAAACATGCCTTTCATCCATGTGCATAACTTCTCACAGCATTGACTCAGCCCTTTCATGTTTGGTGCATGTCAGGGATTGCTTCTAGATGTAAGCTTTTCTTATTTCTTGGTCCCTGGCCATGCACAAATCACTAAACACTATTTACATAGCAGCATCTGACAGCACTCACTGATTCCTCTCATATTTATTCATTGCATGTTTTTCAGGCATGGTCTCTAGATGTGTTTTTGATCATAGATCAAAGTCCCCTGCAATTCAAGCTGAAAGCCTTGTGGCAGCCTGTAACCTCTAGTATTGAAACACTTTAAATATTTTAACATAACTGTGTCTTATGTGTTAGATATGGACAAGGGGAGAAGAAAGATTTCACACTCATTCCATGTCAAAGGATCTAAGGAGAAGAGTTTTCAACACCACCAACCAGAACTTGCTGGATCAGATGGTATAAAGCCATGAGAGAGGTGACCCCCCGACTGTTTGTTTGTTTCAGGTACAGCAAACATCAGAAACAAAGACAAGTGACTTGGACAAAACTTATTTACTTTTATTCACGCAACCATTAAACATTTTCTCACACATACAAATGGTTAGGGGACACCTCTTTCATTAGTATGCACTCTTTGGTAGAGTGGCAGAAAGCTCTGATATGGTGGTTTTCAGGCCGAAGTAGTTCAAGATAGATTGGCCCTTCACCCATAAAATGATTAAACTGATGACTAATATAAAATACTACCACTGCTAGTTACCACTGTAATCTTTTTATTTTAAAATCTAAACCAATTGATTATTTGTAAGGTATTAATATGACTAAAACCTTTAGGGCTTTAGATTTAATTGATTTTAAGTTAAATACAAGGAGAAATTACTGTAGAAAAACAATGGCTCTCTACTTAATGTAATGTAAAATAAAATAACCAGCAAAGAAAATTAGAGGGAAAAAATCAGCTATGGCATAATTTCAAATATAGTAAAAATCAGCTATATGGCATAATTTCAGAGTTATTAAAAATTAGCTAGGGCATAAATTTCCTTGTGGTTTTAAAGCATCCATCAATCAACAGATTTGCATAAACTCTACACAGAGCCAAATTATTCATTAATTATAGCATTTACTTGTGGCAAACATTTAGCCCTATAATAAGCAGTCAGAGCAGCCACGTATTTATATTAAGGAGGGCCAATGTGCCCTCTTGTGGACAAAGGAAAACATTAATAAATTATTAATGATACTACTGTTATTCTTTTCCCCTCCCGGACTAGAAATCTGACTCTCTTCTTCTTTCAGGAAAAGATGACTGATGGTCTACTTCTGTTTTTTTATTCTAGAATATAGACCAGCACCAAATGGATAACATCTTTATCTGACAATCTCTGCTTCCAGATTAAACCTGTATGCATATGAATTTCACTGCCAAATGTCAAACCTACATCTAGGCTGTGTTTTAAAAGGGTTCCACAAAAACACAAGGAAAACATATCAGTTGTTAACATACGGGGGCCTGAACCCCTATCACTGTGGAATATTTATCACTCTACCATCATCTTCCCATAAAGAAAAGAAAGAAAGAGGAAAATCCCTTCAAGTCATTGTAGTTACTTTAAATCAGTTAAATTGTAGGCCTTACAGAAGGCGTACAAGCCAGTTCTTTCCATGTACTGCATCATACATCATGTAGGTCACATTGGTGATGAGGGTACTTCTAATGAAAGGAAAGTTACAAAATAAATGCAAATAAAAATATGATTCAAATCAAAAAGCTCTTCCAGGAGGGGTTTCCTAGGTCTCTGTACCACATGCATTTTCTGTGACCCTCTCCTAAGCAAAAGTAGCATAATATATCTTAAGAAACTGCATGTAACATGCATATGCATCACATATTAAGTCTTTCGTTTCCACCTTCATGTACTGCATAAATGTAATATGGTAAATATTGTAAAATAATTAAAATTATTGAACAAAATTACAATTGTACACAATTATAATACATTCTATAATATATACTAAAAGTTTTACTCGTTCATAACTGCTTGTAGCCAACCCAATATGTTAATTACCCTGATTGTCTAAGAAAGGGAAAAAAATGTGTTTTTCACTTGCATCTTTTGATGCGTCTCACCTGCTTTCAGGACTGACCAGTGGGTTTGGCCACACAGCTTGGGTATCTCTGACTTGCATCACACAAGCCATCATTGCAAGAAACGTGTGAGTGCTTAATTTTACAAACGTCTAAATATCATGGAATATACCAACATGTAGTTCAGATTCCCAACATATAGAACAAAACTGGGAAAGAGTTTCTGAGAAACTGCATGATCACGGTTCATGCCTGCAGACTTCATCTCCCCTTCTCTGTCTACTCTGAAAACCACTGCAAATGAGATAACCTTTACATAATTAACAAGCTGAATTGCTATTTTTCAAACATCAGTCCCTCCCTCTGTTAACTTACAAATTCCTTCACAGCCAAGAGACAATAGTGGTAACTTTTAAGCACATAGTCAAGCAGGTCACTGCTCTACAGCATCAGATTTTTTTTCTTTAAAAAGAGTAAACATAAATCACTCATTCAGTAAGAATTTTAATATTAGGGAGTCATGAAGAAGAATGTACTCACCACTGGGCCCAGCCTTTGAAATGAAAATTCCAACTGTGGGTTCTCGGTATAAATCCAGTCCTTAACTATTGGTGTCCTTCCTTGACAAGTGCTGTAGGAGTTGTGGTGTCCCTGCTGTGTCATTACGTGTACCACAATAGTACCTATGAATAATTATAAGCCCTCGTGTAACTCTGCTATGCTACTTTCCAATTAATATCGATGACACATATTTTTTAGTACACTAGCGCACTAACTTACCAGTGGGCAATGTTGAGTTTAACTTAAGTATGTAATAGACATGAAGGAAACACCCCCTGACCTGCACCCATTGTCTGCTTGCATTTTCCTCCTATGAAATGCCTCCGTTTTACTCCCTGTCCCTGAAACTGTGGTGGTGCAGCAGTGCACAGCAGTGTGTCACCAGGTTTTGCAGTTTATTTTCTCTGCCTGGAGGATTACAGGCTTTGGAAAAAGATTATGTCAGGAGGTCTGTTACTTTGGGGAAAAATAGCCTTGCCTTTGGGTATTTTTGAAGCATTTGTGAAAACAGCACCTTTGAAAACAAATGTGATAACAACCTCCCTTCCTCCATGATCTTCTCTCTCTTTCTCACTCCCTCACACAGTCACACACACACACACACTAGCTTTCTCCAGCCCCCTCTTTCACTCCCTCAAACACACACACACACACGCTTGCACTCATCACAAGTTCATGTGACCTTGAAGGTTTCATTAAATCTCCAATGCAGACATTATTCTGAATAATGTTAAAATTGGTCAGTCAGAGCACTCACAGGGGACATTATAATCAAAAGGCTGTGTCATTTCTTCTTTTTTATGAGCCGTTACAGCTCATCGTGGAGGTTCCATATAGAGTGGTACTGATATCATATCATATTATATATCATATTAATATTACTATTTTAATAGTAACAAACAACATTGAGCCCTACGGAGCACTACAAAGATGAAGGTCCAAAGATAACCATTTTCTGTGCGTTTCCCCCTTTATGTAACCCTGTCTTTTTGGAATTAGCTATTGTATATTACACACATTTCAGCACAACACAATCTGCACATATTCAGGAGCACTGAAGCAAGACGTGTGCAATTATCCGTGTACAGTCACACAGAGGACATGGCTACATTTCGCAATACAGGTTACAAAGTGCACCACAGTGACCTGGGTACCAACCACAGAGACACTCCTCCACTGACGTCATCTGAGCAACTCGCAGTCACCTGGTAACTCACAGGATGTTTGACAGCGGTGAGATGAGGAAACACTAGTCAACCTACAGTATATATCCATAGGCCTGCAGGAACAAAACCAATTTGTTCCACTGCTGTGGGTTTCCGGTCATTGTTGGCAGACGTGGTAGGTTTCAAAGTCCAGCTGTAGAGCTCAGCCTGCACTCAAAGTGAGCACCTTTCTGACATCTGACACCTGTCATTAATTTAGAAATTTTGTATTGATACAGGAATTGCTGAACAGCTCTTGTGAAATGTGTAAATGTGTAAAGCACTTTTGTTACATCACCTGCCCTGCTAATGAGCGGGCAGAATTGTTAGTGGCAGAGTCACAAAAGATAGTGCTGTACATGGTTACCTGTTAATTGCCAATGGTTTCTCCTATCAACTGATCAGTAAAACAGCTCATGTCCTGTCTTCTATCCTTGTATAAGGGAAGATCTGGGACACTTGATCTTATATGGTCTATTAACACTGAGTAATAAACACTAATATTAAGAGGACCAACATTTTTCTGTGTGATCTTCTTTACTTTGTGGATGTAATTTGCCCCCTTTAAATGCTTTTTTGTACATTAATCACAGTTATTATCATATTAATCATGATTACTGTTATATTAACAGTAGTTATTGACATTATTAACTGAAGTTATTGATATATCAGTCATTTACTCCATCTCTGCTATGGATGTGGAGGTCTGGAAGTGTATAGGGGGAACCAAACAATCCAATATGTTAGCCTTAAACAAACTATATATATAGAAAACAATTCTACATGTGTGCTGTAAGTTACAAAGTAAGGCCTGTTGTTGGGGGGGGGGATGTAAGTTAGACACTGTCCGGACACTGCCCAGAAGATGCACCTTGAGTATAAGATAAAAAAGAATTGGACTCTGTGATGGGGGGGGACATCCAGTCAACACCTACAAAATACAACATTGCAAGGTCAACCACCAGATCCGCTATGTCCTGCCAAGTGTTTGGAATTTGTATGATACTGTCAGAGTGGAGGACAGCAATTAAGTTTACTGTTTCAAGTTTGTTTCAACCGCATTCCAGTTTCAAGACAATATTATCTGTTGTCCCAAGACTCATCTGGAGCCTGAGTATCCCACAGCAATCAAGTGCTTTTAAAGTGCAGAAAGTGAATTCATAATCAGCTCACCAAGCACAGCAAAGCACGTCCATCAATAATTGTTTTCCTTTGTTGCCCCACTTTTAATTGTGTGCATGTGTGCTTTTGCAATATAATTGTATGAAATGCTTGTACAGATCTGAAATTGTAATGGATTGGGGGGAGGTACTGTAATGTGAACATGTGTAATAATTTGTTTTATAAATACAAATAAGTTATCTTCAAACTCAAATTGCAAATGAAAAAACTGTGAGTGCTATATCTTAACAAAAGATGGGCTGTGAACTGTAATGTCTGTTCCATTTGTGTAAATCTGAAGACAGAGAAAAACACATTTGTAATTTTGTACAATAATTCAAACATATTTCTAAACACTGTAAGGGCCTCTAACTTCTGTCATTATAGTTTGATGTCGATGGTATGTCAGATCAATGTTGAAAAAGTACAGTAAACTTGGATCTTTGTAAAATGAAAGTGCATCCATATAGGAGAATTTGAAAGAATTGATTAGTTTTGTCCTGGATTGTGCATGGATATAGCTGCATGGATTAAATCCTGTAGAGCGCTATAATTCCCTTTGTCGTCACATGGCTAACTGTCATGATCCCAGTAAAGGTGACGAGTTCAAGACACATCCTGTAAGAGGCAAACATGGAGTTGAGAATGGTACACTGCGGAATTTTTCCATGAGAAGTTGTGCAGGGGTAATCACCAACAGTTTTATTTTCTTTATTCAAATCACATGCTGCATATGATTTGATCCATATCCTATGATTAGTACACATACGACACACATACATTGTTCTACTTCAAATATATGCCCAAAAATCCATCACAGAGTACTAAGAGAAAAGTAATATTTTCATAAAGGCATTCATTTCTGCCAGTGAGGCGGGAAGTACAGTTCCTTGGAGGATAGTTCATTTAAAGTGAACCCTGTGACACTGAGTGTCTTATTTCAAGGCTTAGTAGGTCATTAGGGAGTGGTCTAACTAGACAGCTAGAGTTGGACCAGTGGTGGACTGAAAAACCCACATGTATATCTTTAAGGTCCTGCCAAAGTTGATCAGTTATGATATTTTATGACTGCACATAATGGGAAGGCAGGGGAAAATCTTGGTTGGGTTGGGTTTGGTTGGGAAAATCTGGTAATGCGATTTCCATATAATTCACATTCACATTTAATTGCTTAGCAGGTGTTTTTGTCTAGAGCAACTTACATTGGTAACATCGGTTGGATATTTACTGAGGCAATTCTGGATTAAGCCCCTATGGTGCAGCAGAAGTGTCCCAGTGGGGTACTGAAAAAGCACCCTTTGGATTACCTTACTCCATACCACCACACCACACTGCTGTCCCATGATGGCCCAGAGGGCATTTTCATGGTTTCATAGGTGTGACAGTTATATAAAGCTTTGCATGGAGAGCAAAGCCTTACCAACAATGAGTGGGCTTAAAAAAGTTACACACACACGCATAACAAATCAATACAGATACTGTGGCTGATATATGAATACAGATATATGAATGATCTTCATTCACTCTCCTCATTCCCTCTATTTTCACAGTATTACAATTACATCAGGAAAATGCTTACAAAATATTAAAAATGCAAGCAAACACTTACATTGAAAGCAGCTGAGGAGTGTATTTTGAAAAAGCTGGTGTGGTCAGGGAGGGGTAATGGTGTCTCCAGGTGCTCCAGCACAACGGAGGTGGAGGTGCTGCGTACAAATGGGTTGCATTGGGACTGAGAGAAAGTATAGATGGTTTCAGAGTTGTTGTCAATGTCTTGCATAATCAAATCAAAGAATCAAAGGGCACAGAAATTTAAACTATAACAATCTGAGAAAACGCTGAGGGCAGAGTTTGTGTTGACTTTACATCTGATTGCTTGGAACGTTTACTTGATTATCACCACAAGGAGATATCTAGGTCTAGAAATGTTTTTTTTTTTTTTTTTTTTTGGAAAGGTCACAAGCCTTAGCCTTAGACTCCGTCATCTTCCGGCTGATTTGGGAAATGGACACTCAAGATACTACTGACAGCTTGGGAGTATCAGAGATATTTAGTGAACTGAATAGGTGTGATGGTAATTCCTGACAGTAAGTAAATACCCACCAATCTATATGCTTGCTTTTAAACATGTTTTCCCTTTGTGCACCCTTTTGGAATCCACAATTGCATACCATAGTAAGCTGGTCTCACTGCAAAAACCTCTGCACTCGCGCAGGAGCACTGAGGCGAGACAAATGTGTCTGTTTTTCACATTGGAAGTCACACAGCCCACCACAGTGGAGTGGGCACTCATTAGATAATAGATGCAACTTGCAGTCACATACAGGAAATAGCACCTGACAAATCTGTGGGTGCCTAAGAACACTGAGACATGACACCCCTGGGGACATACCAACCCAATATCTCTCTGAGCTGTAGGCTTCTGGTTATTGCCGATGACACAGCTGGGATCAAACCCAGGCTGCAGAACTCATTTTACACTCAAGACAAGCGCCTTAACCATTGAGGTACTGAGGAGCCCCATATACTTGTTAAGGGTAAATAATGCCTCCACTGTAACTGTCATAAAGGGACACACATGGGTCACAATACTGCATGTATATGAGGAGATTAGTTCAACAGAATGTGAACCTTATGTTGAGAACCTTGTAGAGAAAGGGCCCCCGCTCAATGATTTTATAAAAAATTTGAATAAAAGATTCAAGCATTTCAGCACAGTGTACTACCTACTTCTATGAAATTATATTATTCTATTGAAAATGTTAATATACTGAACATAAAACTACAGAAACTTCTCCATTTTGCCAAATGGAGCTTTAAACATTGCTTCTTTTCTTTCATTGTTCCATTTTTGACTTTACAGAAGTCTAATGAAATGCAGGCCTTGTATTTATCTTTTACTACAGGTACCCAATCTACACAAGGGTCTGATTGTTGGCCCTGTTACTTCATCTTAATGACACTCTGTATGTGTTTATATTGTAATATTATCCTCAAGGGGGTGGGGCCTCCACACTGACATAGTGAAGAGAGGTCATGAGCCTTCATCCTAATCTATGAGGGCACCCAGCACAAATAAATAATGAGGACTGTAAAATCATTCAAAATTGTCACCATAGAGAAACCACCACAAATCTACTAGAGCTACTTTTTCTGTATGCTTCAGATTTTCAAACAGAATCCTGCCAAACACCTTTTTCAACACAAAGCCACATGTAGAAAAACTGATTACTTTCTTCTCAGCTCAGACCTCTGTTTCTTGCCATGCTTTTAAAAACTTTTGATCCATTTTTAAAGCAGTTTCCACTGCTTTCTTTGATTGAATGATCCTATGGCCTCCTTTGTTTAAAAAACGAACAAATCACAATAGCCCAATCGTAATGAAAATACATGAATGGTTGCATTGTCGCTGGATTAATGATCATTAGAGTGCCCTTGTAAAGAAGCCATTGGTACAAGACATGGAGGGTACAATGTGATTTAAAACTGAGCTCTCACATGTATTGAAAATAATATAGTCTCCTGTGAGGTGTTTTCAATATGTTGGCAGTAAAGAATCTACTGAGACATTTCAACCCCAAGCAGTTTGTTACAGTCCTCTGTTGACTTCATTCTGTTCCCATGCAAATCTCATTAAAATGGCCACTAGGGGCCTGGTGATGTGACTTTATGAATCATTAAACAAATCTTGACAATAGCTGCCCTTCCCCCAACAGTCAGCTACCTTAGAGGAAGAAATTTTCCTTTCTGTTTAATCTTACAGTTCGGTGTAGAACAGATTGTGCGGGACATAAAATATCATATATTAACCACAAGATCATCCAAATTTTGTTGGCTTGATCATAACAGTTGTCATACTTATCAAATCATATTAATGATTAATTATTACCCCAACCAGTTTGAAGGAAACTCAAAAGATAAAAAAACAAATAGTATCAACAGTATATTTCATGACTACACTATAAATGAATTCAAGCATGGAGGATGAAAGCTGATTTGCTTAAAAAATCAATCAATAAATAACCGTTTGGAATAACTTCACAAATAAATAAATAAATACATGTTGAGAAGAAATGTATACATGAATACACATTGTTCATTTATTTCTACATTTAACTATCTGTATTTCTATATTTCTACATTAATTTCTGTGTCCAATATGTTCATGTGGTTGGCCAGTCTAACCTGATTTTAATGCACCATTGGTCCAAGGACCTGAAGGATGGAGAAGATGGTGCATGCAAGCCAACAAATTTAAATTAAGATCTCACTAGCATAGGTGAATCAGGGATATATACCCAGCTTCAGTCATTCTGCTGTTATTATTCAAGTGAGTTTAGATGTCTGATAATTGCCAATTTTACAGGACTGCTAATTGCTCACTTCAGGGCCAGAGGGGGCAGCCACTCCGGCCCTTGACTTAACCTGTTCATTTTCTCTGCAGCAGCAGAGACCTCAACTTAGTAAGTCTGTCGAAACCATCCCTTATGATGGCATCCCGAAACCTAGGGAATGGTAGCTTCTTTAGCAACAGTGGACCCCTTGAGTGGCAAAAACTAGGGCTTTGGAACAGTTTAGAATAGATTAAAAAAACTCTGTCAGAACACATTTCAATGATTGACTCATGTCCAACCATGTCATTGGCCAGCCAGCTAAAGATCATTCTATTAGGTGATGCTTGACAAAGATAAGACTTACTTTTTGCAGTCTCTGCGGTTATCGTACTTTACCCCAACCACTTCAATCTCAACTGTCCTAAATCTTCCATGAAACCCTCCACGTGAAGTAGGATACATGGTTGACCACTTCCATCCCTAACGACCACAAGTCTCTTGTGATTTCTTGCATAACACGCAGTTTGGCTAATTGTCTCTCCAAAGCAAGTCCAGAGTAATTCAGCAGACAATAAACTAATTGCATGTAAAACCAAACTGAATATGATATCAAAAGCAGAAATACACAAATAAATAAATGTAGAAATAAATGAATGACATTTGTTTTTTCTTCATTTAATTATATAGTTATTGTCAGCATTTATTTATTCGTTTATTTCTTTATGCATTTTATTTTTAAATAAGCAACTTTTTGAAGGTGTAAGTAGTTGTACACGAATAAATAATTGCCTAATGGAAAATACAGTTATGAGGATGGTGAATGGCTTATGAGAAATTAAGTCTATGAAACTGTATCCCATAGATTTACCAGGGCCATAGCATGGAGTGAGAATACCTGAGCAAATCTGCTGAGTTTTGTGCTTGCCAGAAAATGTGTGTGCATTTCAGATGAAGCATATGTTTTCCTATTGTGACTGACAACAGTTTTTTTTAATATGTGAGGCCTATGAATAATGATTCATCACTTGAATAGCACACAAACACTGCATAATAAAGCTCTAGTGGAAACTGCTGCTGAGATTTTGGCATTGTGTTGTGAGGCAGTTATGATAACAGTATATAGTAAGCTTCATTACTTCTATTTTATATGCAGATTAAAACCAATCACAGGAAACAATATGTAAATATCATCAGTGTCTGTGGCACAAAGATAGCACTGAGGGGGCCTTGAAACCTAATTTGAAAATTATTCAAGGACATCTTTGTTCATTGTACTAAAAATATGTTTAATAATACATTTAACCTTGTTATTATTCTACTAAGGGTTATAAAAAAGGCCAACTGAGCTTATCAGATGGAAGCTTCACAGCTGTTTTGGCGAACCCCCCATAAATACTTTAACCAGTTTGCAATAATGAGATGCCACTAGATGGCAGAAATAAGAATGTGTGCTCTTATTGTACTAGCAGATAACTGAATAATCAAGGCAACTACCACCAAGCACTTATCTCACTCTGTGCAGTATATTGATTGTGAATTTAGTTGCCACATGTTGCAGCTTATTTACATAATGTGTCATGTTTGTCCTAATATCAGTGTATCTCAATGTTCTGATGCATTTCATACTGTAATTGCCCTAAGGGAATAAATAAAGTTTGTATCATAAAAATGGATTCATTCATATCATATCACACAGAGACTCGTCACTCTTGATTGTATCACACAGTATCATATTGCAAGGCTATTAGGAAATGTGTATTGTGAATAAGAGCATTATAGGTCTCTGTGATGAATGTAACCACTAATTTATAGCTGTGCAAATCACTACTGTGCATTTGTCCTTGAGAGGCATTCTTGACATGACTAAGGTGGGATCAGAATGCAAGTGGGATCAGGATGTAGAGCTCTTACTCAAGTCGGCCAATTAATGAAATGTTTTTTTTTTTTTTTTTAATCGGCAAACAACACAATTACTATATGTGTGAGCTACTGTAGCAAATGAGATTACACTTAAACTTTGACCAACAACAAATACAGAAATACAAACTATTATAATTTTTTACTTTTCAGAATGTGGAATGGTTACTCTGGCAGCATATCTGTCAGTGTTGCAAAACCCCCAAATAACTTTTTTTTTGGATATAATTTCTAAAAGCGAAAGCTGGAGCTTGTTAACTGTTATATCTGCCATATGCAAATGTTGCATAGGTTCTCCACACTTAGGCTGTGACCATTTCAACTGTGAAATGAGCTCAGTTAAATGCAGTCTAATGATGAAAGTGGCAGTTTGTAGATGTATCCATCTCACTGCAACAGAATGACAGGTATGTGAGTACAGCTCTGGACCCTAAACTCTTAACAAGGTTTATGGCTTCTGACAGGCATTTCCTAACGCCATATACCATACCTAATCTTTCTTAACATAACAGTATCAGAAATATCCTATCCTTACCTGAACTTTTCTGTAAGAAAGCACATGTAATTTCACACTCTTCAGGAAGCAGGAGCACTCAGGTTAGGCAGGGCCAAGTCTCAGCACACTGCATGAGCATCATCATAACTACACCCTTATCGAAATTAATGACCTGTGAAGCTGGACTGGTGGCAACAGCAGCGCTGTTTCCGTGCAAAGATCCGATCTCAGAGGAGGGAAGACTTCCTACCGTGCGGAAGACAGCTAGTATAATGCGAACTCCTCCTATGTGACCACTGCTGTGTTTTGGCATGTAATCAGCCATTTCATACTGCAGCTTGATGCTGAAGGTTCTATGAGTCATTTCCCCAATCTTCTTCTACTCCACCACCCGGGAGAAAAAAGTACTCTCCTCCCAGATAAAGAGGTTTGAAATCATGAGCAAACAAAATGTTCAAACGTCAGGCTTTTTGAATATTCATGACTCAATAACAAGATAATGATGCAAATGCAGTAGTACAAACAAGGAGTGAATATAATTCTGTGTGGCAGGAATGGCGCTGAATCGTTAAGGACTGTCCAGTTATGTGTGGCAAGGCTGGTTCCACCATGATATAACCATACACAAATCTTATTTCAAGCACTGCATAAAGTTTAACTTCTTGCTGAGCTTGAAATAGACAGACCAATACAATCTAGTGCTGTTGGAAATCCAGTTAAAAGCAAGGCAAGAGTTCGATGTACAGGATGTAGTCAAAGATCTAAATTTCAATACCTCTTCTTGAAGCCAAGATGTCAGATATACACTTGTGAGATCCATGTTTATTGCTGAGGTTTTGACAGGGGAGTAATACTGCATAAAATCTGTCAATAGTGTTGAGCATGTGTAATAGTGAGCTTGGGAATGTAGAGTTGGTGACCCACTAAGACCTGGTGATGTACGGTAAGTGGAAAAGAAAAAAAAATAGTACTACCCATGTATCTCTTCTCAAAAGAGTTTTCAAGTTGGCTGCAATGATGAGCTCTGCAAAACACAACTCTCTTTTCTGCATGCTAGGTGATCAGCTATCCTTGGTTTCAGCACCCAGTTTCATAATGTTCATATTTTATTGGATCCCAATTCTCTAAAGGAGGACCAACCTAAGAAAACAAGAGCTGACACATGTTCAATTTGAAGTTGTGTATATAAGGATCATGTGTATATATATCATGGTCTTAATCTCTCAGAAACCTCTCACAATCTGCACTAACTGACTGTTTTGTCCTGTGGTGCTGCTACTGTTCTAGGCGTTGATTGTTTTCACAAAAAGAAAACAATTTAGGAGTGAAAAGCCAAAGACATTTATTGTTCTATAGCTACAGGTTTCACTCCTCTCAGACTGACATAATATGAGAGGGCTAGCTGACACAATAACCACTCGTTCTAGGGGTAGTTAATTATACAGTGCTACATTACACAGGCATCTCATAGCTGAGAGAATATAGTGACTTGACAGAACAAACAGATTGTAAAATATGGAAGATGGGGTGGATTTTCATTACTAGTTGTTATACTGCCATTCTAAATCACACATAAATCAATTACTTAACCAACCAAAGGTGCCACAATGAACTCCTGGGCAGCTCCAGCCCAATTTAAACCCTCTGTACAAGGAATCTATGACTTACTGTATGAGAACCTATGAGCTACATGTCAGTTTCTAGCCTGCTAATTTTTTTCTATGAATCCCACTCAGTGTCTGATTTCACAAGCTGTGAGGGCCTGCCAACAACCAGTGAAAAACAAGCATTCAATAATGTTCTGTGCCAATAACTGGCAGCTGCTCTCTCTGAACTGTTTCCTGTGAAACCACTGTAAGAAACAGTGAGAGAGCTTTGGGACAAGAAAGAAATAATCGCCAAATCATAAATTGACAATAGACAGAGGCAAGAGATGAGGAACTGATTCAGCTGAGGGGAGAGCATGACTGTTTGTCTGATCCATCCACAGACACCTGCCAGAAGTAAGCATAATGGATAACCCATACTAGGTCTCACTAATATTTAAACTCAGATGGTGCATCAGCCCCAACTCCACCAGTTCATTTCTGGCTTCCTTGTAATGATGATGATGCACACAACCTCACGGTACACCTCTTTGTGATTTTCGAAAGTCATAGTCTGTACTGGGTTTAAGCAATCCCACATTACATAATAGTTTGCAAAACAAGGCCTATTATTTACATCGAAGTCCCCAATAACCTTATTTTCAGTTCTACTGTATGTGATGGGCAGGGGCAGACTTATGACCCTTGATTGTTCATTAATCAAATGTGGTTTGGATGTTAAGAAGGATGCCTAGTGCTTTTCACCACCTCTATAGCAATGCAATATATTGTTACCAAATGTCAATTGTCATTACTGGATATTGAAAGGCTATAGGGTTTGTCGAGCAGCAGTTTCAGTGCTCTGTATTGAAGTGATGAATTGCTTTTTACTGCTTTTTTAATGCATTGAAATGATTTTTTATGTTACCTCTCAAAGAACTGGAACTAAATCAAGAATACAAGTACCTTGGAAGAATAAACACTTCAATCTCACTGCCACCCATATTCTACTTGGAGGAGCCAAACCGTTTCCAGGGCTATAAATCTGTAGCTGTTCTTGTTTTGACTGGCAAGTGTCATTAGGAAAAACTAGAGGGAAGGTCACAATTCAGACATGCAGACTGCAGGGTAATATATCTTCACATAGTACTTTGCAAGTGATTACACTTTTACTCTAGGCTTTAGGCTGAGTTTAAGAAACAAGCTGAAATATAGAGTGTAGTGTTACTCAGTTCATCTCTCCACTGCTATCCAATGCTATGTAGCCAGATTTGAGGACATTAAGTTTGGATATGAAACATAAATTGTTTTTTTTTTCTATAGCTTTACATGAAAAAATAACTGAATAAAAAAATGACATTCCTACTCAAGAAGCGAGTCAAACCATTATAAGTGTATTTATTTTAGACATTGTGACAAAGCAATTCATTTACTGTCTGCGAATCCCACCTTCTCCTCCCTCTTCACCTTTTGTTCCTCTCCTCCTACCCACAGGTGTCTGTCTGGAGCAGGGTTCAAGGGTCCTCTGCCTGGCTTTTGACCAAATCCTGTTCAGCCAGGATCAGCCTCTTCTGTTCCAGAAGGTCCAAATGGGGGGCCCTCAGCAGCATCCTACGGCCGCACTAACGGGCTTGCCTCCCTTTAGGACTGGACTCCAAGACGAGCCCAAGATTCCAGTAAACCTGCTTTCCATTCATTTGTGCTGGACCCTTTCATTAATAAATAACCTTACTGTCATTGAAGTCACCTTGAAATTTTTTGTTGTAGTGAAATGATATATAATATAAACAGTCCTGGGGTTCCGAGCACACACGTGTTCAGGTCATGTCCATTGCTGGTACTGGCTCACCGTGGAAGAGTCCAAATGATAAAATGATAAAAGAATCAATCAATAGATAATATTCAACACTGTTTTACAACAGAATTGTCACAAATCACTGGGAAAACCACAAAACAGAAAAGTGATGTTGACAAATTAAATATAATACATATTCATAGAGTGTGTTTTTGTAAATGTTTTCTGTTGACTGGATAAAAATAGTACATAGCTCAACCTAAATCACAATAGTATTATTTTTGTTTGTGTTTGCAGTTGATGAGGGATGTTTTCTGTGAAAACACAGCAAAACACATATACCAAATCATGATAACAGCCTGTGATAATAACAACTTGCAAACCCAACAACTTGAAAATGACAGAACACACATTCACATTGCACATCTCAAATAAATGTACCCACCAAAATGAGATGCAAAAAGTGAACGAGGTAAAAAGAGAACACTCCAGAATACTGTTATTCATTCTCTCAGCACAGGCCAGGTGCTGTCAGGGCAAGAGTCTTCCTGCTTTGCATGATCTCATGCCTGTTTACTTCAAAGCCCTTGAAAGCTCAGAACATTCATGAAAAGAGACACTCATAATTAATGCTACACCGTTAATTAATCACAGAAAATCTGCTTTATATCCTCTCACTGACAACCAGCTCCAGGTGAATAGCCCTGATGCTGACATAGACCAGATGGTGGCAATCCTTCTCAGTTTGTTTGAAATGAAGTCAGGGCAAACAGCCAGCAAACTGTGTCACATTCACTATGGAATTGTAACAATACAGCAGTGTGGCTAGGGTACTGGCTTGTGCACATCAGAAAACCAAATAAACTGAACAAAAAATGGTCCCTTCTGATTTCATTGTGGATAAAGCACATAGGAGCAGCAAAAACACATTTCCATTTTGGGGCATTGCTGTTAGTACTTGTATATGTTCCCCAGCCAGGTGCTGCTGCATGTGCCAGCATTTTTAACAACATGGGTTTGTGTGTGAAGAAATAGAACTATTATATAATCATTTTGACATATGAGGTCACAAACTGAAAAATGTACAGACAAAACCTAACAATCAGTCATATGAAAGGAAAACATGTAATGATTAACAGAGGTTAACAGAGGTTTAGATCAGAAATTCTCATCACCACTTTTTTCAGTTTGAGAATTAAAGAATCAACTCTGCATGGTTAGACATGGAATGTACCTTAAATCTCACATTGCACAATGCAGTAATAATAATATTGCATATTGTTACAACTGCATATTATTCCAATATCCAAGTCGTGCTGTCTTATGTGGCTACCAACACTGACCAGGAGGGGTCACTATTTAGCTACGAGACAAGACACCTATATCCCAGCTGAAATGAGCCAGCTGGGATCACAGCCGTGCCAGGAGCACACATTTCCAGGCTATAGTGCTAAACCTTGCTCTAACAATAGCAAGCACACTTGTTGAGCCACTGAAGAGCTCCACCACTATACCATCTAAATGAGGCTGGGGATTCATTGTTGCCTCACTCTCATACTCTGTAAGCAGTGTCTCAATCGCCGTTGCCATGGCTGGACTGGAGGTTGTTTTGCTCCCTGTACTAGCTAGCTTAGATAGCTAGCTGGCAAAGCGATCAGACACACTTTCCAACTGTGCCAGCCTTTTCATAGTAGACCTACTGTGCCCTGTCTAGTGCTACCTACTGTTCTGAGGCAACGTCATTATAGACCATATAGACATCTTCATCATACCCATTTCCCCTTTCAAATGACAATGCTAAAGTAGCCTGTAATGTGTTATAAAATTGTTTCCTTTTGTATTTGCTAGCTTGCTAGTTATTGCTTTCAGAGAAAACCTGAGATATTTCCACCGATTTACCACAGGAATATTTGAGTGCATAGTAAAGAACACCATTTGACAGGGGACACTACTTGCGGGTCTATGTGTGCATGCATGTATGACCAATGAGTAAGCTAGGGTAGCCAAATTCGTTGATCACACTGGTTGAATTAATTATCGAATGTAGTGTATCTCCATGATGCATTCCATTTGCCTTCTATGCCTCCACATTTAAGACGTCACAGAGAATATTAAGCAATTCTTGATGAAAGTGAATGTTCATTTTCATTGATACTGTATGTGACAAAATGCAATGTTTGTAAAATATAAAATGAGATTCCTATATGTATTTTCCCTGCACTTTACCTGTTTAGTTGTTGTTACACACAACTGCCACTGCGACACATGGCTTATTCAACCTTTTCTGTGTGGCAAGGTTGTGATGAGAAAACAGACTAAAGTGTTAGAGTAAGCAATACCTGGCAAATAATGAGGCACGGCTGCATTTTGAGCTAAACACATGAATCTTGGGTAGACTCCACCCCTAACCCACAACTCTCACATAGGAGCTTAAGTGGTCCACATCTAATTTGCTTAGTAGTAAAAGACTCATACAAGTCTCCACAGAAGCACTTAAGTGGGGTTTACATGCACATATCTCGAGTCTGAATCAGCCCCTAATTAAGTACACATGTTCGATCGCATTGGCTGCACAATGGTGAAGGAGAGCCACCGCAGTAAGCAACAATGTAATCGAATGGCATTTATTTTATTAACTCATTTACACTGTATACCAGTTTCAGCTGTGGTACTCTGCTTTTCTTCAATGGCCACATCTGGCTTTGCTTTCCCTTTTATCCGTCTGATCATCATCTCAGCTTCAGGCCAATCCATATTATGAATCAGTGGTCTAAGAAAGTGAATATAAGAAATGTAATTCAGTCAGTGGGACATGTCAAAGAAGCACAAGCAATGCATTTCATAGAATGTAAGACTTGTATATCATGCATGTGATCTATGACCTTGTTGAAATGAAATTCCATTTGCTCCTGTAGATGGAAGTATCCCCGATTAGAAGCAGCTTCACCTGTTAGAAATATAATGAAATGGCCTTGATCAGCTTGTAGCTTGAAGCAAGCAAGCAAGCTGTGGTCCGAATATTACATGGTAGGTAGGATTCTTCACTCATTAAGAACTGTTTAGCGTGAGTGGTTGTGTCCTGAGAGCAGTGTCTTTGATTTAAAGTTTGAGCTCATTGGTTGAGATGTATGCCACACTGTTCCATTTCCCTATGGCATTGTCAAAACCACATTGAGCTTTTAGACTCTGCTTAAGGACTGAACAATAGACTAACTGCACTGACAACTTCTTATTGACTATTTTGGTCACTATTCTTGTTTCCATTCAACTGCATTTTGCATTGCAGTTAGCACAACTATCAAGTTTTCTTCTTTCGAGACATAAAATATTGATTTATTGTGATATCTCCATGCTATAGATGTTTAAAAGCCATTTTAAAAAAGACATTTGGAGTTTTGTGATTTTGAAAGCCAACTTCTGAATCTTACAATTAACAAATATAATAATATTATATAATGTCCTTGAACAAGCTACCCAAACAGAATTGGTTGTGTTAAGTTACCCAATTATCTAAGTTATTAGTTATTACCTATACATTCAGTCAGTTATTGAAGCTATTAGCTATTACTAGAGCCCTCAGTTTTTCTCCACTTGTATTCTTGCATGCACTTCAGCCCTCTGACACTGGGAGGTCAATACAGCCTTTTTTCAAGCAACCTGTTAAAAAGTTGCCTGATTACACTCTCCAGTCATCTAAGTTGATGAATTAATACCCAGTAATTACACAGAAATGAAATCGGTGCGTAACCCTGACACTGTCCATTGTTGAGTTCAGGCCAACTATTTAGAACCATCGACAATGCGGACATGTATGTGCAGTTGGTAACAGGTTTTGGATGTCACTATACAGTATGCTTTTAATATAGTTGCATTCTTGGACATAAATGAAGTGATACAATAAAATTGACATTTCTTGGTGCCATCTGCAATTGAAGAGTTATTCACAGTGGTAAGGTACGTTATGTCAGCAAGGATGAGTTTCAAATTGTGTTGCAGAAAAAAACACAATATGTAAAACACAATGGCATCTGTTAATTTTTCCATGTCTGTAGAAATTCAGTATTCAGTTCTTTTAATATGTTATTTGCATAAATCAGAGGATGTCTGCAGAAGATAATTCTGTCATATCTGGCTAGCTGATAGAATTGCCCTGCTGTTTTTTGCAAGCTTGAGCTCAGAGCTATTCTGTGACTAAATGGCTGCTGTGACGTAACAAACAAAAGGGTGAACTAGAACAGAGGGCCAGCATGAAACCTTTTAAGGAGTGGAGCACTATAAAGCACTTGTGCAGGGCTTTTTATCCATCAAAATGACAAATGGGATTTGACAAATAAAAATTTCCCATCAAAGCCTACAAACATCAGGACATGAGGGGAAATTGTCAGTTAAAGGAAACCTCGGGGAAAATATACATTTACAAACACTGTCAAATCATAAATGGCAGCAGATACTATTGCACTCTTTTGCTAAAAGATACAATCGTTGTTTTTGACGCTTTTGACATTCCTTCCATGACTCCATTCCTCTCCAGCTCTCTGCAGGCCAGTACATTGTTGAACATCACAATTAGCTGTATAATGAGTCAGGTTACTGTGCCAACTGTTCCAACACTATTGACAATTGAGTGCCTACAGCGAAGCTGGAGAATAATGATTGAAATGCAGGGTTAAATCCCTGAAGGTCACGGGGTCAAGAAAAACTGAGGGCAGTAATTATTAGCTAGTTATTTAAGACAGTTATTTAGGTTATTTGTCACTACCTAACTATGTTAGCCAGTTATTCACCTACCTAGCCTTGTAAAGTTACTTCAGCCAGATGCACATTTTCATAGGAATTGGACAAGACTGTTAGACTTTTCTGTTAAAAAGCCTGTTAGGACTTTTTTTCTTTATTGTTGTATACTTTTGATTTGCTCAGCTTGACAATCTCTGAAGGCAAATTGCACTTACTATAGCAATGGGTGAAACTGCAACTCCAATGGGAACAGCCATTATTTTCTGCTAGAGTGCAGTTGTTTGTGTCATAATAATAATAATACTCATCATCATCATCATCATCATCATCATCATCATCATCATCACCAGTTAATCAAGTTGGGACAATACAATCAAACATTCAGAAGTAATTGCATACCAACTGCATACAGTACCATTTGGAACCATATTTCCCAAAATTTGGATAATTTAACACATTATTGTTATCACTTTTATTATTCACAACAATGCATTTCATTGCTGACTGTATTAACACACGTGTTGGAATTGCAAAAAATCCTTAGTGTGGATTCATTCAGGACTGGATGAGGTTGGATGAACTATGAGCTCTTCGTCTTGATCGAAGAACTGGTTGTGTATTCTTTTCACATTGCATCCACCCTGATTTGGAACATCCCCCTGCATAAATAATCTCAACATACCTTGAGCCAGTGAGCCCCCCTAGGACATTTACTAGACAAGTTCGACCACCTCTGGAATCTTCACCAGAGTCCCCCGAACAGGCAGCCTTTTACCCCATGATAATATGACCTTCTGGGATGGAGGTAATGGGTTCTGAGTATGTGAACCTCAAAGTTAATTGAGGCCCATCCACTCTGAATGGGATTCACAGAGAAATCATTTTAATACAAAGTTTTACAGACACTGAGACCAAATTTAACAGACTTACTTATATACACAATAAATTATAATTATAAAAGTTATAATTCATGGATACAGTGAATTGACCTAGAGGGCACCACTGAGTCCAAATATAACCAAAACTATGGCAAAAATCCCATTTTCCATATATATTTCCATTGTATTAGTAACAGGTATGTTTGTTACTGTACTTAGTCTAGGACTCTAGATTGTTACCCAATTAATGTTTGATCAAGCAGGGATAACATCTATTAACAGATGATACCATTAAAAGTCAAAATACTTCTTGTTAGATGGTCTGCTAGGACAATAGTTATCAGTGAGAAAATATGTATTATATGGAATGAATACATTCTGAAAATAATAGTGCCAGTAGAACCATTATCTTTTAGTTCTCAGTGGAAGTATTGTATCAGCAGTTTTGAGTAGGGGAATATATTTGACTGCTGTTAAGTTCTACTTATATGCATAAGATTGATTCTGAAAGTGAATTATTCACACTAACATTTCTCATCTATGATTTGTTGATGATGGTCTAGATCCTTTTGCTCATTAACTTGGGGATATTACCCCAACTTACATATTTAAAAGTACATATTCAAAGACGTTTTGATCCTGATAAATATTTCTTTGATCATATACTTGGCAAAATTTATTATATAGTTGGAATATAAGCATGGTTTACAAGACTGCAGATTCTAGTAAGATACATAAAATAATAAATTAAGAAATAAAAATAGCCTGATTTAAGGTCTTGAGTGTGCAGACACTCAAGCCATGCACTACTATGATGAGGAAGTGGAAACTACTGTCTCCATGGCAACTAGCACAGTGTGCTAATACGTGTGATGGATCTCACTTGTCCTTTTTTGTTTTTGCAAAGAGGAAATCAAAACATATGCACTTGACTATTTCAGGAAACTCTTTCGGTGAATACATTGGACTGATGCCTTCTTATGTGTTATGACAATGTTATCTTTTCTGTTATTTTCCAGAAGTCTCTTGGCCACCTTTTCTCAGGGCCAGGGAATAATCTTCCAGTTTTTTCCCCCAATTGGCCTGGGTTTTCTGTTTTTTTTTTTTTTTTTTTGCAGTGCTTTGTGACAATCTTAATTGTAAAAGTACACTATAACAAATAAAATTAGATGGACTGATAGATCAACACGTGGAAATTGACAGGAAAATGAAATCCTTCTAGACTCTGGAGGGCTTCTCTGCACTGTATATGCACTGTAACATCAAAGTGAGTGACAGCACATATAATATCACCCCCACATTCACAGTGAGTAATGCAATGATAATTGCTGAAGGGGATCAATGAGAAAATGTCTGCTAAACAAAACAGACATACTAACTTTGTTGTATAGATTGTGGACTGTACTTTTCCTATACTGCAATCATTTGTGTATTGTTTGTCCAGACCTGTGATAGCATATTCAACCACAAAATTCAAAAAATTTACAACACATGCAATATCACAAAGATGATCAGCGTCATAGAGATTTGGAAATCACAGTTTTGAGAAGTAAAATGTTTCCGTTTGTCTAATGCAGTTTGTTAGATGTTTTATTCATGATTCAGGGATGCAAATTTCGACATTGATCAAGGAAATCACACATACAAGCAATCTCAGTAATGCCCTGTATTAGCAGATATTGCCCTTTTGCAGCTGCCTACTGTAGCAAGCTAACCAACTCTCAGGACATATTTTGTTGTCTATGTACTCTTCCTTTTACCTGCTGTAAACTTATTTAAGTTTTGTTTTGTATGACTGTAACTGCAACAATGAGCCAGATTGTTTCAGTCAGGAGTCTTCAGGCAGCAGCTCAGTCAGTCTCTCTTCTCTCTGTGGTAGAACAACTACCCAACAGGACAGAAGCAGCCTCTGAAGTCGTCTACTGCAGACACACCAATTTAAAGGGCAAGTACAGTTCTTCTGTCTCTTTTTCCATCATTCGTATTATTTAATGCATCAATCAATATAGCAAGCGTAGCATCTGAAAAAAGAGGTTTGGTGTAGAGTGAGTGGTGTGAGTAAGTGTTTTGAGTTTTACAGCTGAGGAAGTGAATATAGTTAGGGATTGAGTTTAGTGATAGGGAAGTGTTTAGTCAGATACTGCGTGCAAATCACAAACTTTTGTTCCACAGTTGGAAGCAAGACGTGATTACATTAAAACTAATATATAAGACCGTCCAGTTGAGACTTAGGCAGTACAGTGCAGAAAACAAATTTACTTGGCCTGACCTATCTATAAGGCATGTGCGATTATTAATTTCAGACTTCACTGCAGAATGATTTGGCATATTTCAGTTGTGATTTAAGATGGGTACTGTATTCTCAGGTGATACTACGGGAAGAAGGCAGGAACATGTATGTTCCAGTGCAGTGAGTGGAAGAGGGCAGCATGACATCAGAAGTGAGAGCAGTGAGCACTGGGATCCAGTGGGGGTAGAAACAGAGACTACAGGGACACATAAGTACATTAGGACATAATTATCCCCTTTGTACCATTCAAATGTCACAGAATGTCATACAGGTCTAATGGAAGTTTTTCTGGAGAGTCAAATTAAATCGTGCTGGATTTTCTAAATGTCCACTCAGACTGCCAGCAGGCAAAAGGGTCAGCTACCACTAGCAAGAGCTACAACGTCAGTATCTTGACATTTATCACTATCTACTGCTATTGCATAATGTAACATTCTTTATGTATAAATGAAAAGGAACAAGGCTTTGACATTCTCACTATTCGTTCAATAAACACATTTTCAATAGCAAAAGCACTTTATTGTCATATTATATGTATATTATTAACTAGGGATCCATAGCAAAGCTGTTGGGTATATTGGATTTTACCCCCATTTTGAAAAATTAAAACACAATTCAAAAAAAAAAAACAACAACAATATATTCTCATGAGTGGTACAGCTGATTTGTGTAAAACATATTCTATTTACACCTATGAACATCTAAATTATACTTTATACTAAATTATATAACACAATATACTGCAAACTGTGTTCATGAAAGCATCCAAATGGAAACTTACACAATGTTAGAAATAAAATAGCATTAGGATGTTCACATGAAGACCTTCTGGAAAAAATAGCTTCTCAGATGTCTTCACACTCTTAATATATGAAATGATGCCAACTCCCTGGAACCGACAGAGGCAGTTAATTGAAGAACAACCTGAAAGTTCTAAAGCAGAATGTTGTGAGTTTCTTGGTGCCACAGGCATGCTGTCCAAATGGGAAGCTGCTTAATGTTTAACCACACAGAGTTCAGAACAATGGAATATTATTCCATGTGTTTGGTCTTTAAATTTCAATTGCAGTTTTTTTTTTATGTCGAGTAGTTCGAGTTTTGTGGAAATAACATTTACAGATGTTTACCACAATAAAACAAATCCTGCCAAGTTGTCATAGCAAACTTTGTGCCATTTTGAAAACATTATTTATGGTTAGTTACATAAAACCCTTTTTAAATTTTTTTTTGCTTACTTGTTACCTGGAATTTCCTCAGTGCAGCTCAGAGGGCTGTGTGGAGAAAACATCTCCCTTGGAAGACATAGACAAAGAGATGCCAGAGAAGGAAGAGTGTTTTGGCACTTACACTTTAAAAAGTCTGGCTTGTAAATGCTCAGAATGTGTCTTTAGTGCCATTGCCAGATACACTGCAAGGGAAGGTGGCATAACAAAACTGTTAAACATTAGCCTTGCAGCAAGAGCGCTGCCACCATTACTACAATCTGTAAAGACAGCAATAGACAACATGATAGTCTGAGGATAAAACCACGTGCAACAACAGACCATCATGAAACATTATCAAATGGTTAAATGGAATGAGAGGGCAAAAGGCCTTCAACAAGTTCTGTTCTCTGCTAGTAATTCCCAGCTTCAGTGTCATGATGTGATACAACCTTATATTATC
This sequence comes from Megalops cyprinoides, assembly GCF_013368585.1. Lineage (NCBI taxonomy): Eukaryota > Metazoa > Chordata > Actinopteri > Elopiformes > Megalopidae > Megalops > Megalops cyprinoides. Next base: position 14,032,410 of record NC_050587.1, read on the forward strand.
ATGCTTGTTACACATATCATGTATGTCACACATTATTTGGAAGTTTACCATGATAGCATCAGATTGTAGCATTTCTGGATATTTCTAATGAGTGTAGCTTAGAATTTGCAAATAAACAAAAGAAAACAAAACATGCAGTCTTGTAACTGCAAAGCCTTTAGCTAAAAAATAAAAGGTCAAGGCAGCTTGACAATTTGTGGTTTTACTTAAAGCAAAATATTTACACAGCACTGTCTAAAAACTGGCATTAGCCAGTGCACCATGTTAAACACTCCGCTTGTCTAAATATCAAATGAAAAACAAGGTACTACAGGACAGTACTAATTCATCAACTTCTAGCTTTTGGCCACAGTCCTCGGCAGGAAAGGAAATTTATGCGGAGCAAGAAAACTTGGAGGTATTTTTCTTGACTTTTTGCACAAATTGCTTTGTTTTCTTTGGAAGCAACTAACACATACAGTAGATCATCATCATCCCCATCATGTCTGAGTCATCTCCAGGTCAGACAGGGCCATCAGTGTACTCCCATCTACAGCTCACCACCCAGGCTGGCCTATGCTTCAACCAGCAAACACAATGTGGAAAAGTAAATCATGCAAACCCGTACAGCACTGATGATTATGCATTTCATTTGGGTTTAATGCCAGACCATACCAGACTCTTACTTACAATTATGTAAAAATTGTGTATGATTTTCACATTGAAATCAACAACAGTGGCAGACATTCACGTTTGATGCAGTGCAGTTTAATAGTTAGCAGTTGCTTTGATAAATATGGTCCTTACAGCTTACTACCTGAACAAATGTGACTGTTACAATTGACATCCTTGACATGTTTACGGGATCTACAGAGCTGACATGCAAGAGACGGCTACAATTGCAATGAACATGAACACAAGAGGCTAAACCGTAGTCATACAGAATAATCTGTGGAATCTGTAGAATGCACAAAGCAATAATATCTGTCCCAGACAAAGAATGCAAGTTTATGGGTTAGAATCTTGAATATTAATTTTCAGAATAAGGACAGGAGGTAATCCTATTTGTTCTATTCATTATATTCTCCTACATTAAAACCCATTTGAAAAGCTAGTCACATTCTAAATATCCCTTGTCTGATTCACAAGCAGTCACTTAAAATGTTCTGATAGCCAGTTATTCTGGGCAAGGGTTTTTCTCCCATGACAAATTTATAGGTACAATTGAGCTTGTACAAGGAAAACAGACTGCACATTTCAATGACTTTCCAGTGCACAGTATCAATGGAATTTTCATACAGTAATCCATTGAGCAATCTAAGGTGAATACAAACAGATGTTAGTGAAATAATAATAAGAAGAATTGTAATGTTGTTATTTGAAAGTAACAGAATTGGTTGAGTCCTCACTAACATGAAAACCTGAGTGGAATCTTCATAAAGTACCACAGGATGTAGCACCACAGTGTGTGCAGGAAAGCCTTGTCAGAACATACTGTAGGCCCGGTGGAGAGCTCTGGCACTCCTGTATGAATTTCATATCTTCACTTGCTATTCTTATTTACTTTATTTAATATTTTGAAAAATCTCAAATCTGCAGGAGCGTGAACCGAGTTGTCTGCCCCTGCTTTAATGTGTTGATAAGCTGGTAATGTGATTGAAACCCACCACAGTACCACAATTGGTTTGTTGGCTGTTCAGATCATCAGCTGATGTTTCCCTTGTGGTTATGCATCTCCACATTGCTTAGGAAAGTAACCCTTTGTCACGGGGGACTGTTTGAGATTCATTGTTAAATATAACAGAGTGAGAGTTTGACTATTTATGAGTTGAGAATTAGGGCTTGAATCTTTAAAATCTTTAATACTGATCAATGCTACAAATAGGCTAAACATTATCAAGGATGTTTAACAGGACGTCTGGTGCTCTGTTGGGCAGGGATCCTCCAGTTATCAGCTTGTGATTGCCATAAACTGCCTGCTAGTCTGGTGTACTTAAGGCCTGGTACAACCTGAATATTTCTCTGATGTGTGTTGAATATTTCAGCTGCATCTGTGGAGGCGATACATTAATATGATGACTGTACAGAAAGACAATGCAGGAAAGTTCTGACATTGTCATTTTAAATTGTTTGTTGGTCTTTCATTTTATTTTCTAAAAACAGTCCATTTAGTACCAGTGGTGCAGCAGTTGTAGCTATCTGTATGACTGGTGTTTCATGATAAAAAAAAAACAAATATACAGGTTAATGGGTTACTTTGTGACATCACTAGTTTCTAAAATTAAAAAAACAACAACACAATGCCATTAACTCTGAAAACAATGCAGAAAAAATGGTATTTCGAAGCCTTTTTATTCCTGCTGTCTTTTCTCCCAAGAGTGATTCTGCTCTTCTGTTACTGCTGACCTGCTTGCGAAACGAACATGCACTGTCTCCACTATGGAGTTAACATGATCACCCCAGATGGGTTTGTCACTGCCCTTATATTCCCAGGGGACGTGCTATGGTCCCCCAAGTACATTATCTATCTGATGGCCAGAACCAAGAAAAAAAAAAAACTAAATCAAAAGGTGTGGTTGAGAGAATTAGCATATAATTAATATTAACACTTAACAACAATTTGCAACCAGATATTTCTAAGTGTGCAACCAATAAGGATGTTCATGCAATCTCAGGGCAATAATAATGAACAATAAATAAATAATTTATTTAATGATAAATAGACAGCCACCATTTTTCTGTGCATGACAGCTAGCAAGCTAGCCAATTTCACAAGTGTTTTTACTGACTTAAGGAGAATGTCTGTTTTGTAGATATACTGGTGCATGTGCTTTATACATTTTACATGTGAATGCTTGATGTTCTCAGGCAATGAAAGCTTTTTTTGGAGGAAAACATGAAGAGCCAATTGCAATGCCCTTCGCAAGAATTAAAACCATAGCTCTGCAATCTATTAGAAGGCCTCACAGAGTACAGTGGTGTAGTGGTCTAAACCTTTATGAAAGTGTTATGGATGCAACATAAAGAGTGCTAATGTGAGATTTGTGCTGTTTATAAAACGTTACACAACGACTACTACTAATAACAATAATAACCATCATCATCCTTTATTATGTTTAAACACCCATCTCTCTAGCCAGTACTTTATCTGCATAATTCCCTGGAACAGATGAATTAAAAGTGTTTCAAGCAGTGAATGGCATTCTTTTTCCATTCCTCTTAAAACAGGGAATAATGGATTATGTTGAGGCAGGCCATGAGAAAACAGGCTTTTAATTGAGCAGTAGGATTCAACGGTTTCTTTTGTTAGAAGCACTGTATCCATTTTCCATGTCAGGTGCAGATTTTAATAGAATTACAGTGATACTCTTTGCTGTGCCAAAAAGAATAAATGCCTGACATATCAGATGTGAGGTAATTCAATACAATAAAATCGGCTGTTTGTACATTGACCTTGTTCAGTACAGAGAAAGAAAAAAGGCTACCTTGAAATATGATTAGCTCCAAAAAATCCTAAGAGAGGTTCTAGACATACATATATGATGTAAAGAAAAATAAAAAAGATGGTATAATGAAATTCAAAATGCAAGTAATCATGGAAATATGACTGTAGGTTTTGAATTGTTGAGGTACTCAGTTGCTTCCAGATTACGTCATCAATTTATGGCTCCATTACAACTCCAAGTTGTGAATACATTTGCTACATTGTGATTGATAACTAGATAATTTACAATCTAAATATGTTCTGTCTGTTCTATAGCTACAAATAAAGTCTGGCGTTTAACTTCCAAGCTTTTTGGAGTCTCATTTGAGAATGTTGAGCATTTAATGCTCTCTTAATTCTTTACAGCAGTGATTTCAAGAAGTAAAATGTAATAGGTTATTCACAGGACACTATCCACCAGCCAATTGATAAGCCTTATAGTTAATATTTCCCCAGTTGATGGATTTCATAATAGTGGCTCACATATCTCCCCATACAGTATCCTTAATAGAAACCGAGGGAAGTTATACATTTTAATATGGTAAATACACAAATGTAGACGATAAGACAAAAATGTTAATTGTGTGGGAAGTGTTTGTTTAAGAACAGAATAGTGCAAAGTCTATTGGGAAGATGTAAAAAAATAATAAAAACAGTTATATGTAAGGAAAGTATGTCTGACACATTGGAGTTACATCCTTGTTTGATCTACAGATTTACAGCCTGCCTTTGATGTCAGTAAGATGATGAAGACTCTTCCTTATTGGAGTAGATGGACTGTGTCTGCATAGCTCAGCATGAAATGACACATTTCTCCAAATGCCTCGAAACAAAATTTTCTGCTCCCTCTGACAGCAGATATGTGTAATCATACTCTCCTCTGTGGAAAAAAGATTTGCCACTTCCCTGTAAGCAAGGATATGGTGTCTGCAGAGCCACTGCTCAGGAGCATATTGGCAATTCAATCAGCAACCATGGCAACAAGATTCTACACAGGGGCATCAGCCTATGGTGAACAGCCTTCCGCTAAACTCCCTCCAATCAGACCCTGGGAATTGGTCCCATCTATTCACTAAAGTTCTGCAATACCACACTGGTGAGTGAGCACGTAAGAAATGGAGGTGTCAATGAGCATGGATTCACTTCACTTCATTACCTACTGTTGCTATGAAGATTTGAAGCATCCACTGGTGTTGTTTACATTTGATGTATATTTCCAAACATACATCTGCAACATGGTTATAAGTCCTTCAGACAAGATTCAGATCAGATGTCCAAATACTCATTCTGCAAATTCTGCTAAATGTTTTAAACCCTCGCTTGGGTTGAGCCAGCCCATAATTTTAGCACTGAAGAATTCAGACATAATTTTGGCATGTTTTCTAAATAATTTACTCATTTTATAGCACTTGAGTATTGCACTTTAAATGCTAATTAACCAGCTAGCTTTAGCACCAGTGATGTAGAAGTGTTAACATTAAGTTCCAATGTGAAGTAGATACATACATTTGTTATATACTCCACATGATCATATTGATGTTTGTCTGTATTTAATGTTTTTATTATTTGAGGTTTATGAACAGTAACAGCTAACAGCTGACAAAAAAGAAACAAAACAGATGTTGGCAACTTTCAATAAACCCATTTATTATTTTCACACAATGAACAAGATCAGCTTTATTTTAAGTGCTCTATACTGCAAACCAGGAAATGGTAGCAAAAAGATGAGATTTTCTTTAAGAAAAATTAAAATTAAACAAAAACAACAACTAGATCATGAACAAACATGACCAAAAGCATGCCAGCATATATAAATATATACCTATGTATATGCCAAATATTTGTCTTAATATCCATATAATGTACAAAAATGCTTCATGAATTAAAAATCATTACAAAAAACATATCAAACAATATACAAGTCTTCCTCAAAATTTAAGGAAAATACAAATAACGCTTTTGAAAATATGTATACATACCGTCAAGAAACATGCAACTTAAGAAAGCATACACTCCATTAAGAGATTAAAACACTGTTTATACAAACTTAAATATGCCAGCATGGTTTAGAACTCACACTGAGCTCTTGTAATATACATCATTACATTTATTTATTTTTCTCTGAACTTCGTTTGACCTTTCTTTTTGAAACACAAATATTGTCTGAAAACTTAAAGAAGATTTTGAAGAAATTTCTGTCAAAGCTAAGGAATTAAATACTCTTTCGCTTCTAATCTTTATTTTTTCTTCACAGGGTTGATTGCAGTTTTATGTAATGCCAATTGACTCCGCAATACTAGTTCAGTACCATTCACAAAAATAGTCCAGCTGGGATCAAATAGACCTCACTGTGCCTCACTGAAGTTTAAGGAACAGATAAAGATAATACAATTCAGCTTTAGAAGGCATTGCTGTACTGTTACTACATGTTAGAGTAAACATGTCTACCATTTTAGATTTCAGCATAACTTTAAACAACCAGATTACAAGAAATGTGTTTCTGAACTGGCTGCACCCTTTCCCATCCATACACTTTGTCTGCATGCTAAGAGCGTAAGCAGCGATAAATAATGGTATATTATGTCTGAGATTTGGACAGTTTGTTTAAGAATGGGACATAAAAATGAAGTTTCTCTTAAACTTAGCTTCAGCTGGCTCAGGATTTAATACTTTTGTCATCGTTTTATCACAGGCATAATTCTTTTTTTTGGCAAGAAAACTGCATTTAGAATCAGTCCAATGTCACATGGTTTACAAGCCTTGTTTCTCTACTAATAACTGATGGGAGTAACAGCTAGCCAAATGTTACTTATTTTAAATGGCTGCAAAACAATACAAGGCAAGCTCAGACCTGATAATATTCAGCTATTAACAATATTTCAGGTCAAGTTCTGACAGGGCTTTGACGTAAACCAATAAACAGTCTAATGTTTGATTTAAATACAATTTGCCTCCATGCAGTCAGGTTTAATTTACTTACAGTATTTACAATAGACTTTTAGGTTAATTACAATATTAATTTAGATTGAGGCTCCATTTTGCTAATACTTGGCAGTAAAATTTCTACAATTATAGTCATTTTTAGCACAATTCACAAACTTATTAACATTATTTGCTTTTATTATTGTTACATAAGTTTTTATATCCTCGTAACAAAGTCCAGCTGCTTAGTGAACCAAACCCAAATAAAACACTTTAGTCTAACCAATAGCATATATATAAGACAGATGAACTTTTTCCTAAATTATGTGTATTATACGTTGTCTGAGACCAAGCTGAAGTAAATCAAAAACACAACAAATTAACACCTCATCATCTTCTTTTTTTGGAAAGTGGTGTTAAATGACTTTTTTTGTTGTTGTTAATGGACAGACTCAAAACAGAAACACATCTTATGTATTCATCCTATAGGCCTCAGAGTATGCTGACCTGCCAATGAGGAAGTGGAGGCTACAATGCCCACAGCAAAAAATGCATGCAGCCTTTCAATCTCCCTGAATATTTAATGTCATTATTTGCTACTCTGGACCGGTTTACCATACTGCCTTCCTCTGACAGAGAGGCGAATACTCCATTACATCCAAAGGGATTGTAGCTTTGCCTGCCTATATTCATGATTTTCTTTTTTAAGTCATAATAAAGAAGCTGGGGGAAGAATCACACCATAAGATTTGATTTTTAAAGTAGCTTTGAGCCTGCACAGTGAGAAGGCACAGTGACAAACTGAAAGACGATAAGACTAACTCTTAGCTTACTTTCTTTCAATCTCCACCAGACATGTCATGCATCTGGAAACAAACATAAGGCACAGTCAGAAATTTAAAACAATAGATTAGTTTCTCATAGATGGAGCCAACCACATGACACACCCACTGGATATTCCAAACTGGGAAAAAATGTCAACTGATTGATTCTGTCCATGCATGATTCCAATAAAAACGAACAAAATACTGACTCTGAACATCATGAAAATTTCACAAGCCTTGCTGACGGATGGGAGAAGTATTATGGATCCAGTACAATATCGTGCTGTTTCAGCACTTCTCAATAATACGATTCTGCTTGAATGAAACATGGAGAATATTGCTGTGGTTCCTTCGGCTATTATTGCCATTTTTCCATAGTGAAATGATTTACCAGCTCATTTTGTTGCATATAGAATTACACAAGAATCTGAAGGTCAAGATCTTTTGATAAAAAACAGTCATCTATAAATCTTACGTTACAGGGGTTTAAGAACTTGGCCATGTAGGATATCTGTACTTCCATAAAGCAATTTCTCTGGCAACAAAGGCTACACAATCTCAATATACAGTCATCCACTGTATAAAGATCATGGTAAAGTGAGGCCGAAATAGGAAAAGAGCAAATTAAACAAGGAAGAAAACACTTATAACAATTGCCTTAAGTCTTACTTCAACATTGAAATGCATGGTGATTTTTACTTAAAAACATCACAATTCTACAATCCACACAGCTTAAATTCACATTTAACTGGGCAAAGGAAATATTTCCAGTTAGCGTGTTGAGCAGTATTATCTGACTGGCTTTCAAATAATGGTTGCAAAATTGCTTCATAGGCCTGCACTGCTGCTGGGCCCTCACTTGTAAGAGACATATTAGTGTTTGTCTCAATGCTCCTACTCAGTGTCATACTATTCTTATCATTTATTCCGTAATCAGTGATGTTGTGCATGATAAAGTCCGCATGAATTCAAATGAAATTCCACAATGAATCCATTTTTAAGCTTATTTTTCCACCTGTGAAAAAATACACATTCATTTGGAAACACGTTAATAACAAGTTAATAGAATGACCTAACAAAAATTCATAACCAAGACATTTCCTCCAGTAACAATCTCTTATTCAGTTGTTATAAGCATAAACAACCACAAATACTTCAGCAAAATATGTTATATGGCACTTTGTAAGTAACACAGCAGAGTTATTCAACACTATGGGCAAAATTAATCAGATATGCAGTCTTCCACCTTTATGACCAAAGACTCTAATACACTGTTACAGCACACAAACAACACGTTATTAGTGTGTTTCTTAGACCAGTGAAAAAATACTTTCATACAACAACCAGCTTCTTTTCATATGTTCAAACATTGAATTGATATGGTAAAATTACATTGTATAAGGCTATGATACAAAGGGTATTGTGTGAGGTACAATTAAAAATCGCAACTTTTTGGACAGTCTCAGTTTTGCCATTAAAACAACACCACACAAACAATGCTGCATGCATGAAATGAAACATTAAGTGCTGCAGTGACACATCAGCACAGTTTTGGAAATGTATGACTACAACTGTGACAGACCTCCAAAACATTCTTACATCTCCTCACAGCCAACTGGGCAAAAGAATTACAAATTATTTCTGATCAGTCATCTATGTACCATACAAGGGGTGCAAAAGAGCTCCTCAAACAACTGTGAGCACACAGTATGACCTTTCCGAACAGAGCATGAACTATATTCTTGTTAGCAGTAAATTCCTAAACATACTCTCTTAAGCCACATATGATGATAGATATAATAATAGGCAGTAAAACTATTAGTTGTACGTGTGCTCAGGGTAACATTTAGCCCATCTCAGATGAAAAAAACATTTATAATATGTAAATGTAAGTGAAATGTAAGTTTCATTATTTCAACCTCAAAATGTTGGAAAATCCCCTCATCTCACCACACAAAAAATGGACGACACACTACCTGCAGTGCAAAAAAATACTTAGATATTGAAAATACACTTATCCACATTTCACATGGGCTGCAGAGCGGGCCTTCTGACCACAAGAGCCACAAAGCGAAATCTTTAGCTCACTGAGAGCCAGAAGGCAATTTGTCGCTGTGACATTTGTGTATTTATGCCAAAGCTGTACAATAGACTTTAATGTAAACATTCAATATGATCATATATTGTTTGAAAATAAAATACAGTGTATTTGTCACAAATGTCAAGGAATGTCAAACCGTAACATAATTGTGACAGAGGCCGGCTTTTGAAACACAGTGGGCTGACAGCACTCAGCTCAATATTTTCCACAGATTTTTAGAGAAGCCTTGATGCAGTGAGCTACAGAAACAACAGCTCTTCCACTGGAGCCTCAAAAGTAGACTGGTTGGTTGATATTTTGACTTCATCTGTGTGCTGAGGGCTTAAATACAATCAAATTTTTACATATTTCATCCCAAACTGAGAATGATAAACTTAAATAATAAGAGGAAAAGCTGACAACATGTAATATTAATTTGGCATTTCAAATGTCTTCCTCACATTTGTATTTTTATTTGCATTTTGTTGAAATAAATCAGTCAATGTAATTACACAAATGAGTGAGACTAAAAACCTCACTACTGGAGTAAAAAAAGAAAAAAAACAGTTAAGGCAATGATTAAATATGTAAGTGCTGAAGTTGGTTAAATACATAGAATTTGTATAGAAATTATGTATAGTAAATATTTCTTAACATGTACAAGTACCTTTGCATTATATGCCATATCAAAAGCAAGAAGAGATACTTTTGGATACCTTCCTATTAATAAGCATGATACTTACATATGTGCAGAATACCCCAAAACATGGGTCCTTCCCTTCAACACAAACTTGCCTGGAGTTTCTACTCAACCACCAGAGTCATAGGAATCTCATTTTTTGGTTAAAAACAATACCCAAGTTTGAGGGTACAACAATTTGTCATTTCATAATCCAATATGTCAAAAATACTGTCAGAAACACTGTACAAAGGCATGTCCCACAAGAAGAGAAGTTTTGTATATACATTTAGACCTCTTGTGTCAGAAGCTGGAGGAATACACTCATGTGGGTTTTCATCTACAATACTGCAACCCGCTATTAGAGAAACTGAAGAAAGGGGTGGAGTCATTGGCATAAAGTAATAATGTATGTAATGTGTGGAAATAATCACCATACAGAATGTAATGCACTTTGATGATATAAAAAAAATCAAAGGCAAGAGCTGCACAGCATATGCAAATAGATCAGTGAAAAAAATACTTTTTTTGCTGGTAAAGTTATGGCAGGGCCACAGTTGTCAGGTGTTGAGAGTTAAGATGCTCCGCTAGCTTAACAAAGTCATATCTGTCGCAAGGAAACATGTCAGAAAGGTGCAATGTATTTCTTTCTCTATTCAATTAGAAGCTGAAGCTAAAAAGAAGTACCATGCTCTCCACCTGAATCCTCCATAACATTGAAAGGTTAAAGTGCAGGGAGGATTCACAGTGCTGAATGCACTGAGGAGTATCTGGCTGCCAAAAGGCCAGAGCTGCTTTGCTTTCTTTCGGCCATGGCGACCTCTTCCTGCATGTCCCCCCGACATCTCCGTGGCCTCTTGGGCCGGGTGTCCTCAGAGGTCTTGTGCCAGCGTTTGCCACCCCGCACAGGCTGGGACTTGGGCTGCGCACGGGCCATGAGCACCACTGACTCAATGGCGTCCATGATGGAGTCCTGGTTGGAGAACTCCAGGAGTTCAGGCGCCAGGGTGGGATAGGAACTCTTCCTGCCCGGGAGGTCCACACACCTCTCCAGAACGGGCATCTGGCCCACACCCTCGTCCTCCGGAGACAAAGGCTGCTTCCTGGGCCTTCCTCGCCTCTTCTTCACGATGTTGTTGCCCGTTTTGGCCTGCCTCTGGAGTCTCTTTGCCTTCAGGATCTTGTTGACGTGACCCAGGTTCTTCTTGGTGGAGAGGATCTTGGAGAAGGCGCACATCTTGCGCACCTCGCACTGAATCTCCTCGATCTCAGCCCGTTTGAACCTCTTCTTCAACGAACGACTGTGTTCTGTAGTGGAGAGAAAAGGGAATTTATGTTTCATATGACCTTTTACGCATTTAAGAAACACATGTAAGAATTTACACATTTTTGTTGTTTTGACAGCAATCATGGTTGTATAACTTAAACATGCCCCCTTTGCCACAACACTGTATATATTAATGCATAAGTCAATGAAAAATAGGGATTAACCTGACACTGAAAAATACATTTTTGTTGTAACATTAACTTATATATACAGACCTTCTTTCAAAACACAGTGGAGACAAGACTTGATTGCATTTTGCACGAAGAAGCTTGAAAAATTATCCTAAAATAATAGGAAATTCACAAAAAAGTCTCCCATGTCATTTCTGAAGCCACTTATCCCCGCACATCTGGGACACAGGCAGACACCATTTATTTTGCAAACAGGAAGGCCCATCACGTTATAGGTTGATTCAGAAGTGGCTGAGCAGATGCAAATGGAGCCATATTGTTCCTTTCATGCCTGTGAAATTGGAGCAAGCCCAGGCCACAGAGCTAATCTCCAGTACCCCTTCTCACAGGACTGGCAGGGCATGTGAGCAGACCGAAGTCTCCTCAGCAACAAAGGTTTAAGGATGAGTGACGGGGGACTCATTTTGATTCAGGCAGATTAAATCATATAGCTCTGACTTCGTCTGCCAGCACTGAAATGTCAAACACTGAACTTGAAACGGATTTGCTCCTGAATTTCTGGACAGCTTGTGACTACATTTCAAAATAACCAAATTGATGGTTTGGGTACATTATCTTATTTTCCTTTCAAACCAGCCAGTGATGTTGAATGTGAGACTGATTTAAAACCATAATCAAGGACTGCGAGTTCTTTCAATATAAACACCCTCACTTAAGAAAGACAAACGTGCTTTTTGCAGATAAACACATTCTTCAAGGATGACCCATGAGAATGGAGCATTACAAAGCACCGAGACAAAGGATTTTTTTTTTTTACTCGACATCTGGAAAACGACGACGTCCACGCACGTAATTAGCAAACGAGCAAGCATCTGTCTCACTGGCTCCCATCTGAATATCATCAGTGTTCGCTTCAATGTTTTGTACATAATCCCCTGTAAATTCAAGCCATAAATTGAAGGGTCTACGATGCAAAGGTGATTAATTTACTGCCTTTCCACTTCACTTCAGAGTCTTGGATGGTAGCCCAGACGAGAGGAGAAGTTATCCTTCTGCGGGTCTCATGTGGAATGAGTTCAGGCAGCCTAAAGCTGCCCAAGAAAAGCTGCTGGTGAATGTGTATTCCACTTCAGAGATCTCTAAGCCTCACCTATCCTTGGAGAATTCTCTCTTCGGCTGTGCGTCATTCCATCTGGGCAGCTGTCCCAGAAAACAAACACAGCCAGAACTACAGAGAATTTAATAGGCAAATGTGGGGAAGGAAAGACACTAGACAAAACCAGCACCAGATTACAGGCTTTGAGATGGTGTGTGTTGGAAACGCATCCATTCTAACAATGGAGGTTTACGCAAGCGCTTCCCAACAGGAGATAATGGCGGGGTGCTACACCGACTTACTTACATTCTGGCTTGCAATGAGGAAAAAAAAATGTGCTATTCATACCTAACCTTGAAGAGTCGGAATATGAGTAGGATACAACTTACTCAAAATTGACCACAAATGACAGCCAATGTCAGTGAAATTTCCTGTTCATTTGACAAGCAGTTAAGCTTCAAACACAGCAGTGGGAATGGGGATACTATGGATCAGTGACGGGTACTGTATTTAAAACTCAGTCAGCTGGCAACTCATTCATCAGGGTTTCTATTCTGTATCTTATATTCCATAAAGGGAATTGCTGCTACCAAGGCAGGTCCATACCAGACACTTAATGTGATCATGACCACACAGCACAGTATGTTACCACATTCATTGAGAAGTGCATTTGACCCCAGCAGGAGTAAGTTTCTATAAGCTATGTCAGTGTTTCCCTTACCATAATCTTTAGTGGTCAGGCTGCCTGTCAGACATAAATGGCCGCCCACTAATGGCACCCCCAGCCCCCCCAACAGTTCTACCAGAGGAAAGTGAAAGTAAAATTGCGCAGCTGACCCCCACCCCCCATACTCTCTCACCCCTTTGCTTGTCTAAGAGCGCCCCCTACCATGTTCTGTATTCCTACTATATATTCTTACAAATAATATTAAAACATTATTATTACTGTCAAAATGTTATTTACTATAAATTAATACTAAAACATCATATACTTTTGTGCAACATGCCATTTGAGTGTCTTCATCCTTTTAGCACCATGGACAATGATCAAAAGATTAAATGTTGTCACCATTTCAAATGCTAACTTACAATTTATCTATTAATCAAGAAGCTCACTTGCCTACTGTACTTTCAGTCACCAACAAACTTTTGACTTGCAGCTGTAAACTTTTCTGCTGTAAACTTTCACTTTCCTTGAAGTACTGATGTGCGTTCAAAATGTGAAGCAAATGCGAGAGCTGCCTTTTCATACATCCAACGTGTGTGTTACAAAAACACAAGCCATGAGGATCCTGCATGGCCTAAGAGTGTCTTTTAGCTCTTTTGGAGGTTATGTATGTTCATATGTTCAGATGTGTCTTTTTGTATGCACGTTTTTTGTCTTAAAACAACAAAAATAAAGGTTAGAAGCTACATGATACCTGATGCCTGATCTCTTCCAAGCACTGTATGTATTATTATTACATGGAAGTCCTGTGGTAGCATGCTAACTCTGAGGAATCGGGCAGAAATGTTGTCTCTGTTCTGACAAGTTTGGTTTAAATGGTTTTGCTATTTAAATGTCAAAATGGAGTTAATAAAAATACATCCAAACTTGTGTCAGTCAGAATTAGAACTGGGAAAAGAAAATAAAAATGGACAATGTGACGAGCCAAAATGTCACAAAACATGGAGTGGAATGACTTAATCAAATACAACATGTACACCATCAAAGGTGGTTCTTACCTTTCTTAGGTTTTGCATGTTCAGGATATGGCAGCCATCATTACATTTGTATTGCATGAACTATTCACAGGGAAGGAAATATGCAGGATACACTTCATCCTCAAGCCAACCACAGAACTCCACAAAGACCAACAACTGAAAAATGGCCAGCAGCTGATCCTAACTCTGCCCCCATTTTGAAGGGCAAGATGAAGTAATGAGAGGTACATAAATGCTAAAAAGCAGACCCCAGATATGAGAGCAGTTATATATGTATATTGAAAATGAACTGTAAATGTTGAGAAGCTTATCACTGACACTGATTTCATACAGTTTAAATTTAAAAAATCACCTTTGCCTTTGTTTACAATTATTTCTCCTTTCCTTTTTGATCACCAATGTTTAACCAAGTGTTAACCAAGTGTGTATTGTGTATATACAGAGAAATATTTGCATAGCTTGATCTATATTCATGTGTAAATTACTGCCACTCAAAAGAATTTTATTTTTAGTTTACAGTCATGTTTGAAACTTTGCCTGGAACCACATGGTGTTGCTGGGATGTGTTGCTGGGATGTGAAACCATAACTGGTCTATAATCAACTCCATCAGAGGAAACTGCACAGCCAAAAAAAAAAAAACAAAAAACAAAATCAGAAGACCAACACTGTATTGGAAACTGAGGGACAGCCAAATGAGGGACAGCCCCCAGAGAGAAATTAAATGAATGAGCTGGAATAATATGTATAATATTATATATTTTATCATATGTATAGAACAGGATAATGTCATAATGCCATTCATGTGGTGAACAAGTAATGAGGGTCTCTAATGAAATCTGGTCAAGGTGGCAAAACATCCAAGTACCCCAGCACATCCACATGCATTTGGAGGTAGGCTATATTGTAAATGCCAGCAATTCACTTCTGCATGAAGTGCAGGACAAACATGCTTAGTATCAAGTACTTTTATTGCATCTTTGACCATGTGCTTTACTTTTAAGGCTGTTGTTTGTTCAGTTTTTTTGTATTAACCATACAGAAATATTCTTTATTGAGTTTGTCTTGTTTATCTTATTGCTACATCAAAACAATTCCTCTGTGTTAGTGATTACATATATACCTTCTTGACCATCTGTTAGTTTTTAAGTAAAGCGGTATTGTTTTGAATTGGGTCAACTTAGCCATAGTTTTATTCTGTTGATCACTAATACCTACCTCTAACTGGCACTGTGTACGTGTTTAGCTTGTCAGTGCATCTTTTATTTATTTTGCATTATGCTCTGCCAAAATAAGACAGTGTGTAGTTCATTTTTCAAATTCGTTTCACATGATTCATTTCCTAAATTAAGTCATTTTTATTGCTTGCATCTTAATATCTTACTACCTTTCTTTACCAGGTGACATATGAATGTCAAGGGAGAAAAAGAAGTGGCAAAATGCAAGGAACCATGTCAAGCCAGAATAAGCAACGCCAAACTGTGCCTTCCTCTCTTTCGACCTGCTTTTTTCTCTTTTCTCATCCTTGTATGTTCTGCATTTACTTTTCCCCGTACTCTTGGACAGCCCCGTACCAACATCCTGGATTTTGGAGGAATGAGGTCCACACAACCCCTGCCCTAAGGCTGCTGATGAATGTCCCTCTAGTGGCTTCTTGCATCTCAATTAGCCCCATGGACTGTACTGTATTTAGCAACCTCTTCCATGGTATACCGACAAATACCTCTGTCTCAGAAATGTTTGCTTTGTATATTGCTGTGAGGATATGACACCCATGAGGAAAAACACATATTAGCAATTCTACAGACATTTTGATAAACGTGGCCTCTTTATATACAAGTTTCCTTATATGTGTGTTATGAGCCAACAAAGCAACTTAACCATTCCAAAAGACAAGTAACCCTCCTATTTTCAAGGCTACTTATGGTTATTCTGTACAATACTCAAAGGCACTGAACCTTGCTTAATGAGGCATGCCATCAATTAAAGAATTACATTTAAAAATAGTACAACTAGTACAAATAAAGTAAACAATATCAAGAAGATATCCTTAACTTGCTCAAAATTAAATCCCTGAACAAATTTTTCAGGCATTCAGTGTTCAGGGTTGAACATATTATAGATATACTATGACAGACCCCACACAGATTGGCTGAAAAATGTTTGGTTTGTGCACCCAAAAACTTTCCTTGGGGTGATTTTATCAGATGACAATCCTGGGAGCCCTTAAATTCAGCCCAACACCACCAATTACATTTCATATGCAAAAACTCCCTCCTCAATTTTTGTGGTGAAAATGTACCAAGTGGGTCATAGAGGGAGAAGGAAATATTTGACAGGTAGGTCACCTACAACATTTCTGATGGGCTGTGTAAATATTTACCTCAACAAAGATAAACAGCAATTTACGCTAAAGGTGGACTTGCCAGGTTTAACATAAAGCATGCCAACCAACCACTTTTCAATACACTTTCAGGAAACCAGTCAGTGCTTCAATTACAAATCAGACATTCATGAATAGCCTTTCAGTTTAGAGGCCAACTGAACTGCGGGGAAAAAAAAGAACTTTTCTTACAAATTCAGATTTACTTTTCAGCTCTAAATGTCTGACTGTACAAATAGATATGTCAGCATAATTAGGCTGTACAGCTGAAAAACGACTGAAACAGACTTCTTCTGCAGGGCAAGGTGTTTACAGAATATATGTTCAATATATTGTAGATATCTCCCTCACAGTTCTTTGAGTATTATTAAAAGGTTTCCAGAATATTTTTTTCTTTCACAGGAAACCCTTTTAAGGAACTAATTTACATACCTTGCACAACTGTAATTCCCTGAGACATATTTTACAGATATATATATTGGCCTATCCCAAATGTTAATTCATGGAATAATCCCTAGCTGCACTATAGGAGAGAGGGGTGTAGAGAAGCAGGTCAAGGAGATTAACTGGCTTCATTTTACCAAATAAATTATTAAAATTAAATCTGTATCAAAGCTCAAAATTACACAATTACGGCCCTCATGAATTAATTCTGTGAACGCTGTCCTTGAGATGAATGTCTCTTACATTAAAAGGTACATTGCTCTGCCAGGCTTTTTAAGTTGCTCATTTAAAAATCACCTCACTCTGCTAAAAAGAGGCAAGCAAGGATTTCCCAGAGGAAAACAGTGCCAGATGAAGAGAGAGAGACAACACACCTATACTGGTTAGGCATTTCCCAATGAACAACAAAAGTCAATGGTGGTGACATTTTAAGAAACCCTTCCTCTCCGTTGGGAGCTCAGCCAAAGCACTCAGCCACATACATCCTCCTGCTCCATAAGTACCCCCTCAGGTAAAATTCACATACTCATTAAATACAAGAAAAACTGCATGTAACCACCTCATTTTATTCACAAGGTGATCTTGTGGGAAACCGCTCACAACTGACATGTGTGCAGGAGTGAAGCTTGTGAGGAAAACATATTTGAATCATTAATTAGACCCCAGAAATATGCACAGGGGAGAAGACTGGGCTTATTGGCTAAATTCCTCATTTGGTTTTAATCAAAGAATCGTCTTTCCCCCCTCAGATCCCAAGCGATCCTCTCTGCTCCCTGGCCTCTTTAATAGCTCAGAGCCTTGTGTAGCCTTCCTGAGAGCCAACAAATCATGTGGAAGAGACATTAATTTTCAAAGGGACCGTCACAAGCCATTTATCCCCTGAAATCTTTACCTGCATCCTGCACACCATGTTTTCATTAGAGGCACATAGTCATGGACTAGCCTCTACCCTCTCCCTCTTGCTTCCCTCTTGCCTGCAGAGGCCTACTTCCTACTGTCACGGAAACCAGAGTCTGGAGTTAAAGGTTAAACTATTCCCTCAAACTACTGGGTGTCAAAACACAGATTTTAGCTGTGTCGTGTACCGACACATAAACAGCACAAAAAGGTCAGAGGTGGGTACTGAACTGCTCTCGGTTTTAAAGTCTGGCCAACAATTTCTATTTCAAAGGGTTTATCAGATGATAGGGGGCATTGTTAGTGAATTTCCAATCCTCAGAGTGCAGACCGGATAAACAAGCTTGAACTCTCACCTCCTTTTCTGTAGCTATAGCTCAAGAATTTGTTATTTTTCACTCCCTTGGAACACTGCTGATCATATGACAGATATGAGAGCCTGGCCCATGATAACTGGTTCTCATTCAAAAGCCAGTCAGAAAACAAGTGGGCATCATCATGTGAGCATGCAACGTTTTGAAATCTCGTACCTGTGTGATATATCATGTAGGTTCAACCTGATTTAGAGTAGGTTTAATGTTTGTACAGGTGAAGTACAATAACTAGCACATGATAAGCACTACAATGATAAGCATTGTTTGATTTAATAAATTGCATTTACATAGTGTCTTTCCAGGATCCCAAAGTCTCATCTATTCAGCAATAGCATTAGCCATACTTAACATTACACTTAAGTGCCCTATGACAACAGTACAAGAACATAAGCAACATTTTCCATAATTCTTTTGCCCTACTGACTAACATTAAAAGATATGTTTTTTAAACAGTTCAGCTGAAATGTTGATGAACCCCCTTTGTCCAATTCCTTTGGCCTCTGAACAATTCTTAGAAAGGATAGTGCTTATTTTGAATACACTGTGCACATGCACCCTGTAAAACATCTCCCAGGGTTCATCGTCAAACCTTTCAAATGAGATGTAGCTTTTAAACTACATATAATTTACCAGAGAACACCACTGGGAAGACAGGGAATGTCACAATGGGTACAGTCTATATCATACAGCTCCTGTTAAAGCACCATTACAAGGAATGGGCAAGGAGGAGCCCATAGAAGAGATCTGACAGAAGGGAGTGCAAAGAGGACAAATTAAATGGAGGGTACAAGGACAGGATAAGAACGAGGGAAAAAGGAAAAAACCTAGCAACCTTTTGTAATGTCCTTTCTCGGAAACTGTAAATTAATATTTTAATTAGTGGGTTAATTTAGTATTACATACTGAGGTTTACATACTCAGGTTTATGGACTTTATTAACGAGCTAGCAGGGCTCATGTCCTACCATCAGTACATGTGTATCAGATCATTCATTCTTCAGTTTACACATAAAAGCACTAAGACATAGGACACTCTTCCCAAACATTACACTTATGTAGGTGATAGGCGAGGAATTAATCTGTTGAGCTGAAATGGCAAAAGATGGAGAAGCAACTACAAGTAAATAAGGTGATATGTTGTAAAAAAAAAAAAAAATCATTCTAATGCTGTAAAAATTGTTTTAGTCATTCTAATGATGTCAATAGGTCAGACCTTCATATTGTAACTGTCATTTTTACATTTTCAAAATAGGAACAATTAGCATGTGTACTTACATCCTGACATCACATCCTTACACACACACGCACGTGCGCACACACACACAAACATCAATAGTTTGGACTGTAAAACTCCTATCTTATTGCAGCTGCTGCAGTGAGTGAACAAGGAGTTGAGGGTCAAGAAGGTCTTAGGGTATAGAGTGAGTACAAGAACTGCAACAGACAGCAATTCTCAGAGGTTTCAAAATGCACTATGTAGGCCTCACATTTAGTGTACTGCCAGCTTTCAAATCAATACCACATGTCCATTTTCTGTGATGTACAGCAAAGAGCTCAAGTTCACAACTCAAAGAGCAGCACAACTGACCTCATGAAACACTTAATATCCCCTCAATGACACAGCTGTGCTTCAGGTATTAACTTGAATCACTCACTCTCTGGCAGATTGTCATTACACTGTAATGCACTTAAAACTAATGTGCTGTATCACTCCTGTTAAAATCCAGTATACCACTGAAAGGTTCACCATGTAATTATGCCATATCACATAATACACAGAGGTTTTGGAATGCATAACTGCTATTCTGTTGCAAGACTCATTGAGGTCAACTAGCTTACACTACGTTAGAGGTGTAAAGAAATGCCTAGGCCTACTTAGTTTTATACCTAGCTCCTCATTATAACTTAGCTGGTTTATTCTTGTGTATTAATGTTATTTAGCAGGTCAACTTTGTAGCTTTAGCAATATGTATCTGAAATAATATAACTATTATGCCAGCAAATGTAACCTTCATCGCTAACATTAGGCAGGTGCCAAAAATTATTAGTTCACTGCTAGCTAGCTAACACTCAGTCATGTTACCTTAGCTAGGTAGCCTGCTAGTTATCCAGCCAGCTAGCCATAGTTGCTAATATGATGTTTTCTCTGGGCAAAGTTTATACCATGTATGTATTTCTTGCACCTGCTGAAGCAGTGAGATGCAAGAAAAACAGGCAGTGACAACAGCTCAGCATGGACTCTGATGCCAGACTGACAGGTCTCCAGTTTGAAACCACACATCCCTTTGTTCACATCTCATCAGCTGTGAGAGGATGGAGTGACTGCTTTGACAATTGTTTAGCTGCTTTTTAAAGGAAATTATACACACAGCTGGTCAGAGTTGGACAACAATCATTTGTATGTTCATATCACAGGTAAACCATGCCATATTTGGTCAAGTAAAATGTTTACTCATACAGATTTAGTTTGGGCAAGTAGATTTCTGACTCAGTTGCCCAACGGGACAAGTGAGAAAAAAACCTTAATGTTGAACCCTGGTGATATGTGAAAATGTCTATATTAAAATAATTTTATTATGGATACTACTGGGATATTTCTGTTGTTCAACAACAGGTCTACAACAAACGTTAACGATTAAATATTTGTTTAACATTTCTTTTTGATGACAGACAGTAAACATTTGTCACAAAGTACAAGAAGTAGCTTAAGATTATGTTTATAATTTCATACTTTATTAGGATGAAGTGGAGGATGTAGGTGAGTGAGAAGAGGGGCAAAAATATCTTGGTGAAAATATTGGAATATAAGATAATATTGGATAGCGACAAAAGCCCACTATTCTTTCATGCTTATGTTGTTTCATAATCAGGTTGACTAATGTAATGTTAAGGAGGTATGTCTTATACCCTGCTGGAATTCACGGTTTTTCAGAACCCCATGGTGATAATCTTTTTCTTAGTACTGCTGCTGAACAGTGCCACTTGCCAAAATGGAGCACTTTACAAACAATACAGCTTTTTGAAACAGGCATTCACTTAGATAGTGTGAGCCATAGTGCTACCAGCTCCAAGCTCTCTAAATGTGACTGTATTTAGCTAAATCACATTTTAACCACAGTAATAATTTCCATTTAAAAAGGCATGGTTTATGAATGTTTAACACAAAGGTTTCACACAGGGACACTGAAATGTACACTACAGTAGAATTTTAGCATTGACAGGAAATAATTATGTATAATACATCATTTTTTTTGAAAATGCAACTTCATTATTTCAAGATGCTTTAAGAATGACTATGAATTTATGAGATTATGTATATAATATACTTCAAATGTTTGTGCCCATTTTAATTGTGGCAAGACAGGTCTGTCAAGCGTAACAGCATGACAGTAAGTCAAGGATCTGGATGGTGATTAGGCAGAATGAGTCCTCCCCCATTTCTCTGGGGAGTAGGAATGCAATCTAACAGAGCCCAGGGCTTCCAATTCCCCTCCATTGGAACAGGCCAGATTCATTAGACTTCTGGCTGCTGCCCAGGTTTCTTAGCACAGGAAGAGAGACACGCAGGTCCATATTCAAAAATAATTCAAATGGGTAAATAATGCAGCTGAGAGATCACTAGAATAGTGGTTCTCAAATGTTTTTGTCACAAGGCACACTATTTATGAAAACAAATACTTCCAAGGCACACCTTTACATATGATTATAGCTATGTAAATCATCATAAATAAGACTAATTCCAAGGCACACCTGGCCAGCTCCCAAGGCACACCAGTGTGAGACGGCACACAGTTTGAGAACCACTGCACTAGAAGGTTAAGAAAAATTATATTTACAGGCCTCTTCATGTATGTGTTTCAAATATCTTTGCATATTGTACTTGTTTCAATACTTTGTATTTCTCTCTCTCTCTCTCTCTCACACACACACACACACATGCACACGCACACACACTTTTTATATATCTCACAGTTCAACATTATGGCTTTTCCTCACTTTTCAGGTTGAGCAAGCTGATCATAACTCTATGGCATAACTTCACAGTAGGCCTAATATAAAGAGACTAAAAATTTATTATTGTCCTAAGTTTGATCACCTGTTTGTCTGCTTCACTATTTATTCTCACCATGGGGACCCACTTGACCTGTCCTTGAAGTCTCATCAGGGTCCAGTTAGAAGCTCAATTTAGGTGCCTCACTGAAAAGAGTCTGAACATCAGATTCTGAACGTACTTAGTCATTTAAGTCATTTAAATTTTTCTCGATGAAACTCATCTGCTGTAATAGGCTATAAAATAACTTTCTAGCTAGCCATAATACACAGCTAGTGATCTGACTGGCTATTTTTCAAACTGCCCATCAATATAATACTTAGCTAGGTAGTTAGCTGACTTTAGTAACCAGCTGAGCTAAGTTATAATAAGGATGATACAATAAGGGGGTAGCTATAAAACTAACAAGGTTACATCTAAAACTTCTTGAAACTCAATCAACCTGGTTATTATTGATCAAGCAGTAAGGTATGATTGGTCACAGGACTCATGTGACCTGCCTCCTTCCTTTTTTACACAAAAAACACACACACGTACAAATCTGAGAAATCAGACAAATCAGAGATTTTGAGAACTGAAATGCTGAAGCGTTTTCTTGTCACCTGCCTGGGGAAATATAATCATTTCTTCAAAAATGAACTTTTTTTGGTCCAGATGAAAAAAGTCACTAACCAATCATATTTTTCGCCATTCAAAACTATTAATTGTAAATCAAGCTAAATTTTAACTTCATTCTGTGAGACACATACCTGTATTGGTAGCAACATTGCATATTATTAGTTAAAACAGCTAGCCAGCAACATAACATTACTAAAGCTGACAGCTGAATTAATGTTTAGCAGCTAGTTAGCTAGCCAGACATTACCTAAGTATGTAAAAAAGCCATGCAGTTGTAATCAAAGCTACTCGCACAGCTACTCAAAATGGGAGAGAGGTCTGTCCTGTTTTTCAATGGCATGTACGTTTTGGAATATGGTCTTCATTTGTCTGTCTTTTATTCACTCAGTTATACTCAGAATACTGACTTAAAGAAAAAAAAAAAATAGGAACTGGCCTGAATGGTGCATGTATTTGGCCACACTGCATTTAATCAGCGTTCTGTGACTTATATAGAAAGCTGTAGTAAACTTAATTTTGATGCAAAAGCCTGTAACTCACCAAAGTTAAAACCATGGATATCTGTCAAGGTCCCGTAATTACACTCAGTAATGTCTGAAATGAACTTCAAAGAGATCTTACCTTCCAATGATGGACTTAAGCACTGGAATGTGCTCTGCACCTTCTCCCCCCTGCTGTTTCTGAACGGCACCATGTTTTGCTCTCTGAACACCCCAAAGGTCTCCAAGCTCTGCCTCACGTTTCTGATTCCAGACTGGAGTTCCTGAGAAGACTGCACCCTTCTTAACAGGTCAGATGGCACATCCTTGGCATTCCGAATGCCCTCTGTGCACAGGCTGGAGCAGGCAGAATGGAGATCATGTACTGCTTCCCCTCGCTCTCGTGCACACTTCCACTGCTGCGAGTCAGACAGAGACAATGTGGTGCGAGAGTCCATCTCAAAGATGTTCCTGGAGCTTCTTAGCAGTGTGTCTGTGTTCTGCTGGTTCCGTTGCTTATCTTTTCGCTTTGGCAATGTGGGCCCTTTGTCTGAAATTCCCAACTCTTCACTTAGAACCGTTAGGACACAAGGGTTCTTTGTTCCACTGAAGAGCCCACCCAGGTCTTCCCTCTTAGACCTGGACTGATCCTCACTATGTTTGTGCTTGTGTTTGTGTTTGCGTTTGTGAAGCCAGACACTACTTAAGTTACTGCTGCCACCTTTGGGAGCCTCTAACAATGGATGATTATTGTCCATTCCAGCGGGGGGCTTCGGTTGAGAACTGAGTTTGATCTTGTGTTTGGCAGCAGCAGTTAACTTTACATGGGCACTAGAAGGGAACTTAGATGGTGTAGTTGCTGGCCTTAGGAAAGAGGAGGTTGCTGCCCCAAGAGTATGAGACAAGAACAAAGGAGCTGGATACTGACCATAATAACCCAAGTTCATACTGGTGGCAACAGGCATTGGTGTGTAAGGCATTGCATAAGGTGCATAGTAATTGCCACTGGGAAATGGGTAGCCAAATCCTGGGATGAAAGGCATTTTTGACATTGGCGCATTGTCTTTGGCTGGCCTACCACGCCGCTTTTTAGACTTCATTTCTGAATTCCTACGAAAATAATACAGTGGATCAAAAGGTATGTACGGCACTGGGTAGTAATGGTCAAAGTTCATCCGAAAGATGCTGGGATACGAATTCTCATGATATATTCTGTAGCTATGGTGGGAGATACGGAAGACCTGGAACTTGCCAATAAGTTCGTCAAGGTCAGCCAGAAACTGAAGGTCGTCCCGGCGCTGAAGACCCTTCCGCTTGCGCCGGTGCTTCTGCTTCTTAAGGCTCTCTTGGGAGAGGAAAGTCCCTACTGTAGCCGCGGTGACATGCTTTGAACAGTGCCCTCTTTTAGCTCTGCTGGTGGCATCTAATGCAGCAGCTTCAGAGGGCTCGAGGCTGCAGAAGTCAAAAGAGTACCTTCTGCGAGATGTTGGGCCTTTCTCAGCTTGGTCAGATGTGCTGTTGTTGTCAGTGCCAATCCCGCTGTCGCTTGGGATCGTCTCCTCACTGTGGGACTCGCTGACAGGAGACAAGGTAACCTCTTTGAGAGAGGCCACCTCAGAGAGATGGGAAGGCGAGTTGGTCATGAGTTGAGGGGGAGACAGCTTCCAGTTACCACTGTGGTAGCCTCTAGGAGCTCTCGTGGGCAGTGCACTGACAGGCTGCAGGTGTGGCATAGTCTTTGACTCTTGCAAACTAATTTCTGTGTTGACAGGGCATAGTATCCCACCAGCTCCAGTGGCTTGGGCAGAGATTGAGTGGACAGTCCTGGGAGAAGCTATCCCAGCTGTGGACTGTGGATTAAAAGGCACTGCTGGATTCTCAAACTGGCTAGAGGCAGAGCACTTATCACTGACTTTGTACTGATCTTGCCGTACCTGTACCTGAACCTCAGCTTTGGGCTTCCTACCTCTCTTTTTACCAATGTAAATAGTCCCTCGCTTACTTATATTGATCTGCTTGCCCAGACGTGCTTCAATTTTTGATGCCACAGTTGAAACGGTATTTGACACAGGAGTCTTAGATTTTAAGACCAAATTGCTATTAGCAGAACATGACAAAATTTCATTTAAGATGTGCTTCATCTTCATCATTTTTATCTTCTTGTTGTTCTTGTCTCGAACGCCCACTTGGCCTGTATTTCTATTATGCTTTACCTGATTACCAGGAGGTGCTTTTACCTCGAACAGTTTGGGACAATTATGCTTATTCTTTCTTTTCTTCAAAGTGCCATGTGATTCCTCGGCAATGGGGCTTAAAGGACCATTAGAGGTTCCCTCATGAATGGTTTCTACTGTTAGCAAAGGTTGCTTTTTCGGCCGCCCGCGCTTCTTTTTAAGAGGGGTGATAACAGTCAAGCTGTCAGTGTTAGTATAGAGTGGGCTAGAGGGTGTGATGGGGTAAGCTGAGGGAGGCTCTGAGACATTCGCTGTTAGACCATTGCTGTTTTCCTGGTGAGTGGAGTTTTTGGACTTCAGATATGACCAGCTCTCCTTGCCTTTTGGGTTTATAAGTTTAGTATCAGTTTGATCACTTGAATCAGTCAGCTTATCCAGCTTCCTTGCAGGGTTTTTTCGCAGTCTATTCTTAAATATGTCAATCATTTCAGTCACAGCTACTGCAGTCACTGCCTCAGGCTGACCATCCTCCACCTGCTTTGCTGTCTTTGGCTCAATCTTATTTGGAGGTTTTGGTTCTGATAAACCCCTGCCAGTTTTTCTGTTTAACTCAGAAGTTTCTTCTGTTAAATCTTCCAAGGTGGCGGCATGTTTCAATGACTCTCCATATCGTCGCTTTCTCCAAGAATGCACTATGGACTCACTGCTCCTCTGTGGAACAGTCACTGTAAGAAGCTCACTTTCCTTCTCTGCTTTCTGCCTTGTAGACTCTGTCTCTCCAGAAGTAAGCTCAGCAGTTTTCTCCAACAGGCTTATGTGCCTCTCTTTAGTTTTATCTTGAGCGTCAGTGTCTAGGTTCTTTTCTGCCTTCTTCCCCTGCTGAAACTCTAAAGAATAGGCTACCATATTTCTTATTGAGTCTTTTCGGCCATACTTCCTCTTGATGTTCCCAAATACTAGCTCAGTAACCTCCTGCAAACCTTTGTCTTTGTTTGAAGTAGTAAGCATCATTTGATTGCTGTTTGTCTGTGTAGCTGGTGGCATATTTGCAGCAGAAGGTGGCTTCATTTGGGAACCAGGGATTTGGCTTGCCATTCCTGAACTGAAGAGACCTGAAGATAGGTTTCCTGTTGCTTTTCTTTGCAGCGACTTGGTGATAGTGTTTGACAAATCTGGGAAAGAGTTCTCGTTAAATACTGTTGGTTCGCTTTTCGATTTGCAATCAATCACATCATTTCCTTCAGGTGAGCCCCCTCCTGCTGGTGGCTGTGTCCACTCTATCTGATGCTGAAGATGGCTCCTGGGCTGCTGCTTTGGCTTTAAGGATTCTCCCAGAAGCTCTTCCACAGAATCACTCGGATTTTGTTCAGTAGGTGTACAAGGGGTATCACAGATCTGGTTAACAGAAACAAAAAAGAAAAGAAAAAAACAGTCACAATTCTGCAGAAATTGCACTTTCAAAAGGCTCTACAACATGCTGAATAGTTTTCCCTGCCTGTGTACAGGCCGGGAACCAGAGAGATTCCTAAAAGCTTAAAACACTCTCTCTGAGCTGGTAAACCCAACGCTATGGCAATCTGGTTATATAACTTACAATATAATTCATTGAACTTGGGGGAGAGAGGTGGGACATGAATATAGTCACAGGCTGCAACTCTTTTGACTCAATCAACACCTCAGACAAACTCATTTCCTCTTTAGCACAAACCACAGGGGGATGATACACAGTAGGGAGAACCTTGAGGGGAAGGTGGATATCTAACCTTGTGCTTATTCTTGTGGTTTTCCAAAAATGCCACATGTCATTATAACTGTCATTGCTCAGAATACCCGGCATGCTGCAGGTTAACCTTCGTACAGCACACAACTCATATAAGCCAGAAACAACATATAATCAAGGTTCAACGACAACATATCAAACAAATGTAGAGGATGCCCTTCCCACGCAAGTTATTTGTGGAGTTTTAGTGTAAATCCAGCTTCAATAAATGCATTATGAATTACAGACAGACCACTTGACTCTAATTTGCAGCTTGTTAGCTTGCTGGCTTTTATTATAACTAAATACTTGTTAAAGTAAATGTGTTAAAGTATATGTGTTCCTTCATCAAGTTATTTGTACATATTGCATGTAGAAATGAAGCTCTGGAAAACAATAAATTTAAAATGATTTTTAAGAAAATGATTTTTAAAGGTAACATCAGCTAAAACTAGCTAGTTTTGTAGAGTAGGTAGCAAGTTGGCTACATAATGAACTTTATGATTTTGTCACAGTGATCACAGACCATCTGAAATTAATAGATGCCTTGAAAATTCTAAATATCAGCATAGATGTTGAGCAGGAAAAATATTATCTGCAATAAAGGAATAAAACTGTAAACAGAAAAAAAATCCCAAAAGTATTCTGAAGATCAGGTGCACAAATGTAGCTCATTGGATGAAGCTCACTTTTACTGCTTATATACTCTGCAAAACTTACAGCACAGTTAAGCCACTATGTTCACCATATTCTACTGTGGTAAAACCCTGATGTATTCAACAGCTGCCACATGACAGCGGAATGTGAATAGGAGGAGTTTTAGACAGGACACCAAGCAACATCACTGCAATGCTAGCAACATGTGTGATGTTCTTTCCAAGCAGTTAATTTCATATTTTTAGAAGTTCAATCCTATTGGTGCTAACTACTGCAAATGAAGAAGTGTCATCTCAACTCAGGATGTATAGCTCTTTGTTGCATGTTGCATGGGAATATGCACAGGTTTATGTTCACAAAGAATTTTAAAATTTACTACGCTCATTCACACTGACAGCACCCTGACTTTTTAGTTTCAATTTATTTAGATTGTTTTGCTTCCAAACCCAACTTCAATGATCAAACCATCCTCCAAACAAACCACACAAAACGTAATTAATAAAATAAATAAATGTGAATATACAATGAATGTAATACAGTATATCCATGCTAAGATATTTCGTGCATGCATTTATGTCACTTAGATACCTCTCCACATTATAAAGCAATAAGCACATTTATCTCAACAAAGATATATTACATAACATGCACTTCCTTCAGGGCTAGGCTAAAAACTTGTTTTCACCGATGTAAGTTACACAAAAGAACCCATGTATTCTAGTAATATTAATATCCACCTAGACTCCCTAACACATTACAAACTGTAGTCAATATATTTGACAACTGTCAAACTCTCCGTACTTCTCACAAGTGAAGGAAATCCCACATTACGTTTTACTGCTGTAGAGTACTTGAATAGGTCTGAGGATTTCCTTATGTACGCCTTTTCCTAACCCGGGCTGTCATTACTTCCACACCAATCCTTATACTAAGGTATTTTAGTGATACTCACCATTCGGTAAAACCACACAGCATCTGTTGCAGATGCAACACATGTTCTTGTTGGCAACAGTTAGTTAGGTACAGGATGTTTTCAGTCATACATATAATCTCTGCACCATATGATTGTATGACATATGTATATGATTACATTGCAATCTCAGACAGAAAGTACAAACCAATCTTCTGCTTTTGCTGCAAGGTAATTAACCATGAATTACAAAATGAGGACTTGATCTGATGGTACGCTCGCTAAAGCCATGCTGTTTTCAAAGCCAACAGCTACGGGCGGTCCCGATGGCTAACCACAATTTTTTTTTCTCAGCACAGGTTTGCTTCCGTTTTGCTGCTTTGCAACTGATACCAAAGCATGACAGCCGTTTTGAAGTTTTAATTTCTGTTCTGCGGTTCCAGTTCAGCCTTCAGAGTGCAGGTTTTCATGGTGCTAGGGTCCAACATGCCTCTGAAATTGACTGCATTTTTGTAAAACAAATTACACCAGCCTCTTTCTCTGTCAGCTACCGTCTGCTCAAAGCTCAGTCTGCTGCTTCTTTTACTTTTTATTTTATAGCTCAGTGTTACTTTAAACGAGCAAATGGAATACTGATGAAACAAAAGTGCTTTGCAAAAAAAAAAAAAAAAAAGAGTATTTGTAACGGACATCGCAAATTTGCCAAGGACTAAATGAGTAATTAGGCCTATTTTACGTTCTCTGAAAAAAAGAGTAGTTCTAACTAGATTAAAACCTTATTGTGTGCAGTGCTCCTCACTCCCCGCCTGATCATCTATTTAACATGCGCAATGCTGCCATTTTATAGCAGGTCATGCACAGAGGAATGTGTTCTAGATGCATCTGTCGGGTGGCACACCCACTTGCAGTTTCTGCACTTGAGTATTTCTATGAATATTCCCATACTCACCACAAACAGCATTATGACTATGATTAATGCTTCCTTTATACACCTGTACTGTTCACCATTTGACTGAGATTCAAAACTGAATTTGGGTATCATTTTATCATGGTATATTGCTTTACTTTAATTGTATCGAATGACAAAATCTGTGCTAACAAAATCTAGTGACAAAAGGATTAATACAAAAGAGAATGTCACAAATCTGATTACAAATAGTGACACCTGGACAATTGGAAAAATTTCTGTAATATTTGAGAACAGTCTACAGTGGCACTTTGAGAGGCAGCTTCTTAAACCATTTATCAGCATACAAACCAAACAGAAGCAACTCAGATAAAATTATTCATGAGATGAATTTAAAAAATGATGAGTTCCTTCAAGATAACCCAACACATCCTCATCAGTGATGGACCTGTTGGTGTCTGGCATGCGATTCACACCATTGGTAGTATATGTGCAACAGCTTCTCAGCTTTCAAATGTAACTAGGCTGTGCCAACCATTTGCACTCCTGACTGCATAATACAAGCAATATAAAATCTACATTTGCATGATATACACCAACAAATGTGATGAAGATGGCAGTTGGTAATTAATAAAGTGTGTGCACGTGAAAATATTTGTTGGAGTAGAGTAGGGATGGATAATTAATCAAGTTCAATACAAATGCTGGGGTTGGCAGTATTTTTTTTAGGCATGGTCAACTACTTGTCCCTTAGCCTAATAAAATGAAACACTGGGCACTGAGCATGAACAGAGAAACACAGCTTTACTTCTGTCTATTTGTGCGCACAAGGAAAGGAGAACGTAGGAAACACTCCACCAATGCAGATACGGTTGAATAAAAGAGGTCAACACAAGCAGACTTCAAATTTCAAGCTTGGCTTGAGGATGCCATTAGAATGATGAAAGATGACAGCTCGACGAAATTCTGGCGCCAGGAAAGCACAGTGTTTTTTCCTAATAACTAAAAATGTAAACAAGTGAGAGACAAATATAAAATGATATGCCAACCATTACAACACACATATGCTGCTCAAACACATCTGGCTCCCTTTTAACTGTAGCCTCAGTGTCATTTTAATTAAAATACTTCTTATTTTCCCAAACAAGTGGAAAGATTTCATCAATACATGACCAGCATACAGACTAATCAGGCAGAACTTATATCCCCCTAAAATAAATCCAAAAGAATGAGTCGTCTGTGCTCTTACAGTTCTAGGCTCTTCTCTAAGAATTAACTGCTGGGTGACTGGTCTCTCTCTCCCTCTACCATTCTCTCCTTTTCATGCTTGCTCCCTTTCTCCTTCTCTGTCCCCCCCCCACCCCCCACTCTATCTATCTCTCACTCTCTCTCTCTCTCATTCATTCTCTCACTCCTCATTAGGCTACCTCCTTGGTGCACACAGCAGCGGGACATACACAGTCTCTGTAGTCACGCTTTGCTATAAAATTCCCAGCATGCTCAGGGTGGAGTGTAGGAGAGCTGGTGGATGCCCACTGGAGGAAGGCGTTTGTATCTGCGGCAGAGCTGTTCGGGAGTCCGGCCCATTCCAAATCCTCTGCCATATCTTTCTGTCAGTGGCTTTTAATTAAGAGTAGCACAGTTGGGAGATGCTTTAACGGGAGGTCGCCCCTCTGCTTGGCCGTGCTCTTTTATTTCCAGTCTCCGAGAAACTGCATCACCCTTCAGATTCTTAATCCTGTAATCCTTTGTGGAATTTGTGGTCTCCTCCAGCCTGCAAGATACAGTCTCTGAAGCCTTCCTGTGGCTGTTTAATTTAGCTAAATGGTTTAAAAGCTCCCCTTCTCTCCTTCAACAATGTCACAGCTATTCCATCAGATTTTCCAGGTGACCACTTGGGAATAGAGTGCCAAGAGCAGGGAACCGCCTATCTGCTCCACATAAACGATTTCAGGAGATTTTGTGAAATACATATTATTATATGTGAAAATGTCAGAATTATAATCACATTACAGTTACAAACATAAAACTCACACAGTATCTAATCTGCAGCATTTTTCCTAACTGAAATACTGTTTTTCAGAATATCTTGTTATTTTTACTGTTGTAACAGAAAAAACAACTATGATCCAAACAGAAGACTTACCTATACCCTGGAGCAATTTCTAGTCCTTCATCCTCCTGTTCACCAGAAGCCTCAAATATATTAAGTCAATTCTAGTTCGTATGCTACGGCCCATTGGGCTCAAATAAAAGCATATTCAATGGCAGCTATTTAGTTTATGATGAGAATGGAGTGTTCTGCATTCTCGGGTCACCTTTGAAAACAGTGGTGTGGCAAAAATCTGTACAGAACGGTAATAAATTACTGATTTCCCCTTAATGATGACTGCACCTTGGCAGCGTTACTAAGCAGCTGTCTCAGAGAGGCCACAGATCCAGCTGGCAGGGTCAAATCTCCTCAAAGTCCAGATATGGCAGCAATCTGCCAGCGAAGACACTGTAAATTCAAAAATAAGCCATAGAGATTGCAGGAACGATCTGCTCAAGATAAGCAAGGGTTTTTCCAGTGCTTGCAATGAGCATAAATTCCTCCGTCTCTTTCTCCACTTTCCCTCTTTGCCTTGGCTCATTCCGGATACAATAAGTGACAGCTTGTGTCATGCTGCTCTGCTGTGTGTGTGTGTGTTCTGTAACCAAGGGTTACCACGGGTTACAGCTGCCACAAACAGCCAATGGTACATTCCGCCAACCTTCCCTCTCCCTGCCTGCTTGCCTGCCTGTCTGTTTGCCCCTGAACAGTGCGCACTGTAATACCCCTGTGTATAGAATGCTCCCTTTCCCAAAATCTCCCCGTCCGAGAGCGACGTGGTCACATTACACTACTTTTCTAATTAAGTGGCCCAGAGGGTTACGTTTCAGCCCTGGCATATCTTAAGGTCAAACATCGCTCAAAGTCATCCTTACGAGTCAGATCACTCACATACATAAGCCAGCAGCACTACCACAGATGACATCACGCTTTGCAAATCACCGCATACAAGCACTCAGAATCTCCTCTTGGCCCAAGCATTCTGCGAACACAAAGGACAGAAATCGAAGGTGACGGCAGACTGGGAACGAGGCTCGCTGCAGGAAGGTCAGACAGATCTGCCTCTACCGTTTTCCAACCCCTTCCTGACTTGGCCGTTTTTTATGATGAACTGTCAGAGGGTTTGTTTGCAAAAGTCTCCGCCGGTTATTTATGGCCCCACTGCAGATGGCCCAGTGATTCAGAGACAGGGGCAGTGAAGAGATTCCAAATCTCCAGCATAATTATTTCCAAGAAACCAAAATGTAGCTGAAAACAAAAAAAAAAAACTATATTCAACTGCTCAAAGCCTCACGTGTATTATTAGGAAAGTAATGCAATAAAACAAACCGAATGACCTCACGTATACTCATCACACCAGCGGCTGTTCACTTAAGGAACAAAAAACGTAATTGTTCTCTGCTGTGGGATTACGTGCAAGCAGCTATTCCATCTTGTAACCCTCCGGAGTAATCTGCAGGCATGGTGTTAAGCACGGCCTGATCAGTACTTGGACAAAAGACCTCTAAGGAAAACCAGCTTGCCAGGGGGCCCTACTCCCTCTGGATGTAAAAACAAAAACAACAAAAAAACATGTATCTCCACACAGTTCTTCCAATGTGGCTGTCTAATCATTCTCCAGTTTTCAAGGCTGGATGATTCCCTTGTCTTTTCACTTCATCTGATGTGTGAGGTGACACCTGGCGCAAAATGGCTGTGGCGCATCACCAAGACGTGTGCACCAACAAAGTGGTGTCAGACAATGACAGTTACACCCTCACTGTTAAGCACTTTGAGATCCTTTCATGAAAAGGTGCTAAAAATGCACAGCCATATTGTCACTTCCTACACATGCCAAAGAGGATGATAATTTTATAGTACACAAATATAAGTGAGAAACACAACAGAAGGTCATAAATATCAATGGAGGGGGAAAAGGGAAAAACACTGATAAAGTGTGCATGACCACGGGTACTGTTCCATGTAACCACAATACTAATTGCTCAAATTTCAGCATTTGTAAGTCAGTCTCTGGTAACAATTAAAGAATACTGCAGGTGAGTGGGACAGCTGGCTTGTCTGATTACCCTTGAGAGGGGGCAACCTGAAATCATGGGACATTCAAGTAGCGGCACACCCAGCCGGATCATGTGTCAATCACCTGGCACAGACACGCTTTCTTAAGTTACCTTCGGCAATGTCTCAGGACTGTGTTAGATACACAAAAGAGAGAAAAACAAACTGAAGGTATGCTGAAGTAAACGAAAATGCATTTGAAAGCTATTGTATACTTTTAAGAGAGCTAGAACAGATGGGAATGAGCTAAAAAGATGAAAAATCACCTGTTTGGTGAGTCTTGATACACTTGTTGGCAGCCAATGCCTATTTTTCACAGTTTCACTGTTCGAGTCCCACAGAGCTTCACCGCTTTCCACGACGGTTAACTGTGATAATTACAACCATTAAATTAAAACCAACGACCAGGAGTTGCAGTGAAACTTAGCAGCTGTATTGCCCAAACCATGACACCAAGTTAATTTTGCTAATGTTACCTAACTAAACAACACTATTGTTCATCTGTATCAATAAATCAATTAAGTTTATCCTTCAAAGAATAATTGGCAAAATGATTTCCTATCCATAAGTCAGTATTATCAAACAAGATTTAGCTTTATCATCACAATTTCATTGTTGCTTGACAAGGGTGTATGCCTTTTTGGGGCATCAGTGTCCAAACTGTAAGATGAGCAACAATGAAACATTAGTAACATTGCAGAAATTTCAGTTGAGCGACCATAAATCGGCAGACTCTAAATAGGTAGCGCCTGTAGTATATGAAGTAGGAGAGAGAGACACACACAAACTTAAAGGGGTGAAGACACTCTGAGAGAATGAGAGCTCATTCAGAGATAGACTACGTATAATTTGGCAGCTAAACTGCCAAGACATTTTATTTTGGTCATGGTCCAGTGCCAGTAACCATGTCAGCCCTAACCATTCTCAAGCAGCATGTCCTGAATTCTGCCACTGCTGATTTCCTAGCTGTGGACTAATGACATAGTCTGGACTCAGACGTGCAATATCCTGGGCTACAGGGCTCAGCCTGCACTTGAATTGAACACCTTTACCAGTATGTTGTTTACCGAGAAAATGGAGACTGTCTGGACCTGAGGGAATATAACCTGGACGCAAAGCATTCTTGCCAAGAAGGCACTGAGCCTGAATAAGAGGGTGGCCATCCAGGAACAGCCCTGTTCACAGAGGTGTGTGACAACATTAAAGAATATAAAGGATAAGGGATGACAAATTTAAAGTCATACTAAGAGACAGACTATAGTTCAACATGGCAATGCACGTGAAGTACTGCAATGAGGGTATTCTCGTGCAGTAACATCGAACTGCATCCCTCTGTTTAGTACAGCCCAGCTGTAATTTCTTTTATCTGATAAACTTTAAGCATGACCACTGCTTTAGTTCCTCCATCTGTGTGAAGAGCTGCAATCGATTAGCTCGAAACGCTTGACTGCGTTCTAGTTTCCCGGGCGGCCCGGCCGCAGTACTTCCAGCCCCAACATGTGTAAGCAGTTAAAACATCCTTAAGTGGCTCTTGAAAGTTAAATTACTGTGAGGGGATTGTTCAGTTCTTCATCACTTTTCTTAGGGATCACTTCACAGATCAGTGTTCCGTCTCAAATGATCGGCCACGCTGAAGTCGTTAGGGATGAGGTAATCGCGTAATCACATAATAAACTCAAGAACTAGAACAAGCTGGTACTGTCCTCCTGATACGATTCACAGATGTGGAGAGGCATGGCTACCAGAGCTGACACAATATGCTTATGCAGAGATAAATGGTTGGCAGCACACCCCCGAGAGATTTCTGACACAAATGCCCTCCTGTGTTGATTATGAAGTGCAAACCTCAGGGACCGATTTTACAATAGTTAAAGATCAAAATGGAAACTGAAATACTGATAATTAAATGCAAACATCTAATTTGGATGTTATTACTACCCTTGATACTTACTACAATACTGTAGGTACTGAACACCTTACAGTAAGCTGTGCATTTGCTGTAGTTATGAGTCATTAACAGAGATGAGCTCCAAGAGACCTGTTACTCATCCAGCTGAAAGGGGTGATTAACAGTCTACAATGGGACTGTTCATTGAAATCCAGTATTGACAGCACCAGTGTGTGGGCTCAAATGACATACTTTATGCTGGGTGGTCAGGGCTCAGAATACAAGCGTTTTTCCTGCAGTCTGAAGTTTAAAAAAAGAAAAAAAAGAAATTGAAGTGAAACATTTGATAAAGCCCTTCGATGTTGTGTTATGTTGCAACACACAGCAGTCTCTTACCCTCGCTCAGCTGAATACACAGTACGATGACAAACTGTACAACCTCAGGCCATCTCTTCTTTCTGATGCCACACTGCCTTTGCTTGGAATGACAAGTGTGGATGTACTGCTTACCCACGGGAGTTCCAGGACACCGTGTTCCATCACCTTCCAGCATGATGTAAGCATGCAAGAACTGACTGTCTCACACTACAGTGAACATTAGTATGGCAAAATCAAACTTCCCAGTGAAACAGCTGGGAATTATGGTGAATTTGTTCAGCCCTGAAAATGCAAGCTTACCACTGAGTCTTACTAATAATGCACCGATACTACTCGTTCATACTCATATCGGGCCGATACAACATGGTAAACACTCGTACTTGGTATTGACATCATAATTTAATGATTCCAATTATGAGTACACTGATGTATAATGATGTAGCCTGTAAACTTGCCATGAAACTAACAGCGGAGCCCTAGTGTTGCCATCAAACTTGGAATCATGTCAGCTATTTGGAATTTGTCAACATGGGATCAAAAGTGTCAACATGGGATTCATGACAAAAGTGGCTACTAGACTAGAGAAATAATTCAGGTGCACTTTGTGTGGTCGACACAGCTGTGAATTGGTTTTTAAGGAGTATACATGCAGCATTATAGTACTTGATTTCAGGACTTGGACCTGAGTCTGGCAGAAGTCAATTTTCATGACTCGTGACTTGACTTGGACTTTACCGTTAGTGAATTGGGCTTGACTTGAGGCTAAGGACTTGGACTTGCAGCTATTTCTTTTAAATCATATTGGACCTTGGAAAAGAGGAAGTGCAACATGTTCTGGACTTCTGCAATTGAAAGCATCAGCAGATTTGTGTCCAAGTACACACACACCCTACTCATACTGTGCTACCTGATTCAAGAAAATAAAGGAGAAAAAAAGATTTAATTTGGATTAAATGACTGTCTCTCTTTTCAGAATTTCAGATTTGACTTTTTCATCTTTTTAGTGGAAGCTGTGAAATCAGATATTTTTCTTGAATTACTCACTACTGGACTTGAATTTGAG
This sequence comes from Megalops cyprinoides, assembly GCF_013368585.1. NCBI lineage: Eukaryota > Metazoa > Chordata > Actinopteri > Elopiformes > Megalopidae > Megalops > Megalops cyprinoides. The sequence goes on from NC_050587.1 coordinate 14,069,763, forward strand.
TACTGGTGACTTGGACTAGGACTTATGATTACTGGTGGCTTTAGATTTGATTAGGACTCAGTGTAAAATGTCTTGACTACACCACCTTGATAGTTTTCACCATTAAAGTTTAAATAAATGTATACCTTTGCTTTTTCAATAACATTTTAATGTACAACAATAAGTCAGCTTTATGAGTTAGAGGGAAGAATTTTAACAACTTTAGAGTGTTCCACAGCAAGAGGATGTGATAATAATGTACAATTTATCTTTTCAGGCATTGCAGGAAAATGTTTTAAATTGCAGGAAAATATTTCAGTTGCCTGCCAATTTTGCAGGTGACAAAAAAGCATTTCTTTTCCTGACTGCAAAGCTGAGATAACCAGCACCACCTCACAACACACCTACTTGATTTAATCAACCCACTGACATGTCGAGTCTCACAGATCTCTTAGGGCTGGCTGTGTCCTGCCTGACATCTGGGCTTACATCGGGATCACACAATGACAACATTCAGGATCTCATCTGGAAACCCTCTCTCCTGAATCCCACAGAAAATTCAAAAAGCTGATAAAAGGTTAACCCCAAACAAAAAAAAAAAAAAAAAACAATGTGAAACTGTGTTTAACTCCGTTGCAGAGGCTTACTGGAGTGTGTGGACTGACAACACTCTGGTAAGGGCGGTAGTGTAGCATTGTGGAAAGGTTCAGGGCTTATAACCAAAAGGTTGCCGGTTTGATTCCCTGCTGGGGCACTGCTGCTGTACCCTTGGGCAAGATACTTAACCCACAATTGCCTCAGCAAATATCCAGCTGTATAAATGGATAACATGTAATAGTATATAACATATGCAAGCTGCTCTGGATATGAGCATCTGCTAAATGACAACGATGTAATCTAACACCAGCCTATGCTCACCTTTGAAATTAAGTGTACATGAAAAGAGAAGCACTTGATTCAAACGAGCACTATGACAGAACACTAATAAACAAACAGGCCAGGCACAGTATTCAGAAACCCTGACCGCGGCAAAGAAAACGGAAACCGTAAAACTGACATATTTTTCCCTTTGGGCACACACAACCAAGGACACATTTTAGACAAGTGTGGGGAGGAGAAGGAGTTTCTTCATGCTCGTCACGTCCCCTCCGCACACACTGCAAACATTCATGTGACTGCAGTCTCACCTGTCTTTCTGCGGCAGTTGATTTCTGGCACTGGTTCAGCTTTTTCTCTACCTCTCTGCTCCCCTGCCACCCTCTTTCTTGCACTGATCACAATCAAACATCCAAAGTAAAAGGAGGGAGAGGAAAAATACACCCAGCTATACAAGAGGATGAATTCAAGCCTTTAGCGTGTCCCCTTCCTTCTTCTATTGATGTGTACCTTTCATAATAAAATGAACAACAACTATATTCTTGCTAATCAATACAAATCAATACAAATTGTACAGTTATAGGTATGTTTTGACAACAACTTTGAGTGGTATATGATGGTGAATCATATTCTGGTTTATTTACCTTTTTGAAAATAGTACCTGTAATTTAAGACCTGTCCTCGAGGTCTGGGAGAGAAAAAACAAAGGGCACGAGACACATTGGGAAAGAGAAAAATGGAATGCAAATGAGGGAAACACATATAAGCCTCAGTTAAAGGACTGAGTCAGCAGTCAATCAGATGCCTATGAACCACACAAGTGTTTCCTGCTAATCCCAATCTCTGGCAACCTACAAACCTGGCACTGAAAACATCCCCTGTCAGTAACACAACACACTACAAACCTGTACTGTCAAATGGACAGAATATTAACCATGATCTTTGGCAGACAGATCAAGGATTTGGTTGTATGAAGAGATAAGATGTACACGTACAATGCAGCTTTTGCAAAAATAAAAAGAACCCATTCAACTGAACTGCAAAAAAAAAAACAAAAAACAAGCGCAAACAAGTAATCAAAAACCCATCATCCCTGACAAAGCATGGCAATTTATCCCACCTCCCGAGACAAGAATCAACAGAGCATAACAAAAATCTTGTGATTACAGATATAATAACAAGTGTTATTTCTACCCAAGTCTTGAATTCTGAAGATCAGTAACCAGACTTCAGTCATAATCTGACCATTATGGACAACCCTCTTGTATGACCATATACTGTTCAGTAAATATACTACTTGTCTGTGCATGAGCATGCAAATGGTACATCCACTCACTATCGTCAGAAAGCACTGCATACAGGACAAAATTGTTTTCTGACACGGACACCACCATTTAACATGTGTGGTCAATAAGCCTCTATTTATATGTAATTTCCTGTCCAAGACTAACTGAACTGCCCAAAACGGACACATGGTTGTTGTAATTCATCTTGTCTGGTAATGCATATTGCCGTGACAACACTCAACACTCATACAACACTCCCTCAGTCAGCATAGCATCACTACCTGCCAATTATCATCAGGTACATTAAATGGCTATGGAAGGTTTGGAATCCTGGTAAAGCACATATCAGCATCAAGAACAAAACAACATGTATTTGATTCATCTATGTCAGTCATCCATCTGTCTCTATTGATGGGGAAGACTGTCCATTTGCAGTTCCAGGTCTGGGCTGTTTGCAGTTTGATTCCATATCCTTCCAAAATTCGCTGCATTAATTAGCACAGGCACCAGGTGTCATTAGGCGTAGTTACAATGACACAGGGATGTGGGAAACTTGTCTGATTGCTTGTTGAATTATGAATTACGCATTATTGTCAGTATTTGATTAGCTTCTTATCAAAGACCCACAATTTTAAATGACTGGCAATTAAGTGTAATGAAACACAGGCATCTCTCATTGTATATGGAAGGCCTTCTGTGATGAGGAGATGTGAGCATGCTAATTGCCCCCTTCAAGTGCTTGATACAGCTGTGAAAGTGTATAAATCTGCACTTCAAAAAACCAAAGGCAGAGACAGCATTCACAACCTAAATAAAATCAATTTAATGTTAAAGAATGTGTTTTAGTTACGTTCCAATGTACAAGAAATTGAACCTATAGGAGTTAAAGAAGGTATGCCAAAGCGGATTCAAAACTGGATTCAGCATGGAATGCAAAGGCTAAAGATAAGAGGGACTGCACCTGAACTGGGTACTGTGGGAAGTTAAGCCCCAAGGAATAATGTGCTGACTATGACACATTTAATTTAAAATGCAGAGTAAAACAATATGAACATAACAGAAATCTAAGAATTGCTGGGAGTTGTCCTCTTATTTCACTGAGATGTAATGTTTCTCTAAGACTCCAAAAACAAACATTTCAGAACCGTCATGCCTTCAGTGTTCCTCTGCACAACATCATTATGGCCATTCATTTTTGCATCATTGGCTTACACAAATCCATAGTCTTCAGACACACAATGGCAAACTCTTGGGAAAGGATTTATCTTTCAAATTCAATTTTAATGCAATAAATCAGTCTTTTTTTTTAAATCCTTACTCCCTTGCTGTTGAGGTAAAGGGGAAAAAATTACCTCAGTGTCCCAAGACCTGTCAGTCAGCCAAGTGTTATTGTATGTAAAACCTTGGATGGCCTTCCCCTAGAACAGATTTCCATTCTTCTTGAAAGGCTTGACTTCCAAGGCTGCACCAAGCAAAGTTAAAACTGACCTTTTCACTGGCGCTCTTGATATTTTGAGCTCCAAGAGGTGACCAATCAGCCACACTTTCCCTCTTGACCTTCCTGAGCAAACATGGGCTGACCTTTTGTTTTATACAATTTGTGCCCTCGCTGTTTGTCGCCCTCTGCATTATGCAACAACTGACTGGAAAACAGACAAAACTACTTTCTAAGCAGGCAAGGAAGACCTTTCATCTGCAGTAGGTACAGATATAGCCATACCGTATTCTTTTAGTTACTACTGAAGCTGTTAAACTCACACTGCGCTCTATTCAAGATGAAAGCTTGATCATTAATCACTAAACAACCCTGCTGGACTAGGTTCACCTCTAAATCAACACATTTAACAATAACCTTTAGCTGGACTTTGCCAGTGATGCATCATGCTTATCATCTTGGAAAAGGTAATGTAAGTAAACAATTAAATAAGATGCCAACATTTCACAAGAATATCAAACAGAAATAATGAAATTCTACACTGCCTGTCTACACAGACTCCATCCGAAACTGTAAACCTAAGAGTGGATCAGATAGAAAGGTAAATAAAGCAGGACAGAGACCACTCTGGTGGTATCCCCAGCTGTGCTGTGGTGACCCAAGGCCTCACTTTCGCCACCCTGCATGGTCACAGCAGAGTCAACCCGGCTCAGACGGCAGATTCACGCGACAGACTCACTACACTCACCTGTAGACAACACATTGGCCCAGGGGGATATGGCTGGGGGTGGTGGGGGGAAACTTTTAAGCCTCATTGTGCTCAACACACTAGCTCTGGAAACTGATCCTACATCCTAGTACCCACTGCATACTTGCAGTGCCCAACACAGCTGCTGATGCTATGGAGGTCTGCACCCACAGATGGAGGAATATACTCAGTGATAATTTAAAGACTGTACTGCTTATTTCCCAGACATCCCTACAATATTCATTATGTATTTTTACTAGGTATAATTTACTTGTCTGATATCTTCATCCATGGTAGCTTATTAGTAGATACAAGTGCAAGGTAGAAACACAATTTTTTTGCTGACATACAGTGGATACATTTGTAATTTCTAGTTGCCAAAACAGATTACAGATGACCTTTAACACTATATGGTGACTAAGAGAGTACCGACATGGTCAAATTTCCAAAACACAAGCACAAAATAGGAAATAGTGTCACAATTAAAAATCACCGAAAAAAATCAATGCTCCACACTCACTACCAGTTTACCAAAAATACACAATAAAAGCATTTTAGTTATACCATGTCATCAACTCTACAAAATCACTCGTTTCTGCTTTCCTATATCAAATGAAAAGATATATAGGTGATGTATTTACGAACAGCTGAGCAAAACAACATTGGATAAATGGCAAAGTATTCAGTATAAATATTATTATGAGTTCACCCTTCTAAAAGAGAGACATATAAGCCACAGATGGCACATCTTCTGCTGAAAAAGTACTGACGGACACTGTGCTGGAGGAGGTCCTGTCTTTTGAAGTAGATAGGGAAAAGGCATCTTGAACTTGTAATGGCCACAAAAACCAAAATTTCCCTGTGTCTCTGCATCTTCAAAATTAACTGACTTACAAAAATGTCACTGTTCAAATGTTCAGTACGTTTTGCTTGATCCCACCTATTTTTATTGTGACGACAACTTTAGAGAAATATTAAACAATACAATAACTCTCACAGCACATATTTTAGACAGATGCAACATCCGATTTTGTAAAAAATCTCAGTCTGGACTGGTCAGTGAGAATCGAAAACCTAAATTTAAACGGGCATCCTATACCCCCCACCCTTACACAGACGCACAAAGTGCTTTTTTGTAACCCGTTTTGGCAGCGTTTCCAGTGGCTGGGACTGGGCAGATATCCAGAGGACTCTCTATACAAAGGAGAGAGGGCGGGGAGCCACCCCCTTCCTTAACTATGTTTCCCTCCAAAAAGCAAGTGATTGATATGATCCTCACACAGTTCTTTTGGCTTTGAAACAACACTGCCCCCCACCCCCCACCCTTCACTCCCTCCCCATCTCCTTCCCCCTAGGCCCCTCTCCCCCCTCTCTTTCCTCCTTTCCCTTTCTGCAGAAGACCACCCCACCCTGTGGGAACCAAACCGCCGGGACCCTCTTGAGTTGCAGTGAGTGCAAGGCTCTTCTCTGATCTCTCCCAGCTTTGTGCGACTGACTGACAGGTCCAGAGCAAACAAACAAAATGAATACTAACATGCCTCTGTGCCCACTGTCCAACAAGGAGCACTTAAGAGGAGATCAGGGGTACGGAGGGTGGGTGAGGGGGCTAAAGAAAGAGAAAGCAGAGGTGGGGTGGTGAGAAAATGGGAACTCTGATCCCCACTCTACACACTATTACACAGACACACACACAAACATTTTCCTCACCAGCTCTCCTGGGAATAAAGACACCTATTCATTCCACTTTTGACACAGCGGGGTGAGGGTGTGTTTCTCTCAAGGTGTGGCTGGACTGATGTTCCACTTCAATTCTGAGGCTTGTCTAAAAACACTGCCTGTCTAGAAGAAGTACGTCAACTGATCTCAGATAGGATGTTCTCTCTTGCTTTTTTTTTTTAAACAAGAGACCAATGTCACAGTTCTGCATTCTCTTTCAAATGTCAGTACACAGTTTAAGAGCCATATCTTTACACATAAAAACTGCCATTGGCATTTTGTTTGGCTTGGTTTGGCATTTATAATTGCAGGTACATTGTTCATGCAGGTTCTTATAAGCTGTAATAAATGCAGACCTACTCTCAGCTTATATTTGAGTCTCACATGCCTAACATACATTACAGCAAACGCTTACAAGAAGTTGGCCTAAATTCTATTTTGGAAGAAAAAGTAACTTAAAGACAGGACAATTACCTGAATTATTTCATCCTGGAACTGTCTTATATTTCACCAATATGCTAGTTAGAAAGTAACCCATAAGACCTTCAAAAATTACACCTTTTAACATGTGTATTTGAATAGCATATACTTTTGGGAGGTGGTACTATTAACTTCCAACTCCACATGAAGCACTTTTACAATGTCAACTGATCCATGCCTTCCTCATATAAATATTATTGATAAGTGGTGTGTTGGTAGGGCCAAGGGTTAGTAGACAAAAGGTTTCTGGTCCGATTCCTTGCTGGGGCACTGCTGTGTACCCTTTGGCAAGGTACTTAACTCACAATTTCCTCGGTTGTATAAATGGATAACGTAAAAATTGTAACCTACGTAAGTCACTCTGGATAAGAGCATTTCTTAAATGAGAATAATACAGCTATTTCTATCATTTCAGTTTTACTTACGTGTATGTTCAAACCATCCTCAACATGGGCAGCGTGATGAACAGCTTCCCACATGATTTTACCATACCTAAATTGCTCTAGTGAGACAAGATAATGGGAAAGATTTAACAAGCTGGTACATCTGGGCGATAGACTTGGTGCTATGGATGCTAGCATTTGATGCTATGGTTATTTAATCAGAATAACGAACATTTGCAAGCCTTTGACATGCAATTACTCCATCACCATTACTACAACACTCAAAAATTTGACCTCCACTTTAGGCATGTTTATGCATTTTTCTCCACAAATGGACTTCATTCAGATGTAGGCTTCCCTTAAATTTGGCCCTTGTATGTACCTTTTTGTTCACTATATTTAGTGATATGGCACAGCTGTTAGGACCGAAATGCTGATATCATTGTCAACAGACAGCTGCTCTAATGTTGGCAAAATACTGAATAAATGCATTGTAACAATTATTATGAATAAATATGTTGATATAAGACATTGGACTGTCCAATGCCCCCCAACTGGAGTGTCCTATGAGCAGACACATATGAGGACTGAACTGTGTCATGTAACTAAGTTATGAAGAGGTTTTATTTGACAGTGTTACATGAAATCTATTGAAAAATGTTGTACTTCATCCTGAAAAATGACTGAAATCAGATTTTTGTTGAAATATTAAGAATTTCCTATGCCACATACAATGGACAGTCCTCAAAATGTTTATTTTTGCTGTCAGGCTTCCCTCGGTTCTCGACACGTAGAAACAATGCATCATGTCTGCTGGAAACCCAGGCTTCCTGGCAAATGTAATACGGCTGGCTTTTGAGACATTTGGGAAAAGGAAATGACTCCAGGTTTTAAAGATTTGGGGCTATTTCTGACTGTGGAAATGCCTGAGGCAATGCAATTTTAGGCAGTACAAAAAAAAAAACACAACAACGCATAAAAGATGTGCCCATCCCCACAAGTCATCATTTTTGCACAATTAAAGTACTTCAGGAAGCAATTTATGGCAATGTGTTGTGATATCCCAAAGCGGTCATTCTTGTTAGATTTCAAACCCCCACTCTTCCCCAACAGAAGAGATTTCAATGCAAACAAGTGTAAGTAAATTGTTTAAAAAGTTAAATATTAGCTTCAAATTCAACAAAGATCTTATTCATCCTAAAAGCTAAAACTTCAGTTAAATTAGGTATTTATATAGTGAATGCTTAGCAGTTCAGGAAAACTGTCTCATTGATAGTGTAACATTTTCTATGCTTGGCCTACTTTCAGTGGGTTGAAGTGTAGGACATTTTGTACCCTTCCATTGTATTTTCTCTAACACTTCTGCTATTGCTCTAATTAGCTGCAGGGCAAACCATGAAGACACTGAACCATGAAGTGCATCCCTCAGTGCTCATGGAGATAGTTTAAAACCAGGGAGCAGCAGGGCAAAATTAAGACATTACCAGTGACAATGACATTGTGACTGAAACCATAAAAATCTTTCAGCATTTAAGAAGCTTTCAGCTAACTAGCCAAGGGAGCACGGTACCACTGAAATCATGTGACACCTCAGTGGGTGAGCAAATTACAGCTCCTGTTAAACTGTACAAAAGGATGGCGTGCTGTCTGAACATTGTGACCCAGGGAGAGACCATGCCTTCAGTTTGTACCCTCACTACTTAGAATTAGCTCATGAGCAAACACAGTCCACATTACAAAGTCAATAAACTAAAACAGCCTGTTGTAGAACCAAGTGTTGTGTTTTACAAGGAAAAAATGAACAGCAGAAGGAATATAGTAAGGATTCTCTAAATACAAGCAACATGTGACAGAACAACATGTGACAAGGACAGAACAATTGTGCGGTTGTGAGGTGGCACAACCCTCTCCCAGAGCACTAAGCCATCATCTCAATTTAACTGTGTGAAGGCATCAGGACAGAGGTGTAAAAGGCACTCACACATTATCAGATATGGCTGTAGTCTAACCAGTATTGACTCACTACAAACCAAATCACCATTTCATAATCATTAACAAGGTATTAAAAAGATTTGTTCTCATGATATTGATCTTTCTCCCTTACATTTCTGGCTGTTGTGATGCTTCTGTTAGTGTGAACGGAACTGAAACTCAAAGAAACATATGTATGACGCGCAGTTTATGCCACAGGGCAAAAACGACTGGCTGCTGGACAACGATGTCTCTGACGCTTTGGAACAGAGAACTGCAGATACCCGATCACAGCTTCCACTGCTTTGCAGTGCGGTGAAGCAACAGCAGGCTCACCTTGCTTTGTCATGACCTCTGGCTCATATCTAATGTGCCTGAGGATGGCTGATGACTCATCACCCATCCCCCCTGAATGTTTGTCCACATTTGCCCTGACACGGACTACGGTGTCAGATGACACACACGGCTGCCCTTAAGGTCACAGGAGCAAGAGGTGATGTGACCTCATGCTGCAAACCCACTGTCCTTACATACCCCATGTATTGCACATTTAAATCTGTTTGCAGAAGACTAGTTTACTTTGTGTCCATATGCGGACCTTAATACGTTACATGTATTACAAAACATGAGAAAAAAGTACTCTGTGACATCCCCAGTGCAACATTTGTACTGTATGCTGCATTATTATGCTTTCTCGTTTTTTGCGTCAATTTAAGCACCAAAATGTAAGATGTGGCCTAACAAGGTGTTAGCTTTCAGAACCATAAATTGACTATGAGTTTACTTTACACTGGTTAGTACTGGCACAGAAAAATATTGAATAAGCTAATTCAAAGTTTTGTCCTCACGCAAAGATTCAAAAAATATAAAGTGGAGTGACAAGCATATAGGCTGCTTTTGATCTCAAGGCAAAAGACTTTGAAATGAGAAGATTGTGGAGAACCTGCTGACTGAGCATAATGGATGGCATTTCTTTCATAAAAGTTGAATAATTTTACCTTTCAAGCCCCTGGTATGATGATATAAAGAGTACATGATATGAAAGTGTGATACAAAGAAATAGCACAAATGTGATGCAAGGAGATATCGCAAAATCTGTACAATTCATTGTAAGGGCTTTAAAAGGTTTTATACCATACTGTGTTTTCAACAGACAGGCTATGGCATATTGTAGGCAACAGCAACTACAATGTCACCTGGCATGACACAAAAAGACAAAAAAAAAAAAAAAAAAAAACTTTTTTTTTTTTAGTAATTCTGTAACATTTGTCTTACCACTGAACACAAAGCCGTGTATGCCATCTGCCCTTTCACAAAGCTCAACTTTTCCCTCAGCATACTGACCTTCATGGGTCATCTATTGGTCACGCTAAATGAGGATCCGGGAGAAGGAATAGACCAGAACTTCATTTTGCTTTGAGTTATGACTGAATGCCTTTTGAAGAAGGAAAGAATATTTTTAAAAACCTTTCTTAGCATATTTCTACAAATGTCTTGTTCCTTTAGGTGAACAAAAGATTTTGCTTTCAGTAATGCCCTTGTGTCTTGAGAAGAGTAAAATGGTGTCCATTGAGTTTCAGAGTATATATGTACAAAAATGCAAAGTTCTTCTTACTAACTGCAACACAAATTTTACATTGAGTAATTAACTTATTTTACAACCTTTGAAGGTTAACTTGACACTGACTTTGACAGAGCTAATATATTGATCCCTGAGTTTGACTTTTGAGTGACACACCACAATCAAAATCAACATTTTTCAAGATTAATCCAAATGTGCAAATAATGAAGTAAATTTGCCTACTCTAGTTTCAGAGTTCTTAAAAGAACATATAATGGCAATATAAATAAACAAAGATATAAATTACATAAATATATTACTTCATGTGTATCATTCACTTTTCAGGCTCTAGTTAGATATCCACAGTATTCCAATTAACTGAAAATCATTCAAAGCAGAAAACCCTTATTCAAATATTCAAATCTGCCATAAATTTTGGCTTATCACGAACAATGACCTGATATGGTCATTATGATAAATATGACTTTTACAAAAAACAAACATAGTTTTATAACACCTCTAAACTGTAATACTACTCACCATATCTAACCCATAAACATTCACAACAGTAACTGCATATCCTGGCTTCATAGCTTCTGACCCGTATACTTAGGACAGAGGGTTTGCCTGCTTGGAAACATGATAGCATGACAACATAATACACAGACTATTTCCAACAGCTCCCTGTCCTGCTCTGGCCAGCTGAACCCACCACATGTGAGCATGTGGCCCCTAAGAACACTGGTCTTCCAGGCTGACACTACAGTGTGGGAGCACAGCTGCTCAACCTGTAGAGATTAGTAGCCATGGGGGAAATTACTGGTGGGAACAATTAAAGGAACTGCAGTAAGGCCAAGAGGATATCCATTGCAGCCCTACTCACAACAGATTCAGAAGATCATGTTTTGAATGGCCTATGCCCATTTTTTGTGCAGACATTCCAGCTGTAAAACATGACATTTCATTTGTTCAGTGGGACCTGTACTTTAGCCTTTAAGAGAGTTGTGTCACCTCACCTGACATGGAAATATTCATAGGGCTACATTTATAAACTTTCAATAGTTATTGACGAAACACCTCTGTAGTGTTATCAATGCACCATGGAGTTATAATGGTTGTAGTATATATATAAAGAAAGTCCTCTTTTACACTCAGCAAAAAATCAAGCAGAGACATCCTGTGCTGGAGTGTGCAGTCAGTAGGTAATTCTCCATGCCAAATGGGGGCTCACAGGCTGCTCAGCACTAACGTTCAGAGACTGTGGTTACCATGACATCAATACATCGGCCAGCCATGGGCCAGGGAAGGTCAAATTTGAGCAGAGACCTGGAGAGCTGGGATGGTTTTGTCTTTCACTGTCTATCCTAAGAGCCACTGTGTTGAGGTATGTTCACAGCTAGGGAGGCTGCCGTTCAGATGACAAGGTGAGAACATCACCAATGTCTAGGGACAATTCCAGGACAGACAGATCTGCCACGCAGCTGACAAAAAGGATACTGCTCAAGGCAATGGGGGGTTACATGACATAATCCTCACCACAATCTTGGCTGCTGACCTACAGGTCCAATTGTAGTGGCTTTTATACCTCTGATGACTGCCCTGACTGCAAGAGCAGTGCCACTACCCATTCAGGGAAAGGCCTTTAATGTGGAGACTGATTCACAGTCTGACACTGAAAGATTACAGGGTTCAAGAGGGGATCAGGAAAGATGAGGAGGGTCTTAAGTCCCCAGCATTACAAAGTGTGGGCAGCACACAATGTACTGTGGATTTATAAATTTACAAAGAAAATTCACTCGGGGTCTCTTGTACAGTGGTTGTCCAAACAGTATTATGCTTGGAAGACAGTACAAACCAGATGGTGATACAGCACAAATTCACTCAGACTCCAATTCAAACTTGAGATACGTGCATGTAAACCCCATTTAAGTGCTTCCATCAAGACTTGCGCACCTTTGCGTATTGAGATATGGGCCGCTTAAGCACCTGTGTGGGAGATACGTGAGATACATAACAGGGCAGGTAAAGTGCAAGTAAAATAAAGATAGAAAATCAAGTTTCTGTTTGACAAACATTGTATTTTATCATATCTGATAAAATTGTTAATAAAATTTGGCACATTTACGTTCGCTGAAAGTTGTCTTTTTATCTTTACCCTGAGGTTTGAAATGTGGAGGCACAGAAGGAAGATGGAATGCATCATCAAGATACGCTCCAAAAATATAATTAAGTCAACCAATATGATAAAATGATGTGCCTACCCCTAACATACTCATTGGCCACAAATTCAATAACACACATGCACCTGCAAATAATGTCGTATGGTGTTCTGTAAGAACAAATTTCCATGTGGCCCATACGATGCACTTTTATATTCCTGAGTTGAGTTTCTCAGTAAAGCATACCTAGCTACCTTGGAAATTCTAAAAGAAATAATCTTATATCATATTGTATATTAACACTGTCAATTGTATCAACAACTGTCAATAACACTGTGAAAGGGGATATCAGCATGATCATTCAGTCAGCTGTTTGACAACATTCCCTATAGTTTAAATGGTAGCTGCCTCTAGATAGGGCACAGTACTGCAAAATAGCTGGCACAATTAAAACAGTCAGAAAGCATCTCTGACCACATTGTCCATTAACTTCCTAACTAGCTTATGTTGTATCATTCATTTAATGCTACCCGATAAATAATGTGAGAAATAAAACCTGAAGTACCCGTGGTGTTTTTCCTTTTAAAATAAAAATACTTGATAGTGACATTTTTAATGTGTACTATTTCATGCCGAAGTACTGAAAAGGCTCATCTCAATTAATCTCAAACTACTTCTCTCCGATTTTTTTTGAAGTATCTGCTGGAGGTATGGATTCATTCATTCATCTCATGGAGATTTTAGACATTAAAATGCTACATAGCTAATGTTTTATGGTTTTCATATCTTTTTTCCCTTAAAAATGTTTTCTCCTTCTTAACAATATGAATTTTGATACCTCTTTCATATACACTTTAAAGAAAAACAGAAATGTCTGGTTTTACAGTTATGTTTTATGTTGCTCACAAGTAGTTAGCAAGGAATGCCCTATAAGAGACAAATGTTGTGTTCTGTCTTCAGTAACATTTTTTGAACAATAAACCACAGCTTAAGCGTGCTTTTTATTCTTCAGGTTGGCCCTTGAGTAATCTCTACAATTCAAAAAAATTCAAACTTTACAATGAATAGTTTCTAATATTTTAGGTAAGGGGATTGAGCCATAAAACATTTATTTCATTACATTTTAAAATAATAAAGACTGTTACTATAGCAACAGCTTTGTAACAAACTAAATACTACTTTCACTGGCAGTTATGTTACCAATACAATTAATCTCTTTCTCATTACTTTATGTAACTACTATTTATCCATTTTATAAAAGCCACAGTACTCATTTACATTTACATTTATTCATTGAGCAGATGCTTTTACCCAAAGCGATGTACAAAAGTGCATATAGTGGGCAAACAGGCACTAGTGTTGAAGCTGAGCACAAGGTCGGTGTAGCGAGCCAGAGCTAATCTGATCTAAGTTAAGGTACTAACGCCTGAGAGATATCATGTATACTACTGAATATTGAAATATATATGAAACATATATTTGGAGCTGAATGTACTATATCCTGCCTAGACAGTGATAATGTGAGAGACAAAATAAATGGCCACAGGACTGTACAGATTTGGTGAAAATATCAGTGGGTGGCACACAGGAATTTACAACTGACTCAGTGGATTTCCCATCCTTCAACCCGGCCCTCCTGACGCACCCATTAAGAGAAGCTTCAGATGCTGAACCCACCCACATTCCTCAAGCCATTTCTTTGGCACTAAAACTGTAATCTGACATCTTTGCAGTGTTGTCTGGGACTCTGAGAAAACAGCACTGAAGCTTTAGGTTGCATAGGTGAAACACAAACAAAGTAACAATGTTTACCATCCATTTAACTGCAAAGCCTTTCAGAACTCTTGGCAGCTAAGAGATAGCTGTAAGAGATAAAGTGTGCTTGGATGCCAAACTGCAATTGTTTCCAGACTTTCTCACTCCAGACTGAATTGTAATTATTTTGCATGTGACTGAGCTCTCCTGGATTGTGCAAAAACTGCAAACAGCTTCACTAAATACCCAGTATTAATGCATACAAAGCATTAAATTAATGCATTTGGTGTAGGTCCCCTTGATAGAAATGAAGCTTTCACAGACTAAAATAAGAATAGCAAGTTCTACTGACTAAGAATTTATGAGATTATCTACACACTTTGGAGATGTTTAAAACGTGGTTTGATAAACGCTTCACAAGGAGCATGTCAGAAGGAGCTGTAGGGCACAGTAAGATTTGTTCTTTTTTTAAGATGTGCTATTCATCGTTTCCCAAGCAGCATGCCAAAGAAAATACTTTTTGCATGTTTGCTGAAGACCAAGGGGACGGAAGTTTTGGAATCCACACCTTAATGTAACCACAAACAAATGTTCATCTATATGTAGAGCACTGGGTGACAGGTAAAAAAAAAAAAAAAAATGAACAGCATCAATAAGATACTAATTTTGGTACTTCTGACTTCTGACTGCAAGTGATTCCTTATGCTCCTAAAAATGTTAGGCTGTTGTCTTCAAGTATCTCAGGTCAACAGTAAAAGACATGAAATGATTATAAAATGATTCATTACTTACCAATATTTTTTTATAAGTATGTAATTTCATGAAAATGGTAAGATCACAACCAAACCTGTCACCTGTGCACTTTGACCTCTGTGAATCACATATCTACAGTGTGGGCAAGTGGGTATCTTAAATACTAGGGGCTAGACAATGAGCAGTCTATGGTATGCAATGGGCATAATGTAGGCCTCCTTCATATCAATCTGCTATTTTACTATTCTAACAAGTTAGGAGAACTTTAGCTGCCTGATCTGAAGACACAGTTGTCAAAGGCTACAAGTTTAACAACTTCATATGAGGGATAGAAAACCACTAAAAAAAGCTAAATTTGAGGCCTTTTGATATGAAATGAGATGCCAATCCAAAACATGCTGTGGGAGACAGAGAAGAAGACAAAAAAGATAAAGGGCTCAAACATTACACTGAACCACTTGGCTAAATGGGTTTTTATTACTTGCATTCATATAGAGAATTAACCAGATACAAAGCAAAAATGGTGAGCTATAAAGACATAAAGGCATAAAAACAACCTGCCATTTCTTTACTTTGGCACATGACAATATGATGAGAAGGCATTGATCTGTCGTTATATGTACACGGTCTTTGTTTTTGTTATAAAACATTACGTGGTGATAAAGAGAGTGAGTTGATAAAAGCTGCCTTTGCCCTGTGACCTGCACTGAGTCCTGTGTGAGACCAACGGCATCAGCTGCTTGATTATGGTCAGCTAGTGAGTTGCTGGCCTGAGCGAAACAGATACAGAGGGACAGCTGCTGTTTCGGTGGTGGTATATCACACTGAAATGAGCCCTGCACACCGCCCCCCGCCAAAAAAAAAAAAAAAAAACCCAACCACCCTCCTCCTCCTGTCTCCACCAATAATTCCCACAAAAAAGCCCTTCCGGCTGAGTCGTACACACTACAAAGACAAGCACAGCTTGCAGCCAGCCAGTGCCACAGAGACAGAAACGAGTTGGCTTCACTGAGGCCCAGCAAACACAGTGAGGGGAAAAAAAACACACAGCTTACTGCTGCACTAGCAAATACATGGTGCAAATACTGAAACGTGATTAGAAATGGATCCCAAAATGCCCTTTTCGTCTCTATGTTTTAAAGGACACCTCCAGCACACGCTATGTCAGACTACAGAGAAAATATTACTTTGATAATTACACACGGGAAAGAATGTTCAGATGAATTAATGGGAAACAGAAAGTGTGTGGTAGCAGTGTGCATTTGAATAATTTGAATTTTGAATGTTTTATGGCTTCCAAGGTTGAATATTCACGTATTCAATATCAAGGCAGTCAATCTAAAAATCTATGACATCTTCATTTGTATTTACTCATGACACTGTAATATTTTACTGCTGTTTAAAAGGGGATCTTTGCACTTTATTACAACATCTTACAATGTCCTAACCAAAGGAAATGTAATATCACAACTGATGCACTCCTATGTATTGTTTGAAAGTCATGTCCCAAATGAAATCTCAAGGCTGAGACAGAAGACTAACACAAAATCATTTGTAAAGAACATCCTAACTAAACATTGTAGTTGCAACTTAAGTCCATACAATGCAAAAGCTTTCAATACTATAAATCAGTGGTCCTTAATATAATGCATCCTTTGGTTTCATCAAAGCATGGGAGACAATATGCAACCAATGATCACTACTATCTTAATTCTAATGGGTGGACCTCCTCTGTATACTTAACAAATTTACACTATATACAGTTTTAATTTTATTCCTGCACATGCTCTGTGTGTATCTGAGTCTGTGTGTGAGACCAATCAATTCACAAAATGTTAAACATTATCATAATAATGTAGGTTAACAGGGTTTTTTTTCCATCAGCAGTTACTTGTCAATGGGCAATCTTAAATAGCCTACTTCAGAATATGTTTTGTGGACGTGAAACACACCTGTTGTTGGCACAAAAATGCCCAAGGCAAATCCTTAAGATCCACTACTATAAATTATCATGTGGTTTTTATCACACTGCAACTGAACCTTTATTGTCAGAAGCTGTTAGAATGGTAGCTTGCCACCATGACTATGACCATTTCCTAAAAAATATTCAGAACAAAACAATGTCACCAAAATACATTGAAAGAGATTATGAATGACTTTCCAGAATAGAGGAGTCTTTTGTTTTTCTAAAATTCATTAGCACCTTCCTCTTGAAACATATACATGTAATAACAAGGTAATATCAAAGGCACACCACCAAAATGGTTAGAAAATTAATATAACTGTAAAGTGCTCCTTCATGCAGACAACTAAAAATAAGATGATAAACACACGTCACAATATGATATTTCAGAAAATGGAGTTCAGGGTGCAAAATTATCCCAAAACAGTATTCCCCCGATGAATAATGCTGATAGGAAAGCAATAACACAATTGAAGTTCTTTTTCTTTATTATGAGAAAGTGTGGCAGCACACTTTCTCATAATAAAGTGCTTGATAAAAAAAATACAGTTTTGGATTCTAGTTTTTCCGTCTCGCTCTTATCAGAGCCGCACACTGGTCTGCTGTCTCTCAGCTAACAGCAGCGTCACATGGTGCTGCCATTAGTAAGAAGAGATTCGAATGGCTACCAAAATGAGCACGGCATTCAAGAGGAGTAATGGACAAAACAAATAAAGCAACTAAAAATTCTACTGATATGAATCAGGGTCACATGGTAATTTGATTTCGCAACATGTTCGTAGGATCATGAAAGATGTTGTCGTTTTCTGATTTTGTGAAATTTCATACCATAATATTTTGTCTCATGCCTGAAGACAGTGGTGTCACGCTGACCGACATCAGCAGATAATCTTGAGTTGATCCTTTACAGGTTTAGATATGATCCATCATATAATTAATCACACATTCTGAGTTCAATTTTCTCATAGAAAGAGCTTAAAATCAATAATACAACATTTCTACTGAAAATAAGTTGCTTTATAATGGCAAGGGTCAAGTCACAATTTTAAAAAAATGTTGATGTCCTTAAAAAAAAAAACAACAACAATATCCACTTGAGGCCTCGATGTAATAATATACTCAAATGACCTAGGAGTCACTCAGTAGGAGTGTTCCATCTAAAGTCATGATGTTTGAGGCATGACAGCAATTTCATATGACATCACTTACCATATCATACTTCACGTACTGTATATGTGCACTTTGTACCACTCAAATCAGTACTCCATTTGGTACAAATGCCATGCCATTTTCTGTTAAACCTTGAATGGTTGCACTTGTTTTGACTTTCTGGAAAACAGTGAGCATTTGTTCATCACAGCAGACATCACTTTACACATTCTGTGTTGAAGTCAAGTGCTTTTCTTAATTTAGTCCCATTGTGTCTCACAGTGTCCCCAACCCCCGCCCCTGTGTGGGTTCTGTTTTAAACAGGCTCCCCATATGCCGAACTCACTTGTTGGCCTTTCCTCCTTGCAACCATCTGGCCTATTAGTTCAGCCAAACTGGAAAAAAAGAGAGACCCAGACACAATGAGACATAGAGCCAGTCCATCTGCTCTGTGCCAGACTCCCCAATCATTACAGCACAACAGCAGCATTTAACCCAAACACAGTTCCTCATTTCGTCAACTCCCAGTACAAATAAAAAGGTCTGTATGGCACAGAGGAAAACCAGTATTCCTACCCAGATCTTCATCAGAAGGGACCTACTGGTCTGACTGTCACAATCAAGTACCATATGACTGAAGAGCAACTATCTGTGGATTTTGAAGATTAACCATACAGGTACATTTGTTCAGATATCCCCCAATGTGAATCAAGACTCTGGACTTTTCATTCTTGTCACACCACAGGAGAAATGGCAAAAAATGTTCATGTTAATTTATTATCAGTCATTCCTTGAAACATATTTATTGCAAACAATTGGACTTCTGGCTATAATATAACATAGTGTGTATAGTTTTTCCTTTTCAAAAATTATGCATTTTACATACTGAAACAATACAAGCCAGAACTCACCATTACAAGGTAGTTTAATTCCACATGACACTTTGATGATTTTATAGGAGTTGGATAGTAGATAGCAAAATAAAATCAACCACAGTGATTTAAGGACCATGTAATAGTAATTATTATAATAACAACAATAATAAAATATTAAATTTATATGGCGCCTTTCAAGGGGGTGTGGTGCACCTCAACCACTACTAATGTGCAGCACCCACCTGGGTGGCACACAGCAGCCACTTGTGCTGGAATGTTCACCACACATCAGCTGAGGTAGAGTAAGGGAATAATCCATCTGCAGCCTTGCATCTACCTGTAATGCTGGAAAGTGATGCCATTCACTCAAAAAGCCTTGAATATTAATGCAAACCTGCACCCAGTAAAATGTGATCAGCACACCGTTTCACCCCCCGGACTGGCTTTTACTATCCATTGACAAAAATAAAAAGGTTGATGTTTCCCCTAACGCAGGTGCACAATTTCTTCATGATGTGTCGTCATGTTAGTCAAAAACCTTTCCATTTCACCTGCTCATCTCCACTAAGCCCAAACTGACTAGTGCCCTGAGCTTATTCAGAGTTACACAAGGGAGATTTTTGTGATGCAAAATATTGGCATCATGACTGCATTCTGAGCAGCCGTCACAGTCTCAGTGGTTGCTCTAAGCTGTATTCTCAGCAAGCCCTGGCTAGTTTCATTTAGGCTGCACCCACCTGATTTCTGTGGTTCCTATCCAGAAATACAAGAGAGACTCAAGTCAAACCTTCAGTTTTTGATATCTGCACTCAAATTCAGACACCAACCTGAAAAATTAAAATAAATTCATAATACTTGCAAAAATAAAAAAAACCTGTTGAAATCAGCCTTTTTGCAATTATTGGTGATTTTCTCTGGATATCAGTTTTGAAGGCCCCTGGCAAAATTCGCAAACACACAACATCATTAGTATGCATATGCATATAAATTACTGCATCACATCCCATAACACATCTCCTCTACCTTCCTGCTGCAGTCATTACACGAATAAATTTGAGCTCAGTGCCAGTAATAAAATATAATAATAAGACTAGTAATAGAACACTACCTAAAATCTTATTAGCAAAGGATTACAGTTTCTACATTACAGCCCTTTGGAGAACACATGATTCTGAACCAAACGTGGGTGTGCAGCCACATGCATATGTCACATGAAATACATCAGCATAATGTTTGTTTAATCTTCACATTACACTGTATATATGGAAATTTTTCACTGACTCTTTATTTAAGTCAGCATCCTCCAAAAAGGGAAAACAATCATGGAAGGAATTATTTATGCACCAGTTCTTCCCCTTCTTTATTTCAGGGCCAGTGTTACTACAATCCTCACATGCATCATTTATAAGACATACAGAGAGTGCAAGAAGTGCAGAAGCGATTTGGGCCTGCATGTTGCTGGAAATGTTTGCCTGTGCACAGAGGAAGAAAGATGCAGCACCCACGGTGATAAAGTTTCTGGTGGAATGCAGAGAAATACATAAGAGTGTAAAAATAAATTTCATGAGTGTAGCACTGTAAGGTAAAGCTACGTGTTGATTGCAAGGTAGCTTCTTCTGTAACAGCTTTTTATTTTTACTATTCAAGGATTTGATTATATCCCATATAACAATCCAAGTTTATCTGCTCATATATTGCAGACGAAAGGTTCACACCTTCAGTAAGTTATGTTCAAAAATTTATTTTCCAGGAGGTTATGTTATGTGTTCTATTGTCATACATTTAAATCTGACTCAAGGTACAATTCATTTAAAATGCAAGGCAAGGGTTGTTGTGACCTGATTCTATGCAGGAGACAACTCCAATATTATGAGGGGTACCACTGTCTCCAACCTACATTATGCATGGGCAGCAGGCAGCTGTAACAGTCCAGATTTGTTGCCTGTCCAAATGATATGACATTCTTTGTGAAAAACTGCTTTCCCAGACAATAATGAGGAGAAATAACTGGAATGGCAGAGAAAGCAGGGGGTTTAATCACAGGTGCATATTTATGAGGAAAGCAGCCAATTTGTGCTTGGTTAGAATTTTCTCTGGCTTCACAGTGAAAGTAACAGAAAAAGTCCATTTGGCCTGCCCTGACCCATTTTAGTACTCAAAGCATTTCTGAAGAAAAGGTTATGGGTAACTGGCTTTCACAGAACAACACCACACTAACAGTACCAAGACTGGCGTAAGGAGAAAACATGACCGTACTCTCATGTGATCCCTTTTGTCCTTTGCTACTTTTATACCTGGGAAACCCATTGGTTGAAAGCTAAACTGCTAAGTGTTGCTGGGGGGCGAAAAGAATGAATTTGAAACCTCTGCTTTTTTCTGAAAGTTGCTGCTGCTGGCATTTAAACGTTACTTCTGCAAGCCAGCATTTTCTTCGTAATTATATTAAATTACAGGGTCAGGATGTGGTGCCATGATCCTGTCCCTTCAATTTCTCACAGAATTCACTCTTTTCACTCACAAGAAAAATAAAAAAAGAGAGCACATCTGTTGGAGAATCTGTAGGTACTAAGTGCTGTTTTCAACACTTGGTCACAGAACCTGAGAATGGCAGTGAAGTTTCTGTACTAAATAACTCTGGTGCAGTTGAAATATAGACAAAAGGAACCAGGTCTTTCAATATGACAAACTCTTTTCAGAAGCATGATCATTTGAATCACAGCTTCAGATGAATGAAGAATACCTTTGATATAGTAAGGCTGCAGGATGGGACAGATTGCATCCATTAAAGTCCAACTACAAACGACTGAAATGCTTCAATACCTCAGCACTGAGCTCTCCAAATCTCCAATGCATGAGCAATGAACGGGTTCTTGATTTTTAACTTGGAGAACTACATGTGCATTCTGCCTCAATATGTTCAAGGGGCTATCTCTTTAAAAGCTGACATTCCTTAATTTAGCTGAAACCTTGTGCAGTACGTCTCACTTCATTTCGGTTTGGCTCTAGTGAAGCTTGTCATGTACTTTCTGTATTGTGATGTCAGGCCAGCACACTGCTAAAATGGACGAATTCATATTCATACAACAAGACACAAACCATCTTACCAGCTGCAAAGGGCAGCTTAGCTGAGCATTTGGAGTCTATTTATGCATTTAAGTGCTCATGAAATTTTATGTTTTGTTTTCTTAAGAACGAGTAGCAACAACACAATTTCCAAATGTAATTTACTAGTCTAAACAAAGAAGTGCATCCAGCAATGCACTATGGATTACCAAAACCACAAAAGGATTCCAGGCATTCTTTTGTTCTTATTCACAACATATGAACAAAATCTAACATATTCATAATACCTACTGACCTACTGACATTAAAGAGATTGAGAGATTTCCTATTCCAATTCCTGGAAGTTAAAACAAGCCAATACACACTTTGTTGTTGAATTGTAGGAGTGCATTTAATCCATACAGAGTGGATGTACTTAAGAGGGTTTACCTTCTTTCGAGGAATGACACTCTCCTCCTCCTGGTCCCCAAGGCTGCACCTGACCAGCTTGGTTGGTTTCTGCTCCCCAGGCTGTTTGATGGTAATGCGGATCTCGGGAGGGCAGATGTAGTTCTCCAGGATCTTGGGGGGCTTCTTGGTCCGCTTGGTGGTCTGGATCTTCAGCTTAAGGCTGCCCTGAGCAAAGCTGGCCTCCTTGATGGAGAACTCCTGCTCCTCCAGCCCGTCACCCTGTGCCCACTTCTCACTGTCCAGGTTCGAGATGGAATATTCATCCTCACCCATGGTGAGGTCATCTTCTTGTTCAGGCTCAACTCGCCCCCCCAACTCAGGGAGACCCTCCTCTGGGACAGGCAGCAAGCCCCTCACCCTCTCTGGCAGGGTGCAGTGGTCGGACATGCTGTCACTGACACCAAACCCGGCCCCGAGTTCTCTTTGCTCCATTGATGGTCCCAACACTTGGTCCAGGGGGCAGGTAATGTGAGCAACGTGAGTGGTAGAGCAATCCTAGCAGTGATGGCTATCTTATCCGACTTTGTTATCGCTCCAGGAATCCAATTAATCCCATGGGAATACAAATCTGCCAAGTTGCAACTGGAGAGAGAAAAGGGAGTTAGACATATATGCGGTTGAGAAAGACTATCCGACAGTGAATTACTTCAATTGTTATTTCACTCATTCAATTAGTCTCAATTTCAAAAAAAAAAAAAAAGAAATGTATGCCAATATGTGATCATTTAATCTGAATGCAAATTGAGCCCAATAAAGTTTCAGAAAATGACTACTGCTCCCAGAAAGGTAATGGTGCAACTTGTAAATGGGACCATCGACATTCTTCTAGGAAATCAGAAATTATGGTGGAATTTAAAGTAAGAACATTTAACAAAACCACAGTTATTAGGAACGGCATTTTCTTCTTCTTTTCCATATAGCTTGCAAAATCATTTGCTATTGCCCAATAGTTTCAAGAGGCAACAAGAGTGCTGAAGAAAAGAGCAGATTTAAGCTAATCTGCTTTCAACCAAACCCACAGGAACAAAAGGACAACCTCCATGTTTCAGCGTGAAATCTATTACTTGTATAACCTGTCCCATTTGGCTAGAATTTAAAGCACACTGCCAGTTGCCAGGCAAGACCATAATTACATTATCAGGCACCTCATTTGCCTAGTGCTCTGAAGACTGATCCCAGACCTACCATGAAAAAGAGCAAGCCACGCGTCAATCTCCAATGCCTTTTCCAAACACGAGTTAAAGCTATGAGCGACACAGACCCCCAGGTTCTGAAAGGCTAATTAGACCCTATACGCATCGCATACACCACGGGCGGCTCAGCTCTAAACAATCAGCATAACAACTCAAACATGGCATGTCAGCAGCTGCTAGCTTCAAACTCCGAAAACGAACAACTGCTCATTCCAGCAGAGGGATTTCGGAACCTGGCACCTTGCCCCCAGTAAAACCATCTTTCAAGAATGTCGAAAACACAACAAATCAAAGTGTAGTACACTTGGAACAACATCAGATGCTTTTTTTAAAAAAAAAGTGATTAGGCTAAATACAGTGTATTTTCATAAGAAGTGGGTCACCCCCTAGTAAAAGGACTGTGGCTAGTCATAAGTACTCATATTCTCAGGTACTTCAAAGAGAACAGGTGCTCTTAATGTTACCTGACTGTCTTTGATTGTTTTGGTCCAGAACCTAAAATAAAGAATCTAAAATAAAAATGCTTTCAACATATTCAAAAAGACATTCATTTAATTGCTCAAGCATGTCATCATTCAAAAGATGCACTGCAATGTGACACTTTGATATCTGTACCTACTGGTTCATGATGGCATCCGTTTGCAATGACTTTCTTATAGTTTACATTTTTTACCATGATACCACTGGCTGTGTGGTTGGCAAAAAGTAATATTTTTGGAGTTTTAACTCTTTTTTAGTATTCAAGTACTCTCAATTCTTCATTGCAGAGTACTCAAGCACAATAAATGCCTAAAATGTCCATCCCTTAAAAGGTCCTTTCATTCTCTACAATAAGCAGAAAGAACAGACAAAATGTTCTTTTCAAGGGCTTTATTCTACAGCGCAGAATTAATCAGAGTGCCTGAACACCTCTGAATTATGTCACAACAGCAAGACTGCATTCAGCATGGTTCTTTTTTGTCTCCACGCCACAGGATTTCATTTTTTCCCCACTCATGGGGCTGTCTCGCTCTGTAATGTCCCTTCATGATTGTGCTGGTAGAGAAAGTATAACATTTTTTGGAGTGCAGTTCCTGCACAATACCCATTGAGAGAATAATTGTACACTGGAAACTCTGTTTTTGTTGATCAAACAGTAATGAGGCAAAGCATGGTGACTTAGAAATAGCCAGTTCAATTTAAGATACAGAACTGGACAGTTAACAGCAACTGTAAGCTGTTGCTTGCGAATGAAGCAATTCATTTGTTATGCTGACACTGCAGACAAAACCACTCAGAAAGAACTTGACACATTTATTATGTTTAAATTGACTGGGATTGTAGAGCTTCTGTAAACCACTCTACATATCATCATACATCTTGTCTCTGAATTCAAAAGGTCTCTTTTTGACTGGATTCTTTATTAAATGGCAATTAATATTAACAAAACTCAAGAGCAAATCAGCCAGCTGAAGGGTAAATAGTTGGAGGGTAAATGTCAGCACAGTTCTATCTTCAAATCTGGTGTCTGGCCTTTGTTTATCAAAGTAACCACATGGACTGAACAAGCACAGAAATGTCTGACTCCATCAGACCGTGAACTATGAAGCTCATCTACTGGTTTAACCACAGATGTATTTGTGAACAGCAAACATATTGCACAAATAAAACAAATATTACATGTTGCACATTGCACACCTCGCAGTGGAAATCCGGTTCCCCCTCTAAGATTATCCCATGGGTCAGAATTAAGCAATGTAACCTTAAACTAGTGGCAGGACCGGAATTTCGTATTATCTTCACACAAATACCCAAGAGTCACATAACACCTCTACAACTGAAAAAAGAAAAAAGACAGACCTGTTGTGCAACACAAGGCAAAAGTTTTCTTTGTTATGTCATCAAGAAAAAAAAAAAAAAAAAGAAAGAAAAACGAAGGCAACTTAAAACAAGAAGCAGACATCTCCCTACGTTTCAGATAAAAAGTCTGATACTCAACGCATGAGGTATTCATGGTCAGATTGTCCTCTTCCCTCACGCACTTTTTCTGACATGCAGGGTGACACTGTAATCAGAGATTTCTGGGAGAGAGGAAAAGAGTGGGCAAAAAATGTTTGATCTTCTCACATCAAAAACAAAGAGCAGTTTAAATTTTTAAAAGTTCAACATGGATGCAATAAACGACTCCAGAATTAACCATCTGCCAACACAGTCTAATCTCATACTTTCTCCAAGTTGACTGAATTCAGACCATAATATAGGCTGATATTTACAATAACACATCACCTAAATCAGTATTCAGGAAGTTTTTTCTTCATTTGTTTTGCAAATAACAAAACGGCTAATTGAAAAAATATTGCTGGAACACTATTGTTAACTATGATACATTTCAAATACTTCTACCATATACTGATCAACCACAAACCTACTGCATAACCTACCTTTAGTAGTGCAAAGCTTTACAAATGCTAAAGGCAGGCAAGACTAGCACATTGCTACAGAGTAGGAAGGCCAGTGACAGGTAAGATGACTAATACTGGTGCATGACTGACAATTTCATCAGGATCTGTCCCTTTGTTATCTTGACAAACTAATTCCAGGACCACTGCTCAGTTATTATCTTCATGCTGCCAATTTGCAAGACAAAACAATATGAAATGAGGAATGGCACATTGGAAATATATCAAAGAGGATGACAATTAAGTCATATTAGCAGCATGCTGACACAGCCTCTGGAGCTGAGAGGGGTTTGGGTCACACAATTACATATCACATAATTCCCAATAGCAGGGAACTAAGCCTGGCAAGAGAAGTGGGCTACAACTACTACGCTGTTTTGAATTCTCAACGAATCTATGTGTCAACAAATAGCTTGAGAACAAATACCACTTGAGGTGCCAAATAAAAATGCATTATCACTTGAGAAACCCAACCTAAGCCAAGCATTACAAAACTCTTTCATAATACTACATCAGCTTGAACTAACTGTGCTCTAACTAACAATAGCAAATCTCTTTTCAATCCTGAACTCTACTCCAAGATACGTTTTGTTGCAATTTTACTAGGGTAATATAAAGTTCACCCTGAACACCCACAAAAACGATCAATGTATGACCATGCACACATCTAGCCAAGTTATCAAAATTCACCACTTATCTGAGGTGAAAACCCATTAGGTTGAATTTGAAAGCAGAAGATAACAGTTCTGAAAAAAACAAATAAAAAAAAACCTGCAAAATTCCAAAGCCATAATCCAATCACAAAAACAAAGCATCATGTACAGTTAAACATGCCAGATATTTTCCCTTTGCACAGACAACACATCTGTCCTGTGCAATATTGAAACCATCTGAAGAATTATGGCAGTCACATCAAAAAAAGAAGAAATTTTATAAAAGGGCAGTGGTTGAACCAAAACATATCATTTTCTTAGATGTCTCTGCCCTTTTTGGTCTTTGGTACCCACTGAACTCTTGAGATGCTCTTCTACCAGAGAACAAATAAACTAAATTGTAATTCATAGACAAGTATTTCTAGAGTCATGAATCTTTCAGATTAAGGAAGAGTTTGGAATGCTGAAGAATTTTTTTTATAAAGTAAAACAAGGTCAAACCAGGCAGTTATTCCTTTTAAATCCAATCAAACATCATAGAGTACTGGCATCTGAAATCCTTTCTTGTCCAGTAAATAATCATGTGAGAACTGTTCATTTTAGGAACCAATTTGCAATTTTCCTGCCTTTCCTTATTGGCCTGTACTGACCTGCACACAAATCTGTTGCTGTGCTCAGTGACCTTCTTCATTGCTTCTCCCATGTAAATGTTGTTGACCTAAACCTAGCGCACTATAGCTATTATTTCTGGTTCAGACTGACAGATGAGCAAAACACTTCAGCTTCAGCACTGCTTAAAACTGCTGAAACCACCCAATTCTTAGGCATCCACATTTATGACCTTCAGCTCACTCCAACTTTTGTTTTCTGTGCTTCCATCAAGCTTCTTTCACACAGGGGGCTTCTACTGATGTCCACTGTATCAGTTTAAGCTAGGGTTAGCGTTAAAGGTTAGTCAGAGATTTTAAGGGCCAGCTTCCAACTATATCCGTCAATTCCAATATGACACCAATATTTCAGGAAACTTATTTCTTATGCAAGTAAACAGTAATTTTACATTCTTAGTGATGCCTTATATTCTTAACACGGTCACCTCGGTGATCAGTTCAAGAAAGCATGCCACCCCACTTACTGTTTGGCCTTAACATGTGTATAGTACACTGTACTGGGATACATTGCAGCTACTGTATATGTACTCATTATTACATAGTACATTATTAAACCTGCCTGTAGCTTGTGCAATTAGTCTAGACTTTAACAACGACAATGTGCATGTGCACAGTACAGATATGCAATAGACATATGTAGGTAGGGTATAAGTACATGTACCTAATGTAAAGTGTGACCCAAGAAATATATAATGGAAATATGACACAGAAATATATAATGGAAATATGACACAGTACCAAATTAAGTTACAATGTAACCTCCCTTCAGATAACATTACTGATGAAGAAACAGGAAAATACTGTCAATTCATAAATCACAATCACTGAGAAAAAAAATCAGCTATAAGGTTTTACAGAGTTCCCAAGAATCCTTACACTGTAATGTACTCAGTATGCAACAAAAGCCTGGACACACCGAAGCTGGTGCTTTGGCAGCTAACCTTCCAGACATTACTCCTCTGAAAATCAGAGTGTATTGTCTTAACATATATGGCCTTTGAAACAACAGTTAAATCATGTGGCAAAATATTTGAATAATGAATAACCAAAAGAATATGCTGTGTGTTCTGTCTGTTTTGACAAATCATATTTCAAGTGCCCTTGAAGACACAACCATAATGAGAAGTGCACTGTGTGCTAAAAATAATCTGATTTAATGCAACATGGCAACCAGCTACATTCAACAACAAAGCATGCTTTACAATCCTCAGAATAACCCTGTATTGTTTTCACTGAGCCTATAAAGCTCACTGAAGCAAACTATATAAGGATTTGCAAACCATGTTGGGTCATGCAGGCCTCCCATCAGTAAGCCCATGAAAGTCCATATTCAGTCCATAATTAGGTCTATCGTAAGCCTTCCATATGTCAGGGAATACATCTGTGCCAATGCCCACTGCATTGTCATGAACCAAGCTGTAAGTTAAAAGCTATAAAATAAGTCTTGTTAAAACATGTAACTGAGTTACCAGCCATCCATGTCAGACAAATTGACCAATAATAGCCCGCAAGCAAGTCAGTACAGCACAACTGAGTAACAGACTAATCGGTCCTCAAGTTAATTAACAATTGCACAAGTGAACACATCTTATTAGCACAAGTATTAATGTGAAAATATTTTTGGAAAAAGTATATAAAAAACTGATTTATCTTCCTCATTCCCTTAATCATGCTCCATTACTTGCTCTCCGCTTTTTCATGTTTCTACTTTGTAGCTGCCATGCTGAAACAAAACAAATTATCTGTGCAAATGTATTATTATTATTATTATTATTATTAGCTGGTGCTGTCCCTTCATTGTCTGTATAGTGTACATCATGATGAAAAAGTAAATCCAGCAATGACTATGTACTAATATTTGGCCAAGCTCCAGCAGTTGTTTTGTTTAATGTTAGATAGCAAAGAAGTCATGAGGTGAGAAACGGCCAGCTATTATGATTTTTCCAAAAATGACAAGACAATCTACTGAATACTGGCCTGGTTCTAGCCAGCAAGCTGCCAGGTTCCCAACTGAAAATGGTACCTGTGATGTGAGCACTGCCTTCAAGAGAATGGTATCCTCTACCACCCACCAGGATTCTCACTGACAGAACTCATTTGAATTTTAGCAGATTGTTTAGTTATTAAATTTTACATTTATTTATGCATGTATATGTCTACATTAATTTATTTTCCATTAATTTATTTGTAATTTTAGCAGGATTCTCCACTTGTGATCGTTTATGTGACAAATCTAGGGTACATAAGTAGTCTTGGCCCCACATAAGGATGTCTGTGCTACCTCCGATGAGCGTAAGGCTTAGGTTAAGTTCCCTATATCAATGACTTGGTTCTAAGGCATGGTGAGCTTCACACTACTCTATGGCTACATAACAAAGAGTGCTTGGAATCAGTTATCTGCCTTCTAACATGTAGTAAATTAAAAGGATTTTAGAAAATAGAATGAACAGTGAACAATGAACTAACAGTTCCAAAGACTGTTCCAAACACCTACACTTCTGCATACAGTCGAGTCGTTCAAATCTGTCGGTCCATATGTATGGTGGGGTCAGGCAATAATGCATGCCAAGAGCGCCAATGTTGTGGCCACTTCATCTCAGGTCATGCTGGAAAAATTCCCAGAGGGGATTTCACACCAGCTGAGTTCAGAAATTATTTTGTAACAAAAAATCCCTTCAGGCTGACCTGGCAAAGGTCAACCACAAGTGAAAAATTGGCCTTGACAAGAAAGAATTGCACTGACCTCAGTTTAAATGATACCATCATCTTGCTTAACTTGTAATGACCCAGGTTTTTGGGAGAAAAATGTATGGAGTCTCCTTTCTCAGATGTGTAAGGTTGTCATACAGGGGGGCAAGAGTCAGGTCTGTGGGTATGTGGCCTGTCTTCCAACTGTTGCCAAATACTTAGTTTCAATCCTCCTAAAATGATCCTTAACCCCATCTGAATTCAGAAATCTTGATTTTTTGACAGCCTTGGGGACAGAATAACCTGGGAAACTTGGCTCCAAACAAGTCCAAGCAAAATCCATCTGAGCAGTACAAATGAGCTGTAAACATATTGAATCAAAAGAAATAACATATGCTAATTTATGACATCTAGTAGTTTTAACAGTTGAAGTTGCATATGTTTACAAGCATGCTAGCAGAGCTGACTGAAATTTTCCCCTGCCTGTTTGTGACCGAAAATTCAAGTGACAGACATGTTTGCTGACAATACCATTTGATTAGTTTCCCCTGAAGGCAGGGCAATGTCATCATGCCCCCCCCCCCCCCCCCCCCCCCACTCTTTAAAAAAAAAAACAGACACAATGAAAACAGACAGCACAGCGACCATCTCCAAGTTTGCTAGCCACATATGCGAAGTTCTCCCAGGCAAATAAGTGGTAAGTAACATTAACCACATAATAGCTTTGTAAACTCGCTAGGTAGCTAGCTATCTTTTCATGTAGGTAGTTAGCCATCTTAGGTAGCCAGCTAACAGACTTGTCATTCAGTTTCAGGGTTTTTTGTCTATTTTATGCTATTCCACAGCTTTCCATCTTAGCTAATTTTATACCTTTTCATCAGTAGTACTATGAAAATCAATTTGGTTCTAACAAGGTTCTCACCAGTCTAACACCACTGGTGTCAGTGCTGGTGATGGTGCTTTTAGCTAACTTAGCTACTACCACTCATTGTTGCTGATTACATTTTGCCAATGCAGCACTGCACCAGTCTGAACCAACAGTTAGTTAGTTAGCGTACTAGAATAATAAAATCA
The DNA here is from genome assembly GCF_013368585.1 of Megalops cyprinoides. Classification (NCBI taxonomy): domain Eukaryota; kingdom Metazoa; phylum Chordata; class Actinopteri; order Elopiformes; family Megalopidae; genus Megalops; species Megalops cyprinoides. The sequence continues at coordinate 14,101,079 of NC_050587.1, forward strand.
CTGAAGGCTAGGTAAGATCATCAGTTCAAGTCTAAACAAAAGAACACAACTGGATGGATAAAGTTCACCAGTTTGAACAAGACAGATACAGAGATAATTCATTTCAAATTTCTTGCAAATTGGACCAGTGGTTCTTTTAAAGAAGATTCTAGTGTTTTCCAAACTACTGTATCTTTTTTCAATGACTAATGTTTTTGCTCTAATTTTCTTCCCAGCTATGACACACACTATTAGTCAGTGGGGTGTGAGACTAACACTCACTCTCCTCTGCAAGCTGTTCTGTTTAACGCCTCTACCCAGGCAGACCAGCAGGGGTAACTATTTAGCTACAAGACAACCCGTACGCTGATCTACCCTCTCAGATATCCCTGGCAGAACAAACCAATTTGTTCCGTTATGGGTTCCCTGTAATCGTTTGTTGATGACACAGCTGGGATTGAACCCAGGCCTGGAGAGCCCCCTTACTCCTGCATATTCATAAATGGCATTCTCTAGCAACAAAGTGCTGTAGCCAGTACTGTTTGATGTTGTGAATTAAATGTTTGATAATTTACTTCTTCTGATACACACAGACACATCACAATTAAAAAAATTTATTTACAAAAAGTACATTTTCACAAACTGGACGTACTACTTGACTTAACTTGTTTGAAACTGAACATATTGATCTGACTCAGACTTGGTTCTTACAACCTGAGACATCCTTGGGACTCAGAGGAATGTAACTCACTCACACCTCTGGTGGCTAGCCACAAAGTGTACCTGAGCAATAACAAAGATTTCAATGCATTCCCTTAGCAGGTAGGCCTGTCTAATGTTAAGTTTTGAAAAGCTGCCAGAAATCTGGTTTGTCCTTGGTCGTCTCTCCTTCTTTTCTTTACCTCCTTTCAGGTTTTGGCCAGTTTCCTGGAAAACCAAGCCGTAAACGCACACTACTGAAAGATATCACTTTCACCATATTTATTAATTGAATAGAAATGCTACGCTCAGATCAATATAATGCTTTAACTTTAAACAATCATGATCATCTACTGACACCAATAGTGTCATTACTATTAATAACTTTAAATGAAATCACATTTCATGTATGTTGTTCATTACCTGTAATATAATAGATAAATAAAAGTACTTTCAATATGGTTATTTTAATAACTAAGAATACAAGCTGAAACACAAATTCAATGCAATATGGCGTATTTAAACACAGTACTGTAAGTATCCATACTAAAGCCTTTGATGAGCTCTTAATTTGTTTAAAAATAAAAGGGCATAGAAGTTAATTTGAAATACGTTCATGGTTTTCTTGAAAATACATATTTCATACAATACTCATAATCGATTACTTGACCTTTCCATCTCTGTATGCAAATTACTGAATTGAATTTGCAAGTCACACTGTTGCAGGTTTTGTTCTTTGTCCCTGTAACACTGACAAAATCTCAAACAACATAGATATAACTGACTCCTGTCTTGATGTCTGGAAACATGCATCAAGCAGATTCCTAGTGTTGCAGAAAGCACACAACTAGTTCCCCAGTGTATAAGCAGAGAGTAGCCTGTTTGCAAGCATGTTCAAATTGACTGTGGCAAATAAAATAATGATGTCACATAAATTTAGATAAATCTGGGGACATGAGCATTTTAAACATTTTATGAAAAAAAGAACACATCTAAATAAAGGATAGCTACCATCCCTACGTAAGATGCCCTTTTTGGTAGTGACTGCCCCCTCTAAGTGCACAGTTGGTTAGAACAATTTGCTACATATCCAGTTCCAAAGGCTTTGTCCAAATCTCCCTTGCAAAACAGATCTCCTCATCTCAACGGGACCTCCCAGAGAAACAAAGGTTGAGAACTGTGCTTTAACCTGTCATTCCTACCGAAGGCTTTCTAACCCTGGCACATGAACCAGGACACTGTACTGGTTCACGGTACACGGTACTTGCCCTCTGCTGTTCCCCATCAGTGGATGACTACCAGGGAGGCCTTCACCTGCTCAGCCCAGTCAGAACACTGCATATTTATTCTAAATAAACAAAAAACCTTCAGGGTGAAGGTCTGCACAGGCCTGAAACTGGAACTCGAGCCCAGCCCAACCCGCACACTATAACACCCGCACCAAACTCGGCCAAAACTTCAACTCAACCCAGCCCAAACCCATCCTGACTTTGGGGGCTTGCTCATGAGAAAATTACCAAACTGGCTAATTAAACTAACAGAATTATTATAATTAAATTAATACCACAGGTTGTAAAATTCAGTTAGCACAACAGATGAACACAGTACAGTCCATCCATGCAGGGAAAACAGAGCACTGCAGTGAATAAAGGCTGTATAAGTAAACAAATACAAATGAGAAGATTCAGTTTAATATGTTCAACAGAACCAAGAGCCCTTTACATGGAATCAGAGGGCATGTATGCAAAAATAAAAAAGTAAGTATATTAATTAATCCTCCATTCAAAAATTATGTTTGGTAACCCTAAAAACATGAATTCCCTTTGTATGTCATTTATTCAAAATGAAATCAAAACTGGATTTTACACAGCAGTGCATTCAAATCCTGATATCCAGAAGCACTGAGCCTGACCTGACCCAACCCCAAATGCTATAATGCAATTATAGGCCCAAACCAGCCATAATCCAACATGTTTCATCAGGTCCCATCAAGTTCAAGTCAGGTTGCAAGGCTTTACTTCAGAGTACGGACCATTTTTGTGTGTTATGGCCCCCCACTAGTACACAGTGAGGCCCTTTCTAAACAAACATTACCATTTTGGATTGTGGATGCAATATTGATAGCATACAGCTGTGAGGGTGTCCAGTACCATTATAGGTAGTGGCAAACTCCACTAGGAGCCTTGGGCAATGACCAATGGAGAGACAGATGACCACTGGACATCAAACAGCACCTTTGCAGGGTGCTGGCATATCCACCTCTGTAATGGGACTGCCAGTCCAGAGTGTGGGATAACCTCCTTCAGGAGATTAAGTTAACTACTCATCCAGAGATAAGTACTGCTGCAGATGAACCACCAAACTTTTCTTGTATTTAATAACCTGTGTAAGACTGCCTTCTTCAAACGGAACACTTGCTGTGTGCTCTTCAGGGAATCCCCTTTGATTTAAAAGCTGTGGTAGCTATGGTTTCAGTTGGTTAAATACTTGATTTGTACCATTTAAATGAGAGAAGAGGCGGAGTCTTGAACAGCGCATCTCTGATATGATAGTAGGTCAGGAGTGATGCAAACGACAATTCTTGGATAATGTTTAATTACTGGTGTCATTATTTTTAACTATTCGTTAGGAACGTCTGGTGTATTATTTTTGTGTGTTGGTTCTCGTTTCCAAAACGTGCATGCAACCACACTGAAATTACATCACGTGAGGACACGATAATGGCTTTGGACCATACGCTGTACTCAAGCAGATACGACTTTTTCCACTCAGCTACAAAGAATATATCGTTCAAGTGTTGTCTACGGTGCTATACGAGTGCCACTGGTATTTCATATATCGATTCAGCTCGAAACCTCAATAGAAATAGGCTACCAAACTGCAGAAATTACTGGGAAATGAGCAATCCACTAGATTGTTTTCAGATGCTGAAATGGGGTAGGTCAGTATGGGAATATCCTGCACATTTCCATCCACTGCTTGCTAGGTTTTTCTCGTATTTTCCCCCACAACGTGACTATATATAATCAAGGTAATGGATAGACAGATTGATAGACGGATACGGGGAGACCTGTATAGCATTGCAAAAGATAACATTATATCACACTTTCTCAGAAAACATAGGTGAAGACGAGTACAAAAAAATTCAAGGGTGTACATCCAGTCATATGTCCAGCTAGTTATGCGTTTTCCTTAAAGAAGTTCCACACGCGCGTGACGACTAAACGCGAGCAATGAAGCTTTCACAGGGAAAATGATAACGTTAACTAGCTCGCCAGGTAGACATTCCAAGTTAGCCAGTTAGCCACATTATCAGATTCACTTTCTTTTGCCCTGGTTTTGCAAAACGTTTGCATTGCTTGGATGCAATTATATTGTTAGCTAGACAGCATGTTACAGAAAAGTTAGTTAGCAAGCTAGTTGGCTACATAAACAGCTAGCTAAAGACAGTTGCATTGCTAAGTTAAGTAGCTAGCTAGTACATTCCTTGCATTTGCACCTTGCCATTGCTAACTGGCCAATGATGGGTAAAACTGCTTAGCAAAATCAACATTCGTTTCACATTGTAACTGCTAGCTAGATAGCAGTGTTCCAAACTACCACAGTCAGGCAACAAAGTCAAAGTTATTCAGAGATACTTGCCCATATCCAGTGCTGTGATGTTCTCTCGATCCGTCTGCGCGTTACAATTAGTTCTTATTCAAATCCATGTAGCTAATCTAGTCAGCTAGCCAATGTCGGTCACTACTCGCTGTCTACACCAGCGCGATCACCAACTGCAATGACATCCTCCCGGTGATGTGTCAAATCGAACGACGCTTTAAACGAAATAAAAGATACGAAAATGGCGTCTGCTGAAGAGAGAGTTAAATTAAAATGCAGAAGTAGCAAATGGTAAACTATAATCCAACATGATCGCTGAAATTCTGGAATGGAAATGGATTCATTTCACAGTTTCTCCGATGAAAACCGACGCTTGCCTTGTTGCAAAAACTATCCCACATGCCTTGTTGCTGGTCAATTACAGACCTCCATAGCTAATTTCCCTCTCAAATCCCAGAGCTCGAGAGAGAGAGGAAAAACACGCAGCTTTTTCCCCCAATTAGAAAATTTACTGCAGCGCAATACAGCGGGAAAAATGTATCCGTTTTGAATCCGAAATCAAATTTAACCGATACTGTCGCTTTTACACTACGCGAGATACTACTGTTAGTGATCAGTAAAAGAGCGTATGCCTTTCTGACTTGTCCTGCAGCAGTTTTAGATAATGATCTCACACAGAGAGCGAACACTGCTTGGAGCTGTAGTAAATGCACACGGGGCTCACTGTCGCCCCTCAACTGTCAACCAGCGAGAAACACTTTGTCCCTCCGCGCATTGTAGACTAATGTACCCCTTTTCTGCGTCCACATTAGCCACTGTACAATGTGTTTTCGACCAACATTCTCTCTATCGATCAGATACAAGAAAAAGTTACTTGCTTAATCGTCATATGCATGGAAGGGATATTCTTTTAAAAACACTTTGCTGGCCCCTAAATTAACAACGTTATCAAATTCTATGTAGATTATTTATTTGAAACTTCATAACACATGCGAATACAAACAGCTTTTGCAGCTTTTGCGTACGATTAAGAGTGAAACAAGGAAACACCCTCACAATCTGTATATTTTATAACAAAAAATTGACCAAGTCATATATATATATATATATATGAGTACACTATAGTGAAAGGTAAGTGTAGTATCAGTGCTTTATCAATATCCGCAATATTGTGTGTAGGAATCTAAGAGCATCCCCTGATGGAAGAGTTGTGTACTACACACTTCTTATCCACAGCTAACCTTGTTGGGGTACAATAGCAACAGTCAATGTACTCTATGTTGGGAACATGCGGCAGTGCTCAGCTGTGGGGTTCTTTAGTGGGTTGCCGTTTCAGCTAGCTTGTCCTTCTGTTTGCTTGACTGAATCAACTCAACCTCTACCCTCAGCTTCTAGCAGTGTATAGTGAGCTTAGAAGCAGACAAGGCTGCACCCCTGGATCAGGGTTGAGTGTCTCTGCCAGAGATCTTATTGCCCACGGGAACACATCTTTCTCTTGCTTGATATGGAAATTAGTGACCAAGGGCAAAAAAGAAAAGCTGATTTAAATCCTATTTCACATTGTAAGTTGTTGACTCTCTTTACGTTTACCTCCCTTAGAGAAACATTAGGTGTGATTCTTTTCAAACGCAGGACATTTGGAATGGAATCCTCACTGTCAGCCTGAAGGACTACCTTGTTCCCACACAAAAGCTGTAACTGTCAGCTTCTCAGACTTTAATACTGCTGGTTTTACTTATCTTTCTGTGGCAGGAATAGCTATATCTGTATTATAAAGACTGATTGATTTACTTGATGGAAATAATAGAAAATCCATGTACTTCATGTCAGAAAAGCTATTCAATTGTTGGTTTATCATCAGGGCTGCAAGAATCAAATAATTATGCACGGGGGCTGCCTTCAGTGAGGGGAGTTATTCATGAGACTACATCAATATTAGAACTGCAGCCACATTTGATTTAAAATTCAGCTAGATGATATATATATGCTACAAGCAGAGGTAGTGCTGAAAGTGCACTTTCATTTATTTGACAGCACAATAGATACAGCATTACATAATCACAGAGTATTGTTATATAGTCTTTCTTAATAGTAGCATTATCATTGTACTCTACACATAGTAAAGCTGAAGTCTAGGAAACAAACTTCAAAAAGAGCTACATTTAAATAGCGCATGACAACAGTAGACAACAGAGTTCGCAAAAACCACATGTGGACAAAACTATACACAGCTATGCTCAATAAACTTTTATGCAGCTGTTTATTATAAAATAAAATAATCTTTCACTTTTTTATCCATTAACACACATTTTTCTATGTAATCTTATGGTTTATCTGATAGCATGAATTAACAAGTCATATGAAGTAGCACAACACCAGCACAATACAGGATCTTACCACCTCAGTCAGAATACAGAGTCTATTTCTTCCTGACAACCCCTTATTTTTCATTGGCATGACTGTTTGTGACATCTTGTAACTGCTGGCTGCAGTGGACTTAATGAAGCTTTTTCAAAGTCATTTTCACACCTGATGCTAGAACAACCTTTCACTAAGGTCAAATTCAACATGGTCTCTAAATGGATTCTTCACATAGATACTGTAACATCATAGTGAAAATATAATAGTATGGATGTCATGTTTTTTAAAGAGGTAGGCTACAAATGTGTTCTTATCACTGACACTATCTCACAAAGATAAAATAGTGTTTAAATTGCATTTTGCATGTTAATTGTTTGCATCTTCACACAGAATTTGTGTACAGTGTGTTTTTTGTTAAAAAGAAAAAAAAAAACAGTCAAACTGTACATGACATGATAGCCTCAGGTGTTCATACTGTAGGTTCCAGGATCAGACCTCTCTCTGCTGACCTTGCTGATATTTTGATAAGCCTGGTTGCCATGCGCAACTCCTGCAGAGAGTTAGGGTTTTTAATGCTGGTGGGAGATCTACAACTGGGTATTGGCAGCAGGCTCCACTGAAAGTGCTTATCACATTAAATACTTTTGCACCATCGGGATTAACTTGATTATTGATGGCAAATTATTGATGGCTGCTGTGAAGTGTGTGGTTTCAAAAACAAATGGCCAAAGGAGAAAAGAAGGATTTACATTTTGCAAAGTTCAAAGTTCAGTATGCACACATCAAAGGCCAGACTGTTCAAAAAAAGGAAGGACTCAGCCTCGCTGATGTCTTGCAAAGTGCTTTTTGAATCTTTACTTCAAATCAAGAAAAAAGTGAAGCCACAAAGCTAAAAAGCATTGTTGTGCATTTGTTTCTCACTGGTGATTCACTCTGAACCTTGAATAAAGATGTGACTTAGCATTCTGAATGTATTCTCTGATTAAAATTTCAGGAGGTCAGTAATACTCAAGGAAGTACAGTGTAAGTTCTGACAGGGAATTCTCACATGCCATATTTAACATGGTCTCTAAATGGATTGTTTTTGCTTGTCTTGTTGCTTTTTTGCTGGAAAGTGTTGTAGCACCTGATATTGAACGGTGGTCCTATCTTTTTCAGGAGGCTTTTTAAAGATGTGCTGAAGTGTGGTTAACAAATTCATAAATTACTAATAGATTAATAGTGCATTTAAAGTCATTCCACCTGTAGGATTCAGATTCAGTTCTATTTCCAAATAGGTATTGATAGTGTGTACAATTTACAAAGTAATAATTTTCTTAGATATAACATTAATGTGATATGTGGTCAAATAATACAGGTAAGTTATTATAAGACAGTAAGTACTCTGAATATCTATAGCACAGTGATGTACCTCAACAGAGAAAGTGCTTTTGCCATTCAAGGTGACTTCTAAGACCCTCATCTAGTCACTTGCCATCTGAGAGTACATTTCAGTTCAGTAGCAGTTAGGAAAGGGGTTAAGAGCAAAGCCACAAGTGTGTTTATCAAAGTCACAGGATGTGGGTGTTCTTGTGAGAACAGAACCTGAGCTAACCACTTCCTATTGAAGTGGGAAACATTTGTTGCTACAGCATGATGTACAGTAAACAAGAAAAATGGAGAAAAAAAGCACAATCCAATCTTTTTTAACAAAGTCATGTGTGATGAAACAAAGTATCAAATTTCCTCAGTTCTTTTCATTATTCTTTTTTGCACGAATGCAAAACATGCATGGATTGTTCCATGGAATCTAATAAGCTATAGCCAAAACAGACAACTGTTTGCTTGGTAACCTTTAGTTTACAGTTGTAGCTGTATTCAACAAATTAAGGTAAAGAGTCAGTGTATAGTCTAATATCCACAAAACATACAAGGGGTGACAAAATAATGGCAATACCCAAAGAATAAGCACTCGTATTCTTAGGTTACTAAATCACAACTGAAAAGGAGCCTACACTTGTTTCATATTAACATCAATACTATTTACCAATATATTTCTGCTATTAAATACAAAGTCAGTGCTTTAATATATGAATTTCTAAAGCAACCTGAGAAATCTAACAGATTATGGAAGACAACAAGTGGTTGCTGGCCAAATTGCTGGAGCAACAATCACCAAAATGGCAACATTATTTAATATGTCAAGAGGAACAGTGTTAAAAATTATGACAACATACACCAAACAAGGAAAAGTTGCATCAGGAAAGAGAAACAGCCCTCAACCCGCATTGCCTGTTCCCAGCTGTTAAAGATATTGGTGGATCTGTGATGGTTTAGGCAGCCACCATGTGGGAATCACTGGGTTTCATTATTACTCTGCATGGTAGGAATACAAAGCCATTTTAAGCAATTGATTGTAAACAAGATGTTCCCATAATCCAAGATGATAACACACCTGTACACACTGCGAAACAGATTCAAGAATGGTTTTATAAGGATGAAGTCTTGGCCTCCTCAATCACCAGGTTTAACATCAATGAAACTTTATGGGAAGTTCTGTGATGTAAAGTATGGAGTGGATTTCTCCTTCATCTCTCAAAGAATTGGGGGCTTTCCTTCCCAACAAATGGTCCAATATCCACTTAAAACCTCAAAACTTGTACAACAGCATTCCAAAAAGGAATGGAGCTGTTCAGAAGGCAAGGAGCAGCCCAGCTCCTTATTAGTTAATAAATATTCATATATTGTCTGGTGTTTCCATTATTTTGTCACCTCCCTGTATGTATGCATACACAGAAATGGCAGGAATTTTAACATGTAAAGGAATCTGGTACAGAAGTATGATCTAGCCCCTCTACAAGTGTAGCTCATAGGTTCAAAACTACTTTGCTCCCTCTTGTTCTGTTAGTTCAGTCAGGTCCCACCTTAGGTTTGTGAAAGAAGCAAGACAAGACAAGAGATGTATCCTGCAAATGGATCATTACCAAGGTTGCAAATGCAGAAAATGCGTCTTCAAAGCTTCAAAAGGAGAAGTTTCTCTCAAAGGAGAAGTTTATGTTTATTTATTAGTTTAGGGTAGTTTAGCAAAACTGTTCCATGATCCCCTCCTCTCCTTCTACTCAGCCTCTGAAGGGCAACACCCACCTTCTACCCATCCACTCATCCCTCTCAGGGGTTCCCAAATATAGTGGACCAGCCAGGACACCCCAACCTTCCTTTCTAATTGGTTTATCAGCCAGGACACCATGCCCCTCTCCTCAAAACGAAAAGACAAGCCAGGACAACCCCCCCCCCCCCTCGCCAGGACACCTCATCCTTCCTCACAGACCCCCTTAACCCTCTCCCCTTTACCTTGTTTTACACAGTGTTCAAAGGAGCCCTCATTTGCATAATCTCATAATCTGGCTGTTAGGTACCAAGCAAAGTTGAAACATAACTTTTTTTTTACAGACATTCAACATGACTTTTCTTGCAGACATTAAAAGCACACAAGTATTTTCACTAGGCTTCTCTAGTTCTCTATCATCTTATCTCTAAATTGCTACGTTTAATGACTCATCCTCATCTGATATCTTTTTTGCAATGCATTCTTGAATAGAAAGTTTTTACAAACTGTGAGTTAAGTATTTTTAGCATGTCTGAAATGATGGAATAAGCAGGAACTTAACATACCTTTTTTCTTTTAGATACTGAGGTGATGCAAAATCTCCTACTGCCACTCTATGCTGATGATCAATACAGAATTTTCAGTCTGAATCTTTAATGGAAGAATGGCTGAGATGTGACACTTACAATAAGTTCATTCCACTACTGGGCGGACATGGCTATAACCGTTAAATTTCTTTTTTATAATTTTTTTTTCTTTTTTTTGATTAAAGCACTGTCTCAACATCAGTGCAGACATGTATGTTGTGCCAGATGGTGTATGTTGAAGGCTGTGTACACCTATCTGTCATAAGATTTTGTGGAACTCATATGTAAAATCATATATTTTTCTACTTCTGATCATAAAATAGCCACTTAATTCTGAGTATTATTGTTTTTATGTGGAAAACAGCAGTCATACTACTATATTCAAAGCAAGGCAGAAAAGAGACCTGCGATTTACAACATTTAGGGGAAGCAAAGGAAAGATCAGTAATCATAGCAACATTAATTATTTCCCTTCAGATGACAGTGTGTTGAACCCAGACTGCCTCCTTTTCCTGTGAGTACCTTGTGAACCAAAAGACAGATTAATGTAAGGTCACTGTCTGTCTGTAGAAAATTGAGTGCAGGCAATGATCTCACTGTGCCTCATACTGTTTCTGTCCACCAGATGGAGACATTTTTTTGAAATTATGTTGCCAGGCACTTTTTGATATCTAAATAGGAAAATGTGCTCAGATAGATAGAATAACTCATGATAGAATTAAAAAAAAAGTCTGGGGAAGATAGACTGCAGAAGAGCCTCATTTTCCCCAGTGCACCAGGACACACAACCCATGAAGGTGGACTTTTGGAGTGACCTACAGAAACTATATGGTCGTAATATACTGTATATGACATGATATACATGGACCAGGGTTCCATAATAGCTCAGTGGGTTAATGCTGGGGCTACCACTCAGCAATGATGGGTCCAGTTCTCACACATAGTGTGCATTGGTGTGATCTTTGTCTTATTTGCACGTAATTATGTCATTTTTGGCCGACTTTTTTGAGGGCTCTGGTGTGAGTTAATGCTGGTGTTACCCCCAGTGACTCATGTTTTTGATTCCCACACATGGTGTGATCTCTCTGTGGAGCTGGTGCAGAGGCTGGGGGTCAGACCAGATGTCTTGGAGTTGGAGAGGAGGAGCCAGCCATCAGGTAAGTGGAACGGGGGTCCCTCTGGAGGGATTGGAAAAGGAGGAAGGAAGGGAGGGAAGGAGGGGGTGCTGGATCAGAGTGGGAGGAACTAAGGGTTTATTAGATCAGGGGAGGGGGTGTGTATGGGGGATATGGGGAGAGGAATTGCAGGGTTCTATGGCTCCACCACACCAACTGCTCATCCATCCTAGTAAAGGCTACAATCCGATGGGCCAATTGCAAAAGATCCATTTGAAAAACCAATTAGCTCACACTGTCAAGGCAAGGAACAAAATCCTAACATTTACCCACTGCGGTTGTGACTCCAGTTATTCAGATATCATACTTAAACTTTCAATCTGAAAAGCAAAGCAAAAATAGATCTTAGTTACAATAAGTGTAGCAAGATTGAACTCACATATTGCTGGGGTGGGAGTGGGGGTAGCAACAGTATTAATCCACTGAATTACACCAGACTACTTAATTACTTCTGCAATTAGAAACAAAAATTGTTCAGATATGTGCTTATTATGCAACCAAAGAAGGGTCTTGTGCTCCAGTTTCTCCACTGGAGGGCAGATGTCTTAGTACTGTAAAAGTCTTCACTAGTGCAAAGTGCTTGCCTGTCATATTTAAACATTTATTTCCAAACATGGGAAACAGTGGGAAAAACTTTAAATGTGCAGTCTAAAAAGCCTTCAAGAACAGCAATCAGGTCTCTCCAAGTTTGATGTCAGTAAATAACAGTAACGTTAACCCTTTCACGCGTACGATCACACCGGTGTTATGCTAACTGAAAACTATGAGAAGCTTAATAACGCTAATGAAAACATAACGAAGGACGGCATTTATCAATTTGCATTACGTTAAATGCTCATGACACATCACAGCTTTTGTGAGATGTGTGTTCTAAACATTATTGTTCATTGCACTTAACCTAACCTAAAAGTTCATTCTCAGAAATTTAAATCGATTTAACTATATTTAGCTCCGTTAATCTGAATTTTGTAACACAAGGAAACTATAAAGTGAAACATTTAAGAGAAAGCTTTGGGATTCTTAATTATTCAAAATGCCATCCTTGTTAATTAAACAATCTCATGCTGTAGCTTTCGCAATAGCACACAAACTACAGACAATCTGCGCTGTTTCTACCGCTTCTTGATTTGCTGTGTTATATGTGTCAGGGCTCCGCCCCCTTAGCCGCGGTGTTCTCGTTTGTTTCCCCTGTGTTTTAGCCCCGCCCCGCTGCCTGTCTGCTCACCTGTGTTCCATCACCTCGTCATCCCTGCCCTATATCTCCTCTGCGTGTCCCTGTCTGTTTGCTTGTTCGTTGCAGTGAGTTTTTCCTGTCTCGTCCCCGCTCTAGCTTACCTGACGTTTTCATCACTGTTCTCGGATTCCTGCCTGATTCTCGACTTCGCCCTTCGCCTGCCGTTTTGGTTCCGTCTGCCTGATTCTTGACCACCTGGTTACCGACTCTGCCTGCCCCGACTCCTGATCCTGGATCTGCCCCCGGACTGCCTTCCCGTGTCTCTGAACCCTGCCTGCCCCTGGACTACGAACTGCCTGACGATTTCCAATAAACGCTTGATTTCGCTTACCCGGTGGTCCGCGCTTGTGTCCCGATCCCCGTTCCTGACAGAACGAACAAGCCAGTATGGACCCAGCGGACCTACCGCAGCTGAGGACGGCCCTGGAGCTCCAGGGAGCGCTGCTGGGGGGACACCAGAACCAGCTGGATTCCATCAGCGGTCCCTGGAGGGTTTCGCTACCAGCCTCGCCGAGGTCTCGGCGCGGCTGCAACAATTGCAGCTCAACCAAGAAAGCCAACCCTTTCAGCCAGCAGCTGCCTACCCACCGGCTCCGCCGGCGGCTGCCTACCCACCGGCTACGCCAGCCCCTCCCGGCCGGGAGCCTCGGCTGCTGCCCCCCGAGTCATACGCGGGGGATCCAGGAACCTGCCGCTCGTTCCTTTCCCAGTGTTCCCTGGTATTCGAGCTGCAACCCTCCACGTTCCCCACAGACCGGGCAAGGATCGCCTACGTCATCACCTTGCTGACAGGCCGCGCGAGGGAGTGGGGTACCGCGGTCTGGGACGCCGGCGCTCCCTTCTGCCACTCGTATGCCGGATTCGCCGACGAGATGAGAAGGGTGTTTGACCGTTCCAGGCAGGGCCGCGAGGCAGCGAGAGAGATGCTGCAGGCTCGCCAGGGGCGTCGGTCGGTGTCAGATTTCGCGATCGACTTCCGCACCCTGGCCGCCACCAGCGGATGGAACGCGGAGGCCCAGTTCGACGCCTTCCTCCACGGTCTCGCGGAGCCCATTAAGGACGAGCTGGCCACTCGAGAGCTGCCTGCCAGCTTCGAGGCCCTGGTGGACCTGGCTATCCGTGTGGACCAGCGCCTCTCGCAAAGACGCAGGGAGAGAGCATCCAGCAGCCTGCCCGGTCTCGTCCGTGAGCAACCCCTCCCGATGGCGGCCAGGGGTCCTGCACCACCATCCCCGGGAGCCACCGAGCCCATGCAGGTCGACCGCACCCGCCTGTCTCCCGCGGAGCGCCAACGGAGGCTCAGCACCCAGTCCTGCCTATACTGCGGGCAGTCCGGCCACTTTGTGGCGAACTGCCCGGCCAAGGGCCAGCGGTCACCCGCAGCAGGGGGATTACAGGTGAGTGTAACCCCGCTGCGTCACTTTCCTCAGACCCGTCCCCTGTTCTCTGCCACCCTGCTCGTCGAAGGTCAGAGCCACGCCGTGTCCGTCCTGATTGACTCCGGGGCAGATGGCAGCTTTATCGACGCCGACTTGGCAGCCCGTCTGCGCCTGCCCCGCGTCCCCCTGCGCTCGCCGTTGGAGGCCCACGCGATCACCGGGGCCCCCCTGGTTCGCGTGACCCACGCCACTCCCCCGGTGAACTTCCTCGTTTCGGGCAACCACCGCGAGGAGATCGTCCTCAACGTTATCCGTTCCCCGCAGGCCGCCGTGGTCTTGGGCCACCCCTGGTTAGCTCGCCACAACCCCCACATCGACTGGGAGGGCAACCGGATCCTGGGCTGGAGCCCCTTTTGCCACTCCCACTGCCTTCGGGCAGCCGTCACCCCTGGATCGCCGATCGCTGCCACCACCGAGGACTTCCCGGACCTGTCGGCACTGCCGCCCGAGTACATGGACCTGAAACCGGTGTTTAGCAAGTCCCGCGCAACATCGTTGCCTCCTCACCGCCCGTATGATTGCGCCATCGACCTGCTGCCCGGCTCGTCCCCCCCTCGGGGGCGACTGTTTTCTTTGTCGCCACCAGAGACCGAGTCCACGAACAAATACATCCGGGAGTCTCTCGCGGCCGGTCTCATTCGCCCCTCCTCCTCTCCTGCGGGAGCCGGATTCTTCTTCGTAGGGAAGAAGGACGGCTCCCTCCGTCCCTGCATTGATTACCGGGGTCTCAACGCCATTACCATCAAGAACCGCTACCCCCTGCCTCTTCTGTCGTCCGCCTTCGAGTCGCTACAGGGCGCTACCGTCTTCACGCGACTCGATCTCCGTAATGCCTACCACCTGGTCAGGATCCGCGAGGGGGACGAGTGGAAGACGGCGTTCAACACCCCCTCGGGGCACTATGAATATCTGGTCATGCCGTTCGGTCTGACGAATTCCCCGGCCGTGTTCCAGTCTCTGGTGAACGACGTCCTCCGAGACATGCTCAACCAGTTCGTGTTCGTGTACCTCGACGACATCCTGATCTTCTCTCGCTCCCTGCCCGAGCATGTACAGCACGTCCGCCGCGTCCTGCAGCGCCTGCTCGAAAACCACCTGTACGTGAAAGCGGAGAAGTGTGCCTTCCATCAGCACACTACTTCCTTCCTGGGCTTCGTGATCACGGCAGGTAGCATCCGTATGGACCGGCAGAAGGTCCGCGCAGTGGAGGAGTGGCCGCGCCCCACCTCCCGCAGGGAGCTGCAGCGATTCCTAGGGTTCGCGAATTTCTACCGTCGCTTTATACGCAACTACGGCACGGTAGCGGCTCCCCTCACCGCCCTGACGTCGGTCAACAAGGCGTTCACCTGGGCTTCGGCTGCCGAGGAGGCTTTCCGCAACCTGAAGGCTCGGTTCACTTCGGCGCCCGTCCTTACCCAGCCCGATCCCGCTCGTCAGTACGTGGTGGAGGTGGATGCTTCGGATGTGGGAGTGGGGGCGGTCCTGTCTCAGCGCTCGTCCGCCGACAACAAGCTCCACCCCTGCGCCTACTTCTCTCACCGCCTTACGCCTACCGAGCGTAACTATGACATCGGCGACCGGGAACTGCTAGCCATCAAGCTGGCGCTCGAGGAGTGGAGGCACTGGCTGGAGGGGGCGAGTACTCCGTTTTTGGTTTGGACTGATCACAAGAATCTCGAGTACGTCCGATCAGCTAAACGCCTCAACCCCCGACAAGCCCGCTGGTCCCTTTTTTTCTCCCGTTTTGATTTCACCCTGTCCTATCGACCCGGCTCTAAGAACGGTAAACCTGACGCCCTCTCGCGCCAGCACGCCCCTGCCGGGGACTCCCAGGAACCCAGCACAATCCTGCCAGCCCGATGCGTTGTCGCAGCGGCGCTGTGGGACGTTGAAGCCGCCGTCCGCACCGCCCTCCAGAACGAACCGGGTCCCAGCTCCTGTCCCCCTAACCGCCTCTTTGTTCCCCAGCCTGTCCGTTCTCAGGTCCTGCAGTGGGGGCATTCATCCAGGCTCGCTGGCCACCCTGGAGCCCGGCGCACAGCGGCGTTCATTAGCCAGCGGTTTTGGTGGCCCACTTTGGCGGAGGATATCCGGAGCTTCACCGCCGCCTGCTCCGTCTGCGCCCAGAGCAAGACCTCCACCCGACCCCCCGCCGGTCTGCTACAACCCCTGTCTGTCCCCAGACGACCCTGGTCCCATATCGCCCTGGACTTCGTTACTGGCCTGCCACCATCTGACGGTAACACCGCCATCCTCACCGTCGTAGATCGGTTCTCTAAAGCCGTGCACTTCGTCCCCTTACCCAAACTGCCGTCCGCCAGGGAGACCGCTCGGCTGCTCATTAGCCATGTATTCCGACTGCACGGGCTGCCCTCCGATGTGGTGTCCGACCGAGGGCCCCAGTTTACGTCGAACTTTTGGAGGGCATTTTGCAAATTACTGGGGGCCACCGTCAGTCTGTCCTCTGGTTTTCACCCCCAATCCAACGGCCAGACCAAGCGGGCCAATCAGCAGCTAGAGACAGTGCTACGGTGCCTGACATCTCGGGAGCCATCTGCGTGGAGCCAGCACCTCCCCTGGGTCGAGTACGCCGTCAACTCCCTTCCCTCTGCTTCCACGGGGCTGTCGCCCTTCCAGTGCTGTGTAGGCTATCAACCTCCCCTATTCCCGGCCCAGGAGGAGGAGGTGGGGGTCCCCTCGGCAACGGCGTTTGTGCAGCGCTGCCATCGCACCTGGAGACGCGCGCGCACCACCCTGCTCCGCTCCTCGGCTCGGGCTAAGCGGTTTGCTGACCGCCACCGCTCCAAGGCACCCCGTTATCGCCAGGGCCAGCGGGTGTGGCTCTCCACCTGGGACCTTCCCCTCAAGGTGGACTCCCGCAAGCTGGCTCCCCGCTTCATCGGCCCCTTTCCCATCGCCAGAGTGATCAGCCCTACGGCTGTCCGGCTGAAGCTCCCGCTCTCCCTTCGCCGTGTGCACCCCACCTTCCATGTCTCTAAGATTAAGCCCGTTGTCCGCAGTCCTCTCTGCCCTGCCCCCCGGGCTCCTCCGCCGTGGCTCACACCGTGCGCCGCCTGCTTAGGGTTCGGCGTCGGGGGCGCGGTCTGCAATACCTGGTGGACTGGGAGGGGTATGGTCCCGAGGAGAGGAGCTGGGTGCCTGCAAGGGACATCCTGGACCCGGCCCTGATCCGGGATTTCCACCGACACCCTGGCGAACCCGCTGTGACGCCCGGTGGCGTCCGTAGGGGGGGGGGGGGGTACTGTCAGGGCTCCGCCCCCTTAGCCGCGGTGTTCTCGTTTGTTTCCCCTGTGTTTTAGCCCCGCCCCGCTGCCTGTCTGCTCACCTGTGTTCCATCACCTCGTCATCCCTGCCCTATATCTCCTCTGCGTGTCCCTGTCTGTTTGCTTGTTCGTTGCAGTGAGTTTTTCCTGTCTCGTCCCCGCTCTAGCTTACCTGACGTTTTCATCACTGTTCTCGGATTCCTGCCTGATTCTCGACTTCGCCCTTCGCCTGCCGTTTTGGTTCCGTCTGCCTGATTCTTGACCACCTGGTTACCGACTCTGCCTGCCCCGACTCCTGATCCTGGATCTGCCCCCGGACTGCCTTCCCGTGTCTCTGAACCCTGCCTGCCCCTGGACTACGAACTGCCTGACGATTTCCAATAAACGCTTGATTTCGCTTACCCGGTGGTCCGCGCTTGTGTCCCGATCCCCGTTCCTGACAATATGGTGTGAGATATTGACAATTACAAACAAGGTGAACAAGCTCCTCCAATCCGCCTCAATGCAGCTGGATGTCGCAGTGAATTTAATCTCAAATGCAAAGGCCTCTCTCACTACTGGGAAACTGGATTCTCTGAGGCCCAGACAACAGCCAAAAGCATTTGTGAAGAAATGAATGTGGAGGCTGTTCTGAAAGAGAAAAGATTGAGAAACAGCAAGAGGCATTTCAGCTATGAGGCTCCTGATGAACCAGAGACCGATGCACTGAAAAACCTTGAAGTCAACTACTTCAACATTGTGGTCGACTCTGCTGTGACATCCATGGACGAGAGATTTGAAACGCTCAACCACGCGAAAACCAAATATGGAGTGCTGCTGAATTTCAGTACTGCCTTTCAGATCAGTTCAGTGAATCTTTAAAGGCTCACTGCATGGAAGCTGAAAACACTCTAACCTTCAGAGATGACTGTGACATCAGTGGAATGGATCTGGCACACAAGATTCAGAATTTACCTGATACGTTTCTAAAACCTCTCCTGGAGTACCACTTGTCCTGCATGTTTTAGATCTCTCCCTGCTCCAACACAGCTGCTTCAAATAATCAACTCGTTATGAACTCCTGAAGCTGCCTAATAATAAACTGATCATCAGCTGTGTTGGAGCAGGGAGAGATCTAAAACATGCAGGACAAGTGGTACTCCAGGAGAGGTTTGAGAAACGCTGAACTATGTGACATACTTTCTCAATTTCTTCCAGACAGTCCAGATAGACTGGTGTCCATTCTGATGCTGAAAATGCCCAGGCTGTAAAGGGAACCAAAGTTAATCACAGAGCTGTATAGGTTTTATTTTAGCCAAAGCTCCGTGTTATATTTTATTATTTTCTACATTTTTTATTTTCTAGAATTTCTTGTTTATGTTAATGTTAATATTCAGATTCTGTAGAAAATATTCTATTCAATAAATATTGTTTGTTTACACCTCATTCTGTTCTGTATAGGTCTACTTATTCTTAGACAGACAGATGGAGTAAACTGTTGTAAAGGAGGGAGGATTGTAGTGGGAGCACTGGGGTGTCAGGTGTGACTGTGTGGCAATGGCAAATGGTTTACATGGCTCACGAGTCAGATAGGAGGGCCCAAGGGAGGTCAGGACCGGCCCTGCATGTATCCCTGACATGACCTTTTCACTTAAAATACAGTTTACAAGTGTAAATCTAGAACGGTATTCAGAAAAGATTTAATCAACGGGATAACTGGCTGGCTACTGCTGTGTTCTCCTATATAATAAAACGATCTTGAGGAAGATAAAATATTAGGTCTACTAGTAAAACATTGGCTCTCTAACGTTTTCTAACATTTTACAATAGTTTTCCCGAAGATAGTAAAATCTGAAAAATGGAAATTACTGAAGGCGCCTGTGACGTCATTGAAGGAATTTATTAGAATTCGATTTTTTAAATTGGACTATAGCCTTGTGACGTCTTAAGCGCTATTTGCAATTTCTCTATAAATAAGCCGATAATCTGGAGTGCAGTTCAGTCTTATGGTCCAGACCTTCGACTACAGAGAACGACGAGCCAGAGAGGTTACAGAGCTACGGAATTCAGCATTCAGCAACCATGGGCCGGAATGGGGTTGACCCTGAGGTCACCCCAAAACTGGCCCGAGGAAAAGACGTCAAGAGTGGTAATAAGCAAAACAAGAAGAAAGGTAGGAAGTTTTTCTCATGGTTCAGCTGCCTGAAGGGCAACAAAGAAGAGCCATGCAATGAGACTTGTAATGACATTCCGGTGTCACTTGTAAGTAACTTGCAGGTTTCACAGATTGCTTGCTTTTTGCAAAGTTTTTTTTTTTTTTTAATTTTCTGCTACTTAGCTTGTTCGCTAGCTTTACTGCCATATTACCAGGGTACTAGCTAACAGGCTAAGCAGTATCTTAGTAATACGGTAGCAAAGTAGTAATGTATCTTAAATTATTCATGTAACTTCGATTCATTTGTACTCCGTAAATGTAAATAACATGGGAGTTTTGTACACTGAATTTTATTTTTGTGGCGATGCTTGCATGTGTGGGTGAGTGTACTATATACTGAACTGCATCCGGTGAGAAGTAAGGAAGTTACTGATTGAGAGGGCTTGCTTATACATTTTTCAATTGCAGATTGCCTAACCTTGCAATTGAGCTGGTTAAAGGCGAGGCATTTGTTTTACTAGCTTTGAGATTAATTTACATTTACATTTATTCATGCCTATCCAGAGCGATTTACAAAGTAAAAACTTCAAATACGCGTAAAGATTAAATGACACAAGCAACTGCGACATTGAAGGGCCATCAAATACATTTCCACCAAATCCATAATCCTAACATAGCCCCTGATCATAAAGACGTCATTAGGTGGATTGCAAAGGTACTTTCCCTTAATTTCAATGTAGATGCTGTTCCCAAGCCCTTCATTGGTGATGGGGTCACTGATAAAAAGAAGCCGCTGGATGTATGTGGAAAAGGAACTGAGAAACCTGCTCCTACCAATGATGCTTTCACCCAGATACTGGACCCCATCCTTCTGGTGGGCATTTCTGATACGAATTAGGTTTGCGATGTTATATGTGCATATGTGCACGTTCATGTTTTGTGTCAAGGTCTTTATGTAACATTTGTTCCTATTTGATAATTGTGTGCAGCTCATTTACTGCCCTGTAATCATCACATATGCACTTTAGAAAATACCAGACTTATCAAATGATGTAATTGATTGATTTATTCCATGTCATCTAACAGATTACATTTCACTTTCATAAGTGAATATGAAGTAACCACTGACAGACTGATAGTATTTATGATAGGTATGATAGATATGATTTCTCATTATTGCTTTGTATCTCAAAACCTTGTTAACTACAGATCAACAGCCTGCAGAAGGAGATTGCTGCCCAGGTTAAGAGGAGGGACAACCTGCAGGAAGAGGTGCAGAAGCTGAAGACGGAGAGTGAGTCCCTTCACATGGAGAACCAGGTGAGCTGAAATCACAGGCTGTCTTCAGCAAGTGTCATGGAGCAAACTATGAAACCTGTTTCTGAAAACTGCAAAGAAAGTAAATCATCTGATAAGCTGTTATGCTTGTCCTCTGCAGATTCTCAATTCACAAAAGGTGATGATGGAGCTGGACCATCGGGATGCGATGGCAGACATTATGGAGAAGCACTCCAAAGAGCTGACACAGGTGGGTATCAGGGTGCATTGGGGTAGACTCACAGGGCAGGTACAGTCATGGCAAGAAGGCAGCCATGCTGAGCCACTGACTAAAAATAAGTAGATCCTTTTATTGTTTCAGCTTCAAACACATCCTCTTACACAAAATATTTAAAAGTAACTTTTCTGCCAGCAAAAGGCTTTGGAACAAGAACATCTTGGAAAAAGCTGACAGTATCAGCTGTGTCCTCTCTATGCCAGAGTAAAGATACATCTCAACATCTGGAGCACGAGCTGGAGAAAATGAGGAGGCTTTTTGAGAGCCTAGAAAAAGAAATGTGCAACGTGCACAAGCGATATGAGACGGTTCTCATGGAAGAGAGGAGCACCGGATCACATCTGATGGCAGAAATGGACATTTAAACAGAGGTAAACAGCAACAGCTCACCTGCATGTGACTGAGCAACACCTCATTTGCTCAGAAGGGTTGTCTGGGGTTTTCTGAAGTACTGATAGATCAAGAAGATAACATGTAGGTACAGGTTAGTAGCACTTACGATGGATATAACTGAGGATATCTACTGGGCTGCACATGCACTAACAGCTAATCATGTCATTATTTGTACTCCCTCTACTCTACTCTCCCTCTACTCTGTTCTGTCTCTACCACTACTTTGTGTTTCCTACCACTTTTCCTTGAAAGGGAGATGAAGGACATCAAGAAGCTGGTGCTGTTCTTCTGTTTGAATCATTCTTTCCCTTTTCATCTCAACAACTTGTCACTGTAGGTGAGTCTCCAGCGAAAGGCTAATGAGACCCAAGAGCAGGAAATGCTCTGCGTTCTAGATTCCTCATTGATCACTGAGTGCCTCAAGCACAGTGTAGCTTCAAGGGCTATGTAATGAATATATAGTAAAACTCACACTGTGGAATATACATTTTCTGAAAGTCAAGACCTTTGATATATTACATTTGCATTGCCCTTGGGTCATGGGTAATTCGGTTTGGTCAGATTTACTCATATTGTCATTTCCATTTTCCCTGTCTCTTTACCAACTTCCAACAGCAAAATTTCATAGACGAAATGAATCAGAAGAACCTGACATGCAATGAAACATTCATCGACATGATGGAGAAACTGATTCAAGAGAATGAGTCTCTGCGAACGGAGTGCCAGGTGAGCTGAAATGACGCTGGCTCTAATGCGCCTTATGTAAGACACCCCTGTTTCGGAGTGCCACAAAAATGTGAGTCATCTCTTGCTGTCTGGATAATCTTGCCATTGCCTTTCCTTTGCAGGTTCTTAAAAGCGAAAAAGAGAAGCAGCAGATGGAGCATTGGGAATCAATGGCAAACCTGATGGAGAAGCACTCCAAGGGGCTGCAGGATTTAGGCACAACTCTTATCACTAGTAAAGATATAAAAATCATAGCTGTGACTGAACCTTAGTATAGATGAACAGTTCTCTAATACCCTCCTCCCTCCCACAGCCGACTCCAAGAATGATGGTAAGGTGGTGCCGGAGCCTGAAGTTTACCAGGAGATGGACCTTATGCTGGAGGAATTGCAGGAGGAGTATAAATGGCAGCTAAAACACGCAGGGGAGATCAAGGAGCAGGCTGGTGAAGAGCTCACCCAGCACTGTCAGGCAGAGCTGCAGGAGATCGTCGCTGTGCGGACACAAGTGGGCATTGGGGTTAGGGCTGGGCGGAATATTTAAAATATCGATATATTCGGTACTATTTTATGGAGGATATAAGAAATGACCATATTCGTAATATCGAATATGCATAATATTTGCTACGCAGGTTACCATCTCTGTGTGTTTTAAACAGACCGCATTTTAACAGGAAAGAATGATGCAGCTCTCTCTCTCTCTCTCGTTAATTGGTGCGCGCATGCACACATACACCCCACTGTCACCACGCTATCATTGTCGGTGTATGTCGCTGTACCAATTTTCACCATTTTCCCACACCTGATCTGTCAACAATGGAGGAAAATGAAGCCAATGGCGAAGATTTAATTCCTAAAAAGAATGCGCATGGGTCAGTTGTGTGGAAATGGTTCGGTTTCCGGAGGGTGACACTGAACAGAGTACGGTCTTGTGCAAATTATGACGTAGAAACATCGCAACTAAAGGCAGCAGCACAACAAATTCATTTCACCTCATAAAATACTATTTAGATATAGTTAGATATTTACTATTTAGACATACAATATGCTGTGTGTTTGATGTTACAAATAAATACTAATACTTTAACATTATACTTTAAGGTTTTCATGGCATCGTGTTGTATACTGCCATTTCTCTTAAGCATATCGAGATACGAGTTTTTTTTTAGCCATATCGCCCAGCCCTATTTGGGGCACAAGGCAGTGGGCCCATAGGGCAGACATGGGCAGGGCGACCACCTTCTTCTGCTGATTAAAAATGCTTATCCCTCTTTCCAAAAGGCAACTGTGAACTCCTGAAGCTGCTTAATAACAAACTGATCATTTGAATCAGCTGAGACAGAGATAGAAACTCTCCAATGCTACGGATCAACTCCGACTCTTCCAGGATTTCTCCAAGGAAAACTGCTCAGCGACAGAAGGCTCATCAACTGATCTGATGGCATTCGAAAGATCACTCCATCCCATCCTTCCTCCTTTTTCCTGCCACTTTGAAGGTGGTACAACACGGCAGGGTGTCTTACTACGTCACTCCAAAGGATGCGGAAAGCGCTGGAAAAGTTCGTTGGGCCTGCTGGCAGCAGAGACATGGCCACATAGAACTTGAAGCAGCGGCTTATATGTTCTACCCCAAACGATTCGAGTTGAAAAGATGCTCAGTGCGCTAGGGACTATTAAATCCTAGTGTGGGAAAAGGGTAGGCTGAATGTTTTCTATTATTATTGTTACCGGGTTATTAAGCCCTAGCCTTAGTTTATCAGACTGAAGGCCATTTGGTGTAAGATCTTTAAGATGGTTCATTAGATAAGGTTATAATTCTGTATTTGTGTGGTTTATAGTATAGTTCAATTTTATACAGGACTTTGTACTCAAGGACAGGGTCTCTTGGTCTTGTCGTCACAGACGCTAAAGGACTCTTTATTTGTTGCCAGCAAGTGGGGGTGAGTGGTGGTTCTCGCACTCCCATGGCAGCAGGCATATTTTTCATTTTATTTCATCTCGTTTCTTTTGTCTTTCCTTGTTCTTTTTGATACACTGGGTTTTCACAATTGTGTAGTTTATTATATGGATGTAGTGCTGTGTAATGGGTGCAGTCTTTTCTACATATCTTGTGTTAGAGGGATTAGACCTACGGGCAGGGAGAGAGCTGGTTTGCTTGGCTGGGTGCTTTACCCTTCTTGATGTGCAATCTTAAAGTGGTGTCTTGGAATTTAAATAATTGGTCATTTGCAAACCTTCAGCCATCAGCAAATTTTTTCTTGATTTTTATACAAATCTATACACATCAGAGGTGTCTGACATTTATGAAGAGGCTTCTTTGTTTTTACAACATCTAGCTTTATATACACTTACGAATGAACAAAAAGAGTTGTTAGAAGCCCCTTTGACCCTTACAGAATTACATAATGCAGTTAACATGTTGAGCAAACGTAAGATCCCAGGCCTTGATGGTATCCCACCAGAGTTATTATTAGAGTTTTGGGATCTGATCGCTTAGAATGGGGTTCCATGTGGTTGGTATTGAAAAGATTTGGTTTTGGGCCCTCATTCATTAAAATGGTATCCACCCCCTCTATAATGCCCCAATGGCAGTTGTGCAGACAGGCGCTTACAGATCGACACCATTCCAGCGGCAGCGTGGCTCTCGTCAAGGCTTCCCCTTAAGCTATGTTATTTGTTTTGGCCTTAGAACCGCTCACTCAAGCCATCCGTCAGTCTCAGACCATCAAGTCAATAACTAAAGGGGACTTCTCACTGTATTTCTTCATTTGCAGATGACATTCTCCTTTTTCTTTCTGATATAGCCCATTCAATACCTATTGCGTTACATCTATTTTTGACTTTTAGCCAGTTCTCAGGCTACAAGGTCAACTCGGGTAAATCGCTTGTAATGCCCCTCCAAGATACTATACCCTACCATCCATCTCTTCAAGATAGTCCTCCCACGTAGTAATTTTTTTGTTTTCCATGACCCCTTTTGCTCCACCAGATTTTTTTAAGAAAGCTCAGTCCATGCTATCTAGTTTCATCTGGGGTTACAGGCAGCCTAGGATCTGCTTTTCCACTTTACAGAGACCGAAGGAGTAAGGCTTGCTGTGGTTCAACTGAGTTTCCGACAGAATTGAAACTAATATTACTGGACTCGGCTTGGCTGGGGCTACCACATAGTCGAGCCCCAGCTCAGTGCGGCGCCCCCTGTGGTTTGATATCTCCCTTTCCAAGCAAGCTACAGATCTGGCTCTCACATATATTTGACCTCTGAGCTCTGAGGGAGTTGACTCAGAATCTAGAATATCATCTAGAATAAAATAAGAAATCAATACAAATAAATAAGTAAAAAAAAAAAAGTAATACAAAACCAAAGAAATACAATAGAGTCTGTCTCGACTCTATTATAAAAATAATTCTGAATAGATGTTGACTACTTACATATTTTGTATTTTTAATCAATTTAAGAGACTTGAAATAGATTTCAATTAAAGTTAAAAATAAATTGAAGGAAGGAGTGGAGGTTTGACATTTGGCATTGTCAATATGGAACTTTCCTAGTAAAATAAATAACATAAATAATAGTACATAGATTGTGACATTTGTTAGGTATACATTATCTAACATTTTGAGATGAATTTCTCCTATTTTGTTTATGATATAAATTTGAATGGGACAAGCCAGGCTTTGCACCAGGGCTTCAAACCAGTTTGAGGAACAAAAATGAAAACCGAAAATGAGCAATACTTTATGAAGAACAGAAACAGAAATGAAAACGCTATTATGTTTGTTGTTCCAGAAGAGAAACATCATTCTGAAATCTCTATTACTGGTTAATTTAATAACCAGTCCCATGTCTGTAGTGCACTTCAAGAAACCATCACTGATGAACAAAGGTTAAATTGAGCTGAATTGTAAGTTTTCCAAGTGTCAGACCACAGTTAATCATAAAATGAGTACTGTTAGGCAGCCAAATTTAATCACCTCCATCAACT
The DNA here is from genome assembly GCF_013368585.1 of Megalops cyprinoides. NCBI lineage: Eukaryota > Metazoa > Chordata > Actinopteri > Elopiformes > Megalopidae > Megalops > Megalops cyprinoides. The sequence continues at coordinate 14,127,315 of NC_050587.1, forward strand.
ACAATTATTACGCTAGCTAACGAACCATAACGAATATAGCTTAGCTACATTAGCTATCTCGTCAGTTAGCCTACACAGTAGTAGGCTATTTGGTGGCGGAAATCAGCTAACCTTGCGTGCCTAGCTTGGACGATTTACAGATAACTAGCTAGCTATGTTACCTGCAACCAGTAGCCTACACCAAGTTATTCTGATATTGCAATTTATTTTGGGTTTTCCGTTGTAGATGGGACGCCATCAGGAAAATCCAATGTGGCAGCATTTTACTTACGATTCAGACTTGAATACATCTATCTGTAAGATTGAGGGCTGCTGAAAAAAATCATGCAAGCAACCCAGGTAGCCAGCCGAATTGGGGCAATTGCGGCTAAGTGTCGACGCACTTGGCTGTGTTCTGGCAGCAGCTCATCTGGCAGCTAACAGTTGCCAGATTTGGCTAAGTTTTTGGTGTGTGGACTTGGGCCGATTTCGGCCGAGAATTTGCACATTTGGCTGCATTTGGACCAAATGGCCATAAAGACCTGAACCAGTTTAGGTTGAGTGTTGGGGGCGGAGAGATCAGGGGTGGGGCATAGGAGAAAGTGGACCTGCCTTTTCAAGGTGGGTCAACTCTGGACCATGCCAAATCAGAATGTCTTTGTGCAGGAAATTATCCCTAAACTTATGGGCCCATGACTGCATGTCATATGTTTTAAAATAAGACACACACACACACAAAATTAGTTAATTAATTAATTAGGCCTATAGGCTGACATTCATTTTATTATGAAGCCTGGAATGTGCCACTGGAATAATAATACACTTTTAAAATTACAGACTTTTACAGTAAATTTTATTTCCTTTCTCTGTTTTTAAAAGATTAATTAATATTAATCAATTAATATTTAATTCTGTATTTGATATTAATTTTAAAATTGAAAAACAAAATAAATTTTAAAAAATGAACAAAATTAAAATAACATTTATTTAAATTAGTAAATTATTCATATTTTCAAGACATAAAAACGAAAAATTTATACTTGGCAAATTTAATCGTCTTTTTAAAAACATACTTTGAGAAGATTGAATTTTAAACTTTTTTCCCTGTTGATTTTATGTTAATCATGTATCTATTTTATTATTATTATTATTATTAAGTTGTTTTTTGTTAGGGTTTTTCCCCTCAAACCTATAACTGAGTGATTTCATAATGACCTATGGATCTGGTTTGTTCTTTCTTTCTATAAAAAAAAAATGAAAGAATAATTTTTTAAATGTGATTTATTTATTTAACTTTGAGTAAAATTTATTAATCAATTTAAAATGTAAATAATCAATTCAAATTAGCTAAATTGAGCAATTAAATATGAATTCATATAATTAAACAATTTAACAGTCTATAATAATTCAGGTGGCATATTCCAAGCTCTGCACACTGGCTGTGGCTCAGTATGATGCGCCATAGCTTTAGGACATGCGTAGGTGCAACATCTATTGACCACACTTGGCGGGCTTTTTCTTTCCTCACTGACAGCAAATGCCAACTGCTCCTACGGTGAGTATATGGCTGCATCTGAATAGTCATACTGCCGTACTGTATAGTACACAAAAAGCAATACGCCACAATCTGTAGGGTGTCCAAATACTCAGTAGGCGTTTAATAGTAGTGAAATTTTGAAATGTGCAGATGTACTACACTACGCTATCCCATAAGTCAGCTGGAGCCCAAATAACTGAAGAAGAATTCCCCGGGAAAAAGAGGAAGAAGATGGCGGTGTAGTCAACTTGGTTAAGCTAACAAATGAATTGGCTTGTTACGTAATGTTAGCTTTTCGTTTTACCTCAGGTTGACAGTCAGCTACGTAAAGCAGGCAGATTTTTAAAACATGTAAACAGCCAGGTCAAAGGACAGGTTAGATGGCGGTGGAGTACAAATTGTGTCCTTACTACTTGCTCACATACTCATAGAACGTGCTACAGTAATGGTTGGGTAGGTTCTTAACCAACGTTAGTGCATACTGAGTATTCGGATGCAGCCCACCTCTCTATTTGATTATTTATCATGTAAAGTTCTTTCAATAAACCGTCCTACACATGTAATATCCATGTATTGTTTATTGATAAAGAAGCTAAAATCATGTGCAGGACTGATCTAGCGCTAGATGTGACCCTGGAGAATTACAATAACTTAGCCAGTTTGCTAATTTGAACTCAGCTGTGTTATAACTTAGGATGACCATACGTCCTCTTTTTCCCGGACATGTCCTCTTTTTGGGACCTAAGAAATGTGTCCCAAAAACAGGATGTATGGCCACCCTAACTCAGTGAATGTTTTAGCTAGCTAGTACAAACTAACCTAGTTGACATACCTATTGCACTGGACTTCATACAGCCCCTCTCGAAATCAAAGGCAGTATAAATAGTTATAGTTTGAACACAAAAATATTTGTGGAACTTTAGAATATGTCTTTATGTTTTGTTGTTCTCCCAGCAATGCAAGCTTTTTACAGTGAAATTCAGCAGCCGCTCCAATGCAACTTTTTTCTTTCTTGTCGCGCTTTTTTTTTCTTCTTCTCTTTTACGTGCAGTAGTTGGAATGGCATTTCGGTGATATTCTGCAAAATCGTTCATGTTCTAATCAAAACACTAGCACTTCTTAATTTTTGGATTAAGCTAGTTCCGATTAACGCTGAAGACACACCAAAAAGGGGCAAGGCTGCAATTGGCACCACCAGTAGCAATCTTTGATGATACCACAAAATGTCTTATGCTTTGAAAATGGCACTTCACGTCATCGTACATCTTCTTACAGGTAGCCTTTTATGCTCTTACAAGATGTTGTAAGATTGTTTTCATTTCCTTTTTCATTAATATTTTAAAAATCAGCCTGCTTTACTTAGCTGACTGCCAACCTGAGGTAAAATGAAAAGTTAACGTTACATAACATGCAAATTTATTTGTTAGCTTAACCAAGTTTTAAACTTAACCTTAACCAAACTACACCTCCGATGACCTAATAAGCATTTTGGATGTTGATATGTTTTATCACTTCTGACATAATAAATGAAGGGTTAAACAACCAGGAACAGATCAGTTTGCAGAGTGTCAGTCAACTTCTGCTTAATGAAAAGCCAGTAACTACAGCGTTTCATGTTTTTAATAATAATTATTAGTTAATTAATTTCAGTGTAGTTATTCAGTATATCAGAAATCATTAAGAAATAACATTTACACCACAAAAAATATTACCGAAACAGAACTTCTCAAACTAAAACTATATACAACTATTCATTGACAGACGTTAAGTCCAACATCCTACTGCCGCCTGAATACAACAGTTCCCATCCTGTGGCTGTACTTCAGTGACGGAGACCTGAAACCAGATCTCCGCCTGTCGCGGCAGACCATCACTACCCTCACTGCGGCACTGAGGTCTGACTCTGACCACGGATGGCAGAGACACATTGAGGTGCTTGTGTTTCTGTATTGGCTTGCCCATACAACATCTTACCCTGTGGTGTCCAGGACTTTTGATATTCCTAAGTCTACTGTTCATGACATTTACCGGATCTGCAAGGCTGTCCTGCCCATTCTCCAGAGGGTGATTTCACTTCCTGTTAATGAGGACATGGAAGTGGTGGCCGCTGGTTTTGCTCAACTGGCTGAGTCCCCAGCATTTAGTGCCGCAGTTGGGGCCATAGATGGCTGCCACATCCGCTTAAAGCCACCATGCAGCCTACTATTTCAATAGAAAATTGTTTTAGTCAGTGCAGATGCAGGCCATCTGCAACCACCAGACCAAATTTATTGATGTTTTTGTTGGGTATCCTGGCTCAGTACACGATGCGAGAGTGTTAAAAAACAGTCCTGTTTACACCTTGCCTGTACCCACCTGCGGACTGGTGCATCCTTGGGGATAGTGGGTATCCGTGCCTGAGCGACCCCATGACCCCATACAGGGAACCACTTCAGAACCCTGTACCGGCCTGCTACAACAGCAGGCACTCTCAGGCCAGGAATATAATTGAGAGGGCATGCTGAAGGCAAGTGGTGTTCCATTTTCTTTAAAGCCTTGGAGGTCAGCCCTGCTTTTGTGCCAGAGGTTGTGGCATGTTGCACCGTCCTCCACAACCTCTGCATTGCCAACGGGGACATTGTCGAGCTGGAGGCTGACAGTGGAGGTGACGACAATGTGTGGGACAATCTGGCTGCAGCCGTCTCTGCTCCAGACCGCTGAGTGCCAGCACTTCACGAGCATGATTACCTGTAAATCAGTAATTATTTATTCACAAAATCATTTATAAATCAGTTCTAAATATTTAAACACATAATTATTCGCCAATCAGTTCAGATTATTTGTCATGTTATAGTTTCTTGGTTAGTTTGTTACTTGGTAGTCCTGGTGATTTCTGGTTGTATCTATATGAGTAGGATCTATGTTTGTCTGATTTCAACTTTTAATGTATGTCCTGTGCTTCCAAACCATATAATGATGGATTCTAATGAAATGAAGGACAAAGTTGAAATTGTAGAGGTTTTTAATAAACACTTACAATAAACAATCTTTTGGTGATGTGGCACAGCCGTCTAATGTATGCCCTGTTACAGTGAGCACTGATACAGGGCCTCATGTGAGCGATCTCTTAATTTTGAGACCGTTTCTTATGATGGGGTCTACAATGCTTTAAAAGACATAGACCCTAAAAGGTCTGCAGGCCCAGACAATCTGAATCCTTACTTTTTAAAGATAGCAGCTCCTATTGTTGTCAAGCCAGCCTCTTGTCCATTTCCATACTGAAGGTTTGGAAATCAGCTTATTTTCTCCCCCTGTTAAAAGGTGGAGACCCTTCAAATGTAAATAATTAACATCCTATCTCCAAGCTTCCTATATTGGCCAAAGTCCTTGAATCTTTAGTGAATGCTCAGCTTAAGAATTACCTACTTAAAAACAACATTCTGAGTGGGGTTCAGTCTGGCTTTAGATCAGGACACAGCACTATCACTGCAGCCATGGCAGTGACAAACATCATAAATGCACTTGATAAAAAACAGCACTGTGTTGCATTATTTGCTGACCTATTAGAGCATTTGATTCAGTTGATCATCAGCTTTTGTTAGCTAGACTCCATAATATTGGTCTATGCGAAGGGGCTGTAAACTCCGGTTTCTCAGTATATCTAGAGGTGTACCCCAGGGTTCAATTTTAGCTCCTGTTTTATTCTCCTTTTTTTATTAATGACCTAGGCAATGGGATGCATCCAGCTAAATTGCACAATTGCTTCTTGTCTGACTAAAGACAACAAAGAGCTCCAGACTGCATTTCTGTTACAATTGACCTCATCACATGGTCTCAGGCTAGTCCTGAATGTGCACAAAACAAAATTCATGACTTTCACCAGAGTCCGTTTTCAGGCAGAGTCTTTTAGCATTGTTACTTTGCAGGGTATGCCCATTGAAAAGGTGCCAGTTTATAAATACCTGGGTATATGGTTAGATGAGAAACTGTTCTACAAAACTCATTGACAATCTTGTGAGGAAACTTGGTTTTTATTTTCATAATAAGGCTTGTTTTACATTTGGGCTCGGAAGAAGCTTGTTCAATCCACATTTCTTCCTATAATTGATGATGGAGACATAATATATATGCATGCAGCCTCTTCTGTGTTGCAGAGGCTGGTTTCAGTCTATCATGCATCCCTGCGCTTTGTTACAAATGCCAAGTCACTCACCCGTCATTGCACCTTATATGAATTAGTAGGCTGGACATTGCGGTCTTTGCGTAGACAGCTACACTGGTATGTATTCATATATAAAGGCCTGTTGGGTAAACTACCCCTTTACCTCTGTAGTCTTCTCTTTCACCACTAGCAGTTATTTAACGAGGTCTGCTAGGTGGCTACTACTTCGAGTCCCCAGGGCTGTTACAGAATTAGGCAAGACTGCTTTTTGTTATTGTGCACTAGAGGCATGGAATAGTCTACAAAGTATGCTACATTAAGACGTATTAGTGCCCCTCGGTGAGTTTAAATATTTGCTTCAAAATGTGCAGGAGGAGTGTAAATGTTTCCTGTAGCCTGGATCGGTTAATTGATGATATGTTGTATATTTTAATGCTGCAATGTCTAAATTGTAATGTAATGTCATGTAACTGTTTTAATGTTCCCTGCTGTCCTCTTGGCCAGGTCACCCTTGCAAAAGAGACTTTATGTCTCAATGGGTTTTTCCTGTTTAAATAAATAAAATGTTTGGGCAGTCATGTTGTTGTGTTTCCCAGTTGCAAAGAAGAAAGTCAACAAGCATAAATGAATCTGCTCCATCCACCAGGACCACTTTATTTAAATATCTGATAATATTCCAAATTTGCCTTTGTATAATAAACTTTGTTTTCGTTTAGCGTGGTGACATTCCCTTTTAATTGTGTTTTGCAGTATCCCCTCCATGATGATGTAATTATACAGACATTAAATCTAGAATTCACTGTCTGTATATCATTTGGTTATGTTTGCCATTCCCAAACAGGTCTTGCTTACTAAATAATCCGTTTAGCTCTCTGATATATCTGTGGTACACATCTCTTCATTTGTACACACCTCTTTTTCATTTGTATGTGTTTGTCATTTGACATTGACATTTAGACTATACAGTGTCTTCCTATATCTTATACCACCTCGCCCCTTTTTCAAAGAAGAAAAGGTATGTTAGTTGCCGGGTGGAGGCACTCATACTATTTTCTAAATCAGATACACATTTAATAACTTTTGTAAAAGCCTTAATATTGAGAATGAGGCAATGTGGGTAGAAAAATATATAAATTTTTATTTACTAATTTTTCCAAGAGGATGAGTAATCTCTCCTCTTTCTCCCTTGTCTCACTTTCTCTCCTTTCCTCCCTCTCCTGTGCCTCTCGTTCTCGTCTCTCCACTGCTTCTCGCTTCTCCCTCTCTCCTCAAGCTCCCTCCAACACCTCTCCTCTCTCTCCATCTCCCTGATGACCTCCATTAGGTCAGGAAGAGCTGTGCTCTTCCTTTTCCTTGAGGAGATCTGGCTGCAGCTGGCTGAGGGTGGCATCATCTGTGACACAGAGCAATAACCAAGTGATTAGACATCCATGTAAGAAGACAACAGGAATATCATGACAATATCCATAATATCAGACATTCTAAAAAATATGTTTCAGATTCTAAAAAGCCCAAAAGTTCCATATTTCAGCACACAGTGACCTCCCTCCCAAGACAGCAGTGGCAGTGGGAGAGCTGGAAACAGAGAAAACCTTACCTTTAAATCTATCGTTGTTTTCAACTTGTAATCCTCCTTGATTAACAATAAAACAGATGATTCACAGAATAATCAACAGCAATCGCGTAAACTGAGTAAATGATTACTAGTGTCATTTTGTGATAGTATTATTTCTCTTCACTGAACTGTGTAGCATTTGTCATACCCACACGTTTTTGTAAATTGCAGATAACTGTACTGTTCGTTCTCTGTCCAAGTCACGGAATGTTAATGTCAAAAGCGTTAATCAGATCTGCAAGATTCTGTCGTTTAAACGCTGGCTAAACAGGATTTGGTATTAAAGCTACAACATGAGATTGTTTAATTAACAAGGATGGCAATTATCTGAATAATTAATGGACAAGTATAGGGCTGTCGTGGTGAAGGAATTTCCCCTGCAGTGATTTAGGGTGGCTCAACAGTGGAATATGCGGTATGATCGCCATTTTTATTTTTTTATTTACTTTTTGTTTTTGCAAATGACTTCATTTATTCTGTTTTTAGTGCTATATAAATAAACTTTATTGTCAGGCTATTATGTATATTGTTGCAATACAAAGAGCAATAATATTTCATTTATAGAACAATAATAAGAACAATAATATATCATTTAATTACATTTAATGTAAAACTCCTAATCATTAACTAATCATTAACCTCTACTACCTATGTCCCTATGTCAGTCAGTCACTCACATTCAGATTCACAATTCTGACAAGTATACACTGGCTGTCCAGGTGTGCAGTCCTTGTGTGCCCACTGCTTGCACAGGATGCATTGCAGCCATGTCCCCTTGGGGCGGCTATTTGAGAAGGGCTCCACATGTGACAACCAACCTCAAAGAGAATGTGACAAGCAACCCCAACTGGAGTTTTTGGCTAACAGCAAAGCTAACAACCACATTTTGTAGCGTAGCTAAGAAAAAAAATATCTGAATTGTAGCTCTGCCTTCACACTTTTTAATGGTAATAACTGTTTTATTATAAACCCAATGTTTAAGAAATTAGAGGACATATACTGAAGACCTGGATAATTACATTTTGATATGAAAAACACTAAAAGTCCTCTCACCTCAATGTCAAATGTCTCGCTGCTTAGATGTCTTTGTAGGTGACCTTTGACCCAAATTCTGAAAATTTTAATTTCAACATTTTTTAACAGCGCCCTCTACAGACCGAGATCTAATGACTGTGACAACCAACCCCATTCTCACCCTAAGCTATATTAGCTCTTTTCCGTGTTAGCTAACGTTACTTCAAGGAGTATTACAAACCAAGATAAATCTAAATACGGCGAAATATTGTGCAGTCTCTTCTTTTTCAAGACAATCTGACTCGTCAAGTTGCTTTTAGTCATCAAAGCCTGCAATATCCTCGTGAGTCACCGAGAGGGGGGTGCATTTCACGGCAGGGGTGCAGAACGCGGCACGACACCGGCTCCCGTCTGAGAGCCGATTTCTTTTTTTTTTCCTTTTTTTAAATTAATATAAGACAGAACAATAGGATGAACATTCACCACACTGCTCAGCCACAGGCACTCCATGCACTGACTAAATGTTACAATTGTAACATACATTTATGCACATGGACCAGATGCACTGTGTTTAGTGTTTGTAGCGAAACGCTAATTTACAACGTTCAATATAAATAAAACATTCAATACACGTGTAATAGTGTTTGGTGTTTTTACATTAATGTTTTTATACCAAACAAAATGTAAAATAATGGTATTCTGGAAATTATAAGGTTTAGTACTATAATTACATTGAATAATTTAAGTGATAGCCTATACGTGCACACATTCCAATCATAGGTCAAAACATTGGCTGAATTATAAAAGACAGAAAGGGTAGGCTAGTAAAGGAAGAGCCGTTTGGGAGCCGAAAGAGCCGGCTCTTATTGCTGAGCTGAGCCGAATGATCCGGCTCACTACAAAGCCAGAATTCCCATCACTGCTATGGAGCACACTTGTGGCCCTAGGCCTAGTAGATTTCTGGCAAAGGGTATGAAATGTCAGTGTGTGTGTGTGTGTGTGTGTGCGTGCGCGTGACACAGCCCCACAGTGCTCTGCACTCTGTATATTTTCCTGCTTTTTTGTCCTTTGCCAATCACATGCCTGATTTACACTGAATACTTTCAAAAACTCTTTAATGTTCAGCTTCACAGTCTCTAAAAAATAGCCTACATACAAATTTTAACAGAAAAATTACCGGAAATTGTTATAAAATTCATTCATTTATTTACACAGCACCTGTGTGTTCCTTAGTCACATTTGTGACTTTGATTTGTGATTTAGAATTTGCTTTGAGAATTTGATGTTTTATATATATAACTTTACCTGTAATCCCTTTACTGAAAATCAACAAGTTTTTCTTACAAACTGGGCAATATCTAAAAGTAAGCATATTATTGCATAGTTTAGTATACAATAAAGATTTTTTTAAACATGATGGACACTGAGTATCTAATGCCGGGTTCAGACTACACGATTTCAGCCCGATTTTGACACGATTTTGTCGTAGGCAACAAATTTCTAGCGTTGGGCCAGAATGTGAACATCAGGAACAACGACGAACGGGTCTTGTAATGAGACATAATCGATGAACAGCGATGTGGCTTCTGGGACGACCCATGACACCCCGACGAAAAATCTAGCATGTCAGAATTTTTTGAGAATCTCCCATGACGTGTTCCGAAGTTGTCCAATAGGATGACAGAGTGTTCTCTGCAAACATGGAAATTAGGAATAGTAGCAGTATATTATTGTGAAACGTCGGTAATATTATTTTAATTGTGGTTACACAATTAAAGTGTTACAGTAACTGTCAGTTGCATGGAGTTACAGTAGTAACAGTGATCAGCATTATTATTATCATATTTGTTAAACTTACAGCTACATTTACACTAGTTGTAGAAATCGTGTACTAGAGACAACGAGGCACATTCTGTATCTGCGATTTAGGAGCTGATAGCAAATTCTCCGGTGTAACATTAATGCGTGAACTCGACAGCAACAACACATGCTTCTGTAGCCATGATTGACACTTTCTTGACCCGCCTCCCCGACGACACGCAAGGACGTGAACGATGGTTGGTCGGGGTCAAACTTGTAGTGTAGCCAGTCTGCCGACCAAGACGAGGCAAGATTTTATGGCATTATGAATGCCTAGTCTGACGTGGTGAACGTTGTGAAAGACAAAAAAATCGTGTAGTTTGAACCCTGTATGAATGCTGTATATTTGTGTTTTGATCTGGCCTTCAGGATGTTCATCTGTCTGTCTGTCATCTCAGATACTGCTTCAAGTTTACAGAGACACAGTGCTAACTGATAGCTGAGTAAACAAACAAATATTTCTATTAGATACTGACATTTTGATTTGTCTGTACATACAGGTACATTCATTCACTGTAAGATTTAATACTGAGTAATTAAATAGTGAGTGAAAATCTCCCAAAATTGATTTAAGCTGTATAGATAATTCAGCAGTATTGATTAAAATACTGAATATTCAGGATTTCTTACAAACAATCTCATTGTTATTATTATTTCATTATTAAAATGCATTGTTTGGCTCCTTTATGGTTCTACAACACCTAATCGACACCTAACCTAATATAATGTTGCAGTCAGTTTCAGTTATAAAAATGAAAATCCAAAGGTCACTTTATTTAAATATGCTAACATCTCTTTGGATCACCAGAATTTTCATGAAATAAAGTACTTGGTAATGTACAATTGATACTTGGTAAAACATTATTATATTATTAGATAATATTTCAACTTTGGTTTGTCACAAAAGAACTACATGTTATTGTGGTTACACAAAACTGCATAACAAAAGAACTACACATTATGCAGTTTTGTGTAAACACCCCCAAAATAGATGTTAACTGTCTATAACTTATCAAGCACTAATCAGATATTTTTCTTTGCAGGAAAGCTATATTTGTCATCACTATTACATAAAAGCACTAACAGATGCCTAGAAACACGTGTAGTATTTAAATTTGTCTCTGCTTGTAAAAAAAAGAGGATATGGCCATTTTTATAGTGGGAGATTAAATCCATTATCATTTGGCCTTGCACCTTTTTTTCTTTTCATGGCATGCCCTGGATTGTTCACTAGAGGGCACACTTTAGTTTTCCCACTTTACAAACTGTACACTTCCTAGTCCTCCAGTCCTCCACCCTCCACCACTGAGGGACCAGTACAGACAGGGATCGTGTCTGAGAGGAGTGACCCCATTGGAATAGGACAGTCAGTTGCCCCACAGATGTATAGTGATCTTGACAGAATATAGGGTTTGAAGACCAATCATAGGTATTAGGGGGCTGTCCCATTCACTGTCCTATATACCAGCACCAAGGTTTTGAACTTGATGCGAGTGATAACAGGAAGCCAATAAAGTGAGGTGAGGACGGGAGTAACTTGGCTACGTTTAGAGATTGTAGACACGTCTTGCAGCTGCGTTCTGGATTAAATCTAGTTGTCTAAAAATAGACCATTCTCTGTAGTTTATAATAGTGCTGATATGTTTTTAACACTGATATAACTAACAACAATACAAATAAATGCACAAGCAGTTTTGCTTTGTCTTTAAGTAATGCTACATTCTGTTTAATATCTAAGACAGTGGATAGGTGAGCTTATTGATTTACAGATCACAGCATTTTGGTTGACCTCCTAATATCCTCTAGTAATTTCTTAATTTTTTCACCTCTTGGATTTACTGTGGTCCTTGTCCATTGTCTGATACTTCTCAATGGCTCTACCATATCACACATATACAATAGGCTCACAGACATTTGCATCTTCTTGATGGATTCACAATATGGTCAGAACTGTAACGTTGTCACCTATTATAAGGGGTGTGGGCAATTTCCTGTCCAGACCGAGCGTTCATATTAGTGGCAATATGTGTACTGACCACAAAATGCTTTGCAAGGTGTATGCAGTACACATTTTTATGAGCTTCCAGATTGAGATAGTGATCTGCAAAATTCCAATCTGCATGAAAGGAAACTGTGTATCTGCAACCCTGTTTTGTTTGGTCTGCAACTGGCTGCCTGAAATGAACATTGTATTGATGGACCCAGCAGAAGTAAGAGGCCAGGCCCTTTGGTCCTTGGTTGGCAGAGGAGGCTACACCCTAGGTTTGCCAAAAGTATATTAAGCTAAGCCAGTGGTATAGAGTGGAAGCGAAATGTCAGGCACCGAGACTGGCTTGTGAAAGCAAAACAGCTGAGCCTTTCACACTACATGCAGCCTTAGAAACTGGGGGCCAAGGGACCTTTGGACTTTGGCAAGGGGATAGAGGAAAATACACACGCTGTGCACCTGGGCCTGTGAATGGACACCAAGAGTGTTATTTACAATTCATAGATGTACAACTTATATACAAATTGGACAACTTCTATTATTCCACAATAAAATAAATTTTACAAATTTGATTACATGCCTTGGTCATCTTGTCATCTTTTTTTCTCATTGACCACAGGAATACATTTGTTTTAATCAGATTAATCAAATGTTTCTTTCATTTTAAATACTTGAATTTTGCAGGTCATCAAAGATATTTCACAGTGGATGGTGGACCACCGCCTAAAGCTTAACCTGGAAAAGACTGAAATGCTTTACATCCCATCCAGGTCCTCCCCATTTCATGGCCTCTCCCTCAGCCTAGATTCTACAAGCCTTCTCAACAATAGCACTACTACTGCCTTGGTGTAATGCTCCATATTCATCTGTCCTTCTCCTCTCAGGTTGCAGCGGTGAGTCAGGTGTGCAGATTCTTTTTGTACAACAACCAAAAGACCTGCCCCTACCTCACTATGTATTCTATGTAGCTCCTAGTTCAGGCCCCGGTCCTTTCACATCTGGACTACAGTAACTCCCTCCTTGCCTGTCTTCCTACCTGTGCCAAGAAAACCCCTGCAACTAATCCAGAATGCAGCTGCACGACTTGTTTACAACCTTCATAAACATAGTCAAGTCACACTCCTCCTCACCTCACTTCATTGGCTTCCTGTTATCGCTTGCATCAATTTCAAGACCTTGGTTCTGGCATACAGGATAGCGTATGGAACAGCCCCCTCATACCTACAATTGGTTTTCAAACCATTTGTACCACTCAGATCACTACGCTTTGCTACCATGGGGAAACTGACTGTCCCATCCTCCGGGGTCGCCCCTCTCAGACACGATTCCTGTCTGTACTGGTCTCTCAGTGGTGCAAGGGACTTTTCCATGGGGGTCAGGACAGTGGAATCACTGGCCATCTTCTGATGCAGACTGAAGACCAACCTCTTTAAACTGCATCTCATTTCCACCTCAATCCCCACCCCCTAACAACTGTAAATACTGCTTGTATTATCTGCTGTTTATTTTACATGTAGTATCACAATCTGTTTTGGATTCCGTGATCTAGTGACTGTGATGTATGGTATTATACTTGGCTTCCCTTAGATTCTAGGCTGTCTAGTCAGATTGCATAAATTAACTTGTGGTAGGGCTTGAATAGTGTTATGCTCACACCTACTGGTCTGGGAGTGTTGTTAGCCTGTCTGACAGTGTTGCTCATTCAGCTTGAATGAATATACTTCTGTTCTTCTGTGCTCGAAGTTGCTCTGGATAAGAGCATCTGCTAAACGCATGAAATGTAATATATAAGAACATATTATGATGACAACAGGCCATTTGGCCCAACTAACCTCGCCATTACAATTAAAGAGAATCCAAAACTGCATCAAGTCTGGACTTCAACACAGCAAGGATCTCTCATATAATGAACATTGGTATTAAAAACAAATAAAACATATCTAGCAAAGAAACACTTGCAAATCTTCTTCAGCCTCTTCCACTCATTTCTCCCATTCTCCAGAAGTAAGCCTGAACAACTCTGGTGTCTTATCCACCTTCTGACAAGCCTTGGATGAGAGAAGAATCAGCAGCTAACAGAGTAGAAGCCACAGAGCAGTGGTCTCACAGATGGGATATGCAAGACGAGAAATAAGGTCAAGAATCGGGCCTCAAAGCATCTCGAAGACTGAGGCTTTGAAGCGACCAGGGTTTCAGCAGGGGTTCGTCCAGGGCCCATGGAGGAAGTAGCTGGAGTGTGAGGCACACTATGGGTAGAGTAGACACTGGCCTTAACAACTTACTCCATCAACAAACAACAACCCAACAACAAAGTCCATCAACAAATGATGCTTCAGAGGCAATTCTCACTTCTGCAGAAGTGTTGCTGTATAGTTTTTAATATTATCTGTTAAAGTTCCTTGATTTATAAAACTTGTGGCAGTTATACACTTTTCAAACTGGCAGAATGGCCATGCTATATGTCAACAGATAGCAGACAAGACATGAGGTGAAATCACAGGCAGTTAGCACATGGCTCCTGTTGGCTTCTGCTGATTTCTTCTGTCTTTGTTCCAATAAACCCTTGATTGCCCCAATGAAAATTAAATACAGGAAATTGTAATATATTGAGAATACATTTTAAATGGTGTAATGCAAGCCAAAAATATTGCAACATACCAAACGGCAATAATTTACATTTATTCAATATAGTTATTGACCTAAAAGTATCCTCTAAAATTTATATCATTTTTTATATGAGTGAGCTGTCCTTTTGTCGTGATTCAAAGATTTCCTACCTAATTACCAAGCAACATGTTGAAGGGAGAGCATATGAACACCGTTAGACCTTTATCTTGCGATATTTGTTTATTCTTGACTGATTCAGCGTTTAAGTTTCACTTTCTATGCTGCCTAACACAGCTGGAAGTGACGAGTAGCTTAGCCAAATAACGCGACTATAGCTGCGAAACAAACCACGGAGACATCCTAATCATGTCCTACCGGTTCAAAAAAAAAAAAAAAAAACTGAGTTTGTCGAGTGCTTAATTGCCGTTATACCAGCCTAAAGCTACTGCAACGAAAGTCTTCTAACTTGAGCTGCATTGTTCATAAAGCTAATTTAAACTTTACTGTAGACTAAAGTACATCGGTAGCCTACATATGATATGGCCAAGAGACTGTCTCTATCGTCATAACGAACTAGTCTACTTTACTGTTTTCCATGCTTTATGTGGAGTAAAACATTCGGTTGTTGACGAGAACGGTGTAGGAAAAATTATGTTGCCCAGCTTTGAAAACTGAGTGCAGTGAATAACTAATGGATACGTTGTCTGATTCAAGTGATTTCACATGCATTTTCCGTTGTAGTCTAAGTCCAGCAAATGACAGACGACTACTTCTCTCAAACAAAAACTGTGCAGCCCCTTGCATCCCCTTTCACACTGGGAAGATCCCGAGCAGGCGTATCTCCAGCTCGGAGTTCTACGCCATCACTACGTCCTCCAGGCAGAAACCACAGTGTCTTTTCTGACAAACACGGACACAATACCTAGGGGCGTGTGGCCAATGGTGAATCTAATGAGGAAGGCGAGGATCTTTTCCTTCCGAAACTGGAAAGAGTTGCCTTGGAAATTGTCGTGACCGATTTGCCAGGCTCAAAATGTGCACCGGGTGTTGTATGTCTCAGGTAAGAAGCTGAAGTGTTTCCTTCTTGTTCGTGTTAGACACTATTACGAACGTAGCAACATTGTCCCGATTTAAACGGCACTATTCGGATCCCCCAAGTTTACGTTGCATGCCATTTTTGGCGTTTCAAATCTCAGATAAAGCCATACACTAGCTAATTCCACGGACCTTTTGAGTGCAGAAGTTTTGCATTGTTTGTAGTTTAGTTTCGTGTATTTCAATTCGGACATTTCGTTCGCTGTTGTCTGGGACCGAGACTGCAAACCAGTCATAAGGGGATAATGAACTAAGGTGTACCATATGGAACTCTGTTCTTACCGTTGCTCGTTTGTCGAAACAAATCGACTGGGCTGTGTATTAGAAGATCCATGGGTCGTTGGTCATAAATAAAGTAGCCTAACTTTAGTGGAAAATAGTAATTATTTTCTTCGTCAGCGATTTCGCGAGACCTGGCACACTAAGTACTGTTCTATGTATGGTCCAACCCACTTTTCCTATTGCAATTCCATAAGGCTTGCAGGAGCCAGTGTATCATACATAAAACTGTTCAGTCTCTTCCCTCTGTTCGCTCACAACATGTGTTAAAGTTGTCTATCCAGAGACGTGGCAGCTGTAGTGATGGTTTTAAATTGATTATTTCCGTCATATTGAGAGACTGTGCCACATTCCATATGCACATGCCTTCCTAACTTGTAAACTAAAGTTCAGGAATTGTACAAGACTGGAAAACTGGCACCCTGACATTATGCAACAAACAAATAAATAAATAATGCAAAATGAAAAATGTCCTGACCTACCAAGTGCAAAACAGCTTGTTGCCAATATCTTAACTCACAATTCACCCATATATCCTTCTGAAAATTTTTAACATGAGGCCATTTTGCAGTATGTGGTTGACAGTTTAACCATGCTTAAATCACAGTCAATACTGTGTACTGATTCAGAAAGAAATCACCCAGGTAATTAAAGTTTAAACGCTGTTGTCAGGCCCAATCCAGTTACCCCATAATTTTACACAAGGATGCACAAGGATACACTAGTCTCAATTATGAGAGAACCACAAGGCTGTGAGAGCCACAGTCAAGAAATAGTCACACATTTCTATCAAAATGATGTGGATTTAATGTTGTAGGGCACTAGTCACTTAAGTCAGCTGAAAGACCTGTCAGACTGAAGGAGTAATCAGATTTTAGATGTTGCCGAAACAGGCTTCCTTCAATCTGTTTGTTTTTAAAGACATAATATTACAATTACTTTACAGTCTTACTAAAATGACTTGCTTGCCTCATAATAGTGGTTTTTGGGGTCCTTTAAAATGTATGTATATTCATTTTTCACCCTAACACAATGAAGGATGTTGTGCAGCCACAGAGACCTACTGTAGATGTTCTTTATCTTGGGCATTCACATTAAACAGCCATCACCAGGAGGCTCTTTGTTTTATATTTCCTTCCTAATATGAGTAAATTCTACAATGTTGAGGCTTATGACTTACTGCTAGTACCCACTATGTTGATTTCACAAAGCATGGCCTGCTAGCTAGCGTCGCATGTAAGTAGAGCCCTCAGTTTTTCTTGACTTGTTTTCTTGCATGTATTTCAGTCCTCTGGCACCAAGAGGTCAACAGAGCCTTTTTAAAACACTTGTTAAGCAATTGCACCTCCCTCTTCATCTAAGCTGATAAATTAATTATCACTAATTAAGCACAAATAACAGCAGTGTTTAGATCCAGCACTTGCCACTTGTTGAATTCAATCTGACAATTTAGAACCACGGATAATGTGGATGTGTGTGAAATGTTGTGCAGGGGTAGGTTGGCAGCAAGCCATGAAGGATGTCATTATATTCCTTTAGCGTATGGATGTCATTGTCAAACACAAATGTAAACATTTCTTGATGCCATGTACAACCAAGGAGCAATTCATAGCAGAGCGGTGGACTTCATCAGCTCTCATTTCATCATGAGCCATGGAGCTCAAATGATGACAGCAAACTGTGTCTCAAATAAACCTGCTCCCAAATTATATTCTGCACAAAATCAAATTGTGTATGTATACATATCTGTTTGTAGTTATCAACCAGCGTAGTATAAAAAGTGTAAAACTTACATGGCACATGCTTCTGTAAGTTTTATACTTTCTATACTGTTTAGGTTAATAATTACAAATAGGAACTTGTATTGTACATACTAATTGCTAACTCAAGTACAGTAGAAATGTAACTAAGACTAACCACTATTCACTTATTTGCCGTATTGTTTTTGTACTAAATACATCATCGACAAGGGAATTTTTACAGACAATGCAATTCACATCATAGCTGGCTAGATATATAGCAGTCATTGATTTGACATTTCAGGCAAGGAAAATGTGTGTATTTCAGTGCTGTTTTCATATCAGTTGAAGGTGTAAAAGCAGTTTGGTTGTGTACGTATTCCATTGTTTGCACGTTGACCACTTGTGGCTTTTGAAAACAATCTCAAGTACTTATGTAAATGCTGGTGTGTTTTGGTCAAATGAAGGATATAAAATTTGCTATGCTATGCAGTTTTATGTAAACTCTAATATAAATATTTATTACAGTTATGTTACATTTTACATAAAACTGAGCACTTAAGTCCACAGAACAATGGAAGCTAATGTGTTCCTGTACATTCCAATGGGTTAACGCTGTTTTGTGTGGCTTCTGGTAAGTTTATTGCATCCATATGTGTTCAAGTGATGTAGTTACTTGCTGTCATTATCACTGGTGTGGATGAATGCTGGCAACCAGGGAACAGCCATTGCACCAATCAAGTTAACGTTTTTTTTTTTTTTTTTCTGAAAAAGTTAGGTTGATTTTTTATCAGCAGTAAAGACACAGCGAGCATAGCATTTTCACTTATACAGCAGACAGCAGAAAACACTTTCCTGTGCACCATTGAAATAAGCCGAATCCTGCAGCATGTTTTTTTGTCACTCATCATATCATATTTATGTGAAGTGTATCACTGCCATATGTGTACATATTGTTTATAATAAGTTCTCTCCATGGGTGACCATCTCATCACAATATCCGTTCCTTAGTAAGTAATAAATCATTACATGGTGTAAAGGGGATAAAATTAAAATGTCATAAGCCCACATCATTTGAGAGATAGGATTGCCTTCCAAGAAGTGTGAACTATTAAAATATAAAGAGTTTGTATCTCAATTGTTTCCTTCAAGATCTGCATCTACTTGCTCATTTCTCCTGTGGCAGCCAAGAGGAACATCATTTTCTTTGAGTGATTTGGCTGGATTCTGCTGTTAAGCGTGAAGGAGGAAAAAACTGCTCTGAGGAAATATTGACTATTACATATTCAACAGAACTGTATCTGTGCTCCTACTGTGTCTTGGTGTTCAAAATGCAACCCCTAGAAAATGCATCCTCTATATTTAATTTGCAATGACTGTGAGTGAGATAATGCCTCTGCAAAAAATTCTTGAAATGTGTGTAGCCCTGTCTTAAATTGCATTATATTGGTTGGCAGCTTGACATATACTGGTTAAAAGATAAAAATTTTCAAACAAGGTGCAATCCTCTGCATTATAAAGTAACAAAGTGGCATGTCTTTTCCTGGGCTATGGAGAAAGTGAGTATTTTTTCTTCTCTGAATGTTCTTTGATGTCCCAGTTCTCTGTTTTCAAAAATACTCATTGAGGGGAATTTTGACCTTGATGAAATTATCACAAATTATTCATTGCTATGTATGTATTTTTGAGTTAATGAACACCTTTTTACAGTCAAGCACTGGCTTCATTGTGTTCTTAAGCAATGAATTGAACTCATAAGGTGAAAGTGTAGTCATTGTCCTACATCATACATGGCACTTATCTCAGCCTCTGCCATCACACATATTATTGGAATAGATACCGCACATACTGGGCCAAAAGGCCCATGTCCCTGGCAGGGGATACTGAACAATATTGATCAGTCCCTGTCCATGCTGAGGTCATAACAGCATATAGTATACTCAGTGCTGCAGGGTTTTATCTCTATGTCTGGTGGCCTTTCAAGGAGTTTGGCCTAAATGGTGTGTGTGTGTGTGTGATATATATATATATATATATATATATATATAAGTGTGACTGTTACAGGAACTGATACTGTTGAGCTGAGCTTTGGAGTGACAGGTAGTTTTTAAAACACAGCTCTTATTTTAGAAAGCCAATCAAGGGCATTTCATTGAAACATGCTCGCTGCAAAGGAGAATTGATTTCTGCTTTTAATGGAGAGACAAGACAGGCCCAATGTTCAGACTAGGACATAGGATGGCTATTCCAGCATTGTGCAGTTGCATTATCTACCATTTTGTTCAGCAGTAATACAGTTTTGTGGTTTAAAGTACATTGACTGTGATTCCAAGAAGTTTGTTTATGTTTTTAATTTGATTCCTTATCTTGGGGTCTGGCTACCCTGTGCCTCAGTTCAGTTTCCGTTTTAGTCTTTTCAGAATTTATTTTGCCACTGCAAGACAATTGGTCAGAAAGCTCATCAATCAGGATTGCATCATAGTGACTCATTGTGATGTTGAACTGTAATAAAATGATGTGTGCACACATGCATGCGCATGCACAAATGCTTCCAATTAATTCAACTACTGGATGAAAACTCACAGTTGCTTCTGTTGTTTGGTCTTTTTACTGTTAGAGGTGACACTACCGTTCTAGTGGATCAATTAAATGAGAGAGCCGTGCAATAAGTGCAAGTACTAGTTGTTATTTCTTCAGCAGTGTACATAAAATTATGATCTGTTTACTGTTCAAATGGGTGTTTGTGAGAAAAAAAGGCTACATTTGCAACCCACTTTTTTTAGACCAGCAGAGAGTCCTTTTTAAAACCAGCTTTTTCAATACTGCTAAGAGTGTTGAATGCATTTTATGGGGACAGTGGAAGAAATCACCTGAATATCCTACAAACCACAAGGCTTATGGGAAGAATTACAGTGTTTCCAAAGCCCCTTTATGTCATCAAAGTAGTTAGAACTGAAAAGTGTGAAAAGCTTGAATTTTAAACATGTTTGTTTGTTTGTGTGTGTGTGAATGAGATAGCCCCTGAGTCTATTTAACAAAACTGACAAGATTATGTTTCTAGGTTTCTAAATAGATAAGTGGAAGGGAACTGGTAATATCACCATTTTTCTTGGAAAAAAATAAGAACATAAAGGGAATGAAGGAATACTTGTTTAGCTGGGGGCCGGGTTCTTAACCTCAGCAAGCTAATCAAATGTGCTATGTGGGGTCAATGGTAGCAGTTTGAAAAATACAGAAGAGCTTTATCAATCTGACATGCCCTCCCCATGGAGGGCTCACCACCTGGGCCTTTTCAAGACCTTTGGAAGGCCCTGGCATGAGTCATAAATCTGACCAAAATGGCTGAGAGCAACAGCTAGGAAACAAGGTGGTTTTCTCAGCAAAAAGAATCTGAGGAAAGAACAAAATATGCTCTCTGTGATGTCAGTATAGGATATTTTGTGGGTGTGAGATTAATCAGTGCTTCACTAGTTGGTGTTGTGGGTCTCTGTTTTTAGGTATAATGTGCTCTGTTTCCCTGTATCCCATCACTACATCTGCTGTGGCATCTACTTAAGTATGGTATTTGCAGTGGTAAGTGCCACCATTCTTGCTCCTTTCACCAGAAGAACAATAGATGTGATTGTAAAAATCAGTTATGTCATTGTCAGCAGGGGGTGAGGGGGGTGGAAGGCTGTCAGTAGGGGAACTCAAATGTTTGGCGTTGCCTGGGTCTCCATTTACACTGTTCAGAGAAGCTGCCTCTCTCTCCATTAAACTGAAACATTGAATGGTTACATTTTTGCATGAACTGTAGAACTTCCTGGCGACCATGTCAATATAAAACAGAATACACAAAACAGAGCTTTGTAGAGTAAGATGTCAGGAACCTACATATAAAGCCTCGGCTCATGCCTGTACTGGTCTCACTGATACTGAAAGTATTCAAAAAAGATAGGAGAGAGAAAGGGTCTCTGGTCTAGTGCACTAAATTCATGGCTACCCAGAGTTTACTTTTTCTGAATGATAATGAGACAAGTCTTTTCTTGTTGAATGATTGGTTGGTATTGATAAATGTACAGGGCCTGTTACTCCCCTGTTGATATGGTCTCATGTGTCTTTTCTGGTATACAACATGACCTATTTTACTATGCTTGTGTGTAGCATTAAAATACATTACTGACCTTTTGGTGAGTTAAGAATCATGTGGAAGCTGAAAATTTAATCAGATGAGTGGCAACCACCGTGATGAATTACTTTCTCATGAGACATGAGCCGCAGAGAAGTGTAATCCTAGCAGTCGTATTCATGTCTCAAATGTCATCCAGGGAAATGGTTTAAAAAGGAGTAGTACAGAATGACCAGACGCTTCCCCAAAACCCCCATACAAAAGAATGATTCCCACAGTGATTCCCGCGGTTGCGCAGAGAAACACGAGAACCTCAAGGCCAGGCTTTGCTGGGACAATGGCTGACTTATTGCCTTGGAGTGGACGTGTCTTTGTGCCACACAGGGCCTGCCCCTTTCAGCCAGGGCTGCAAGGCCAGCTGCAGGACATAAAGGGCAGAGAGAGAGCCCATTGTGGAGCCTTCACCACAGTGCATGGGGTAGGCAGAGGTGCTGACCCTGCCAGTGTCATTTGGTTTGAAATCCTATCCTATTCCACCGTGACCCTCTCAGATGTTAATGTTCAGTTGAGGTGACCAGTAAATTTGTAGTTTGTTTAGGCTGTATGGTTGTTTTTGTCTGGAACATGACCAAGCAGTGACTTTTGTACCTCCTCAGGGTTCATTTAAAACTTTATATGTCTTGATCCACACAGACACAATCTTGGCGTCATATTCAAAAGCCACATTGTATTGGTTAGAGTTGGGACCGATCCGATCCAATATTGGTCGTTGGTAAAGGATGTTACTGACATCCTTTAACGTGACAAATTGCAAGGATTTCCATTACACTGATTACTATTTTGGCTATTTGTTTCACTGTGTTAGAGGTGGTCTTGAAATGGAAATTTTCCAGCAGTGTGAGGCTCTTGGTCCTGTTGATTGAGGGAGATGAGTATTATCTGTTTTCTTGGCTGCAGTGGGGACTGGCATAATTAGTTATTTTTTCCAGCACTGGTAAATGGTGTGATCTGTGATTTTTTTAAAAAAATTATTTTCCTGTGATTATGAGTGGTGTAATTAGTAGTGAGCATCTGTTTTGCAATGCTGGTGAATGGTGTAATTATCCGGGATTTTTTTCCCTGTGATTGTGACTGGTGTAATTAACAGTGAGTTTCTTTTTTCCTGTGCTGGCAAATGGTGTAATTAGGAGTCAGCTCTTTCCAGTGGTGGAGACTGACCTAATTATCAAAGAGTTTTTTTTGTTTTCCTGTGATTGTGATTTGCATAATTAGCAGTGAAATTCTTTTTCCTGTGTTGGCGATTGGTGTAATTAGCAGTGAATGTTCTGTTGGCAGTACGCTCATGTCTTGTAATGTGCAAAGCAGTATTGTGAGGTCTTCCCTGTGTCGTTGCAGTTGGCCTGCTGCTGCGGCCCTAAGGCCTGCTCTCTGTGCTGTGATGTCTGCCCCAAGATCAAGCAGTCCACAGGCACGCGCTTCATGTACGCCCTCTACTTCCTCCTGGTCACCGTCATCTGCGTCGTTATGATGTCACCCGTGCAAGAGCACGTGAGTACAATGTCTGTCATGACCTCTTGTGAAATGCACAAGGCGAGTCAATCTGCAAATGTATGTGATACTCCTTTAACAGCAGTTGAACGGTCTCAAAAAATGTTCCACAGTTAGTTGGAATGTTCTCCTTCTTCTCTTTTTTATTTTGTTAAAGAGACCTCAATGAAAAGACCAGAGACACTCTGTGGGTTTTCATAAGTTTCCTACTTTATTCCTTAAGGTTAAGCATAGCAGGCTTTAGGTTTGTTCTATATGAAATAAAATGTTCCTTTGGAATTTCACCAGTTGTCACTTCATGGCTAAAAAACAAAACTGTAACCCATCTGAAAAAAAATGTGTATGTATGGTGGAAATAAACAGAGCAGCTAGTAGTATTACATTCCTGTACCTCAATGCAAAGGTTCCCAGATACATAGTTCAGGGCCCCCCTTAATAGTTTTCCATGTGGGTTATGCTTCCAGTTATCACATGACAAAGCAGATGTGCTGTATACACTATTGAAAGGACATTGATGTTTCAGGAACACTTGTATCAGTGTACTTGTATTAACACAAGAGATATGCAAAGGAGACATATTCAATACAGAGGTGTTGCTATATTTGTATGTACTGTATAACTGCTGACTCACTCACTGTAATTGACTCCCACAATAATGTACCCCTTATCTGTGCACGACTGTAAGGGTCTGATTTATGTCCCCTGCTGTGCTATATAAATTAACTGCTATATAAAAATCGCCATATTCAATATTTTGGGGAAAGTTATTAGAACATGTTTTTCAATTTGCTTATTCAAGTTTCCGTTTGTGACAAAAAGTGTGTCTCTTTGGAACTTTTAAGCAATACTTTTGCCATCTTACTTAAATACAGTTACTTTAACAGTTCAAGTAGATGCTCTTATCCAGGGCAACTTGCACAGCTCACAGTTTTTACATGTATATTTATACAGTTGTCTGTTTACTGAGTTCAGGTTAAGTACCTTGTCCTTCCTAATACCATACTACGGCTTCTCGATTATGGCAGAAATCATAATCACGATTATTTTGGTCAATATTGAGATCACATTTATTTAACACGATTACTCATTGACTTTGGAAACATCATGCATTTATTTAACTTAAAAAAAAATCCCTTATCCCTTTTACACATAACTTATTTTTATGCTATGCAGCGTGCGTGTTACGTTGCATGGTTCATTATGTTCTCATTAGCGTTATTAAGCTTCTCATAGTTTTCAGTCAGCATTTGCTATATTTTTTAACATTAAATCGCTGTTTCCTCAAAGCTAAAATTAGCTAGAATTTTTCCAATCTAGTGTTCTAATCACAGCGGTTTTAGCGTACGCGCTAAACGGCAAATCACACCGGTGTGACCGTACGCACGAAAGGGTTAAATATAATTCAACTGAAAAACAAATAAAAAAATAAATGTAAATAAAATGACGGAAATAAAATAAATAATAATTTATATATACAGTATATATTCATTTCAATAAATAACGCGGCACAATAATCGTTTTATCTCAATTCTCTTGTTTTCATAGTTGTTGGAAGCCTAAACTGTATTTGAACATAAAATTCGATTCATCGCCCAGCCCTATACCATACTACTGCCCATCATTCTGTCGGTAGATGAAAGAAGATCTTGAGAAAGCATCAAAAGAACAAAAATAAGATGGAGTATGCAGTGAAAAGTGGAAAAAATGGAACTGATCATTTGGCAGCAACCTTACTGTTGAAAGACTGTGGTGTAATGGAACCAGCTGGTACACATGGATAAGATAGGGATTGTGGTGTTGATTTTCTGAGCTCCTTCACATTGGCGGTGTCCTTCATAAATGGTCAGCAGATGAAGACGTGCTTTTTTGTGTGTTCTGTGTTCGAGGCTGCCTCCTTTATTTCTCTCCATTGACTGGTTCTGTCCTCCAAACAAAAGAGTGGCTTGTTGAAACTCTTTATTCATCCGCCTCTTTGCTGCAGCCCCTGAAAGTGAGGCTTTTTCTGACGGCCCCTGTGAAAGGATCAGTGGGTGTTGTATGCTGCTGGTTTCTCGTCTTATTCGGGGCTTAAAATGTTTCTGTTGGTACAAATAGTTCATTTCTTGTAAGTGAGAGCAAACAATGTGAAAAAGGGGTAGACCTTGCTCCCTGTTTTCCTGCAAAATCTCCAGAGTTCATTGACCTGGCATGGTGTCAATGCCATGTCGGCCTGTTCCTTTGCACAGTAAACAGATGCTTGACACAGCCTCCACAATGTCGCAAATACAGAGGAAGGAAAAGACACACACAGTGTTAGGACAGAGGATTACTCAGTGTAAGAGAGCATTGTTTTGGTGCGATGCATGGTAAACGCATGCAGCCTCTGGTATTCACATGTTTCCCTTGTCTTCATTTTTAAGGTGAACTTACAGTCCTGTGCTGATGTTAAAGTTACACTGCTGCAGTTTGGACAATGAATCTCTCACATAGAAATGACAGAACTACTTATGATCTGAGCGATACCAATAGTTAATATGCAGAATGCAGCTGTGTTTAATCCGATTTACACTCACAGCTTTTTTTGTCATTGTTTTCAGATCCCATTCTATAAGGAAATGTGTGAGAAGCTCAATGCCGGGGAGAACTGCAAGATCCTGGTGGGGTACCCTGCAGTGTACAAGGTGTGCTTTGGCACAGCCTGCTTCTTCTTCATCTTCGCAGTCTTCACCTTCAGAGTGCGCTCCAGCACCGGATGTCGGGCGGCCGTCCATAATGGGTTCGTGACTCAGCGCCAAAACCATACCGGCCTCTCCTTGAGTGCTTGGTTCCTGTCTTTTTAGGTTCGGAATTCAGACCAGCATTCCTTGTGATACTCAGTTACAAAAGTACCGCAGATCCCCAGATTTGGTCATCTCCCTGAGTCAGTTTATCACTGAAGAAAACAACATGAGATCCTTATTGATTTGGCTAAGTAGTTTCATCTGTTTTTTAAACTTTTGAAATGAGGTGGCAGACTTTCAGTGCAACGATGTGTGTTGATGCTGTGTGTCTCCATCATGAAGCACCCCAGGGTTATTTACCAGAATCCAAGGGGTGCAGTGTGTGATAGCACTATATTTGGAAGGCCTAAAATATGCATTTGTTCAGCAGTTACAATGTGAGTTAGGATGATCCTCACCTCACGACATAGGCCTACTTACAATTATGTATGCATTTTCATAGAAATGAGATTTTTATTGAAGTGATACACTTAAATGTGTATGGTGTCTCTTTTTATGTGCCAGGTTTACTGTTTCAAGTGCTTAATACTGTGTCCTTGCTGTGTGTGTCTTGTACAGTTTCTGGTTCTTCAAATTCCTGGCTTTGATTGGTTGCTGTGCAGGAGGATTCTTCCTTCCAGATCAGGATACGTTCCTTGAAGGTGTTGTCTCCTTTTATGTTGCCCCACAATCATGCAAACACACACACACACACACTTATTTTTGGGACTCTATTAAATGAATGCAAAGAGAGAATGGTGTGAGAATCACTGTGGTTTTCCCTGAGTTTGTTATGGTTCGATATTGTGTAGTCTTTTGTTGAGAACACTGCTCTCTTACAGTGAGTGCTTGTGTGATTTTGACTGTTTACAAACAGTTGAGGCATACCCTGTGTGTGTGTTGGATATATTTTGAAGTGTTTATGGAAAGTTTGGAAATGAAGAAGTATATTCCCTAAGGAGTGGTAAATTAATTGAGCTGAAGACAAAGCTGGATCAGGGACTCCGAAATGAGCTTACACGAGCAGCAGTGTGACACTTCATTCATTTATCTTGTCTACACATATAAGTGCATTTCCAAGTCCACCTTCAACTCATTTGTCCTTTGTTAAGTATGCTACCCTTTGTGTAGTCCTAATACAAGTCCTAAACGCAAGCTTGGTTATTATGTTCATGTCTTCCTGCTCATCTTTTTCAAAATATTGTAATTTCACAGAATGGGAAGCAGTCTTGGCCCACCTCTGCCCTCTGTTCCCTCTCCCAGTGTTCAGGATTTAGACCTGCTGTGCTAAATTCTTATGGTCTCTGAAAGGTTCACCCAGACAAAGCTAAGACATTTCCCCGCAAATTGGAGAGGTCCCTCCCTCCCTTCTCTGGCAGTCCAGAGTGATTTATTTGAAGTGCTTGTGTTCAGTAGCCTCAGCCTGGGCTCTCCGGGGAGGCAGAGTAATCCAGCAGCTTTGGTTGAGTCTTTAAAGAAAGACACAGACTATTTACGGAACCTAACTGTGAGTAGGCTGTTCCCGTTGAATCATGTAATAGTTAATTCCGTTTTTTTGTTTTTTGTTTTTTTGTGTTAATGAAAAGTCTTCCGAACAAAAATGTATTGGAATAATGACCATTGAAATATATAATGCTTTCACTTGTGTTTTGGTGTGAATGAAAAGTCTTGCAATGGAAATATAAAACATACAGAGGAGCATTCCTGTTTTCATTTCTTGAATATATAGTAAACTTATTTGAATATAAAACTGGGAAAATCAAGAGTTTAGTTTCAGGTAGTCTAAAAATTACTAGAAGCATGACAAACTCTTGTGCGTCAGTAACAGACATTTGAATCCATACACCCTCTTAGGATGATGAATAGCAAAACAACACAGACAGCAGACATGCAGATTCATTAAAATGAAAGAACCATTCAGAGAACTTGATAGAGAGCACCATTTGTATAATATTCCACCACTTTCATGATGTGTTACAGATTTTATGATCTTGGCTCAAAGAACAAGAGTGACCATTTTAGCTGAAAAGTATTAGTCTTTTCCTATAATCATTTGTGCCGTAACCTTTTTCTCTAAAACTTAGATTTAATTGCAACATATATGTGTAAATATATTAGAAAAATACAGATTCCTTCAGGATTGAAAATTTGACTGCAGGACAGTTAAGCCTATATTTGTGTCATTTATAGTCATCAGACATAAGACTAAAATAATACATCCCTGTTACAGTTGTACCTCAGAGGTTATTTTGAAATGCCCACTACCTTCCTGAGTCTGATGTGCTAAAGTATAACTTGCGGGGGAGTCCCAGCCAGGAGCTCATAGCAGGGGAACACATTGGTTTCATTCTGCCAGGGATAGGGGTCGGTGGGGGTTACCCTTTTCACCACCCCCAGGCACCCTGCAATTCTTCAGATGCCTACCGGTTACTCAGATGATATCAGCAGAGTAGGGCTTCGTCTTCCAGCGAGTGCCCACTTCACTGCGATGTTCTGTGTGGTTTGTAGTGCAATAAAAAGCCCTTGACTGTGTGCACGTGCGTCACATGACTGCACTCGTCTCGCCTCGGTGCTCCTGTGGGAGTGCAGTGGTTGTCAGGGTAAGAGTAGCCTAGTGTACAGTTGGTGATTCCAAAATAAGGTTGCATAAAAAGGGAAAAAAATCATGGAAAAAATGTGGGTAGGTTATTCATCTAGGCTTTGTTGCTGTGGAAGATTACGTCTCTTTTCCTATCTGCAGTCTGGGATCCCTTCCAATATGTTTGCCTTTCCAGTATATTTAACTGTTGCGGGAGGTGTATGGACATACTAATTGAATGACCATCAGGATTCACATAGGCGTAGAATTTACCAACCAAGCAAACCTAATGTATTTATTTTATTTAGTTGGAAACACATCACTGCACTCTGTATTCCTTGGTAAACGGGCCATGTTACACACCCTGGGTAAAAGACATTGGTGCATGCTCATTTACAAACACCTGCTTGGCCTAACTCCCCTTTACTGAACAAACTTACTACATGTCTCATCTGCTTCCTATAACATCAGATCTGCCCATCACATCCATCTAAAGGTTCCTAGAGTCTAACGGTCCTTGTTCCAAACCACGGCTGCCAGAGACTGGAATAAATTGCAAAAGACTCTGAAACTGGACAATGTTATCTCTATTTCTGCTTTCAAGGACTCAATCACAGACATTCTTTCAGACG
Source organism: Megalops cyprinoides (assembly GCF_013368585.1). Taxonomy (NCBI): domain Eukaryota; kingdom Metazoa; phylum Chordata; class Actinopteri; order Elopiformes; family Megalopidae; genus Megalops; species Megalops cyprinoides. The sequence continues at coordinate 14,156,772 of NC_050587.1, forward strand.
CTTGCAGTTGCTTCCCTACCCATTAACAGCACTAACAGTCTTATATCCTGCTGCTTTTATGTTTCAGTTTGTTCTTAACTGTGCATTGACTGCTGTTTGCTGTCCTTGTGGTGATGTCTGTTGTTACCCATTCATAACCTGCCTCAAATGTTTGCTGTAGTGATACTTCCTACTGTTATGTTTTTGCCCCATATTTGTTCCTGCTCTGCTGCTGTCTATTTTGTTACCGTTGCCTGCTGCTGTTATTGTGTATTGCCTCGTGTGTTGCTTTTTTCTGTTCTGTGTTCCTTAATCCCCTCCCCCCACTCCCTTGAGAGGCCTTTTGCCTCTTGCCAGGCTGTCATTGTAAGTAAGAACTTAGGAATTTGTAAGGTTAAATGAAAAAAAAAAATTAAAAACAAAAAAAAAACCTTGGCTGCAGTGAACTTTCACCCATAGTCCGTTACTTTTAATGTTTTTCCAGTTTAATTAAATGTGTTACTGTAGTGTACTGTAGAGGCCTGTTTATTAATAACACCAGTGTGTATGTGGGAGTAGACACTACACAGTATGAGTATGAATTAGGGCTTTAATGTTGCAGCCACTGTGTGAAACGTCTTTATGAATGAACTGTTTTAATTAAATGCGCTACTGTAGTTTACTGTAGAGACCTGTGTATTAATAACACCGATGTTTACGCTGGGGTTGACGCTACACAGTGAGTATGAATTAGGGCTTGAATTACTCTGTGTAACCTTCTCTTTGATTTGTTCCTTCCTTTAATACCTGAAGTCTTTCACCATGTAGAAGTGCATACACACACAGAAGTTCTAAATGTGGAATGTTACTGGTATGTTCCCATCTTGTGCAAGTGATTGGGAGGCTTTATGAATGGTCCTTTAACATGACAGCCCGTCTCTTTTGTCTTTCAGTGTGGCGCTATGTGGGTGCAGCTGGAGGGTTTCTCTTCCTGCTGATCCAGCTCATGCTCCTGGTTGACTTTGCGCACAGATGGAACAAAAACTGGTACGATCTTAGTCTCATCTCATGAGGCTCAAGGTTCCTTATGCTGAATTTCTGCACTGCTGTGTTGACTGTAAGATTTCTTTCAGCATTTAGAACAGCGAAACAAAGACAGGATTTAGTGGAGTTGATGTTACAAAAGGTGCCATTTCCTTTTTTTCCTTTCATTCTTTCTTCAGGCACTCAGAAAAATAGGACAGTCCTGCAACAATCTAGACAACTGTAATTCCTCTTCATTAAAGAGTAGAAGAAGGACAAAGACTTAATGCGGTGTTATTTGTCCTGTAAGAAATGTTGGTGCATGGCCAGCAAAGATTGGCTAGGTTGTAAATACTAATCACATGAAGCAAACATTCAGCAGTTCTTAACATCTGGGTACAATTATGAATACAGCATTGCTCCAGTTTTGTTGTAAAAGAAGAATGCCAGATGCTGTCTGTGGCACAGACACTTTGGCTACAAGGAGTTTCTGCATAATGCTAGATTTATAAATGGGCTGCAAACCCATTCAGCGCAACTATAACATGTTTGCTCGGTACTGTGTGTGTACAGGGAATATGTTTACATTATTTACTTATGGCCTTTTTACATGACATTACTGGTGTGTTTACAGGGGATTTAAGTACTGGCACTTTAATGATTTTAAGCAGGCACATTCAACAGTCTGTCTGTTCAGCTAAAACTTTGCCGGTACGTGTGAGGTGAACAATTTTACCGACAGCAGTATTCCACCTTTTCCGTGGGATACTCCATGAACTTTGTTTCCAGGGAGCAATGCTATACTATTTGACACTGTCACCATGTAGCAAAAGAAATATTATATTCCTTTCTTACTATGTCATTGTATGATTGCCATGGATTATGTTCAATGCTGCGAGACATGACTGTGACTGTGGATTTTGTTTGTTGTTGTGAACATTTTAAGGTGATACCTCTGAAACATTTGGATCACAGAGGGCATGTATGCAGTCAGGAACAAGGGGGTTGCCACTCTGTGACTGCAAAAGCAAAAATAAAGACGTAAACAGGAACCTGAACACTTTCTGAAGGCTGCCCATCTTAAAATGAGAGATTAAAAACCACGGTCATGTAGACAAGCAGCACCGAAGATGCAAGCAGAAGAGTTTTGTACCCGCTGTGGCCAGAGCCAAGCAAGCACAAAGCAAAGGCTAGACTAGAAGATAGAGCAGCACATTTATTAAGCCTTGTTTATCTTCCTTAGAGTTGTGCATAGTTTATGATGAAGTTCAGGATGTCAGAATCGAACAGGGTCTGAATGCAGTGGATAACATCAAGGAACAGAGGGTCAGACCCCCTTGGACCGCACATCATATCTTATTCTCCCAGAACTACCCACAATTATATGTGAAGATAGCCAGATTAATTGGTACAGGAGGTTTGGCGAGTGAACTTGATCTACATTAGAAATGAAGATATTAATTCAGCCTAATGGAAGTAATACAAACAGTGAAATGTCATTCAAGGACAGAGTCCCCACTTCACTTATAAATTTATGAGCACTGCATTTTACAAGCACATCAGTGAGAATGTGTAGCTCAAGAACACATTTGGGTTGTGAGAGTCTTTTATTGTAAGCGCATGTGATTGTGTAGGTCTATATTTCACTATAATATAAAACACTACAAGATGTGAAATTTATATACAAGCATGCCCAAGCCAACATGCAGAATGAAAACATTCACTGAAATCTGAAAGGGAATTGGTCATGATTGTTCAAGACAAAAACTTGCAGCAGTTAACTGTGCTATGAATTTAAAGCCTGTAGGACATGGTAATACAAATCTACCCATATCATACCACCCTCACCACAAATAATTTGCATGTTACCTCTTTGTGTGATGTGATTTTTGTAATGACATAAAATCTCAATATAAGGAGCATGGAATTAATGGTAGAGTTGGGTAGTATCAAGCTTTTCATACCGTCATACTAAAAAAATATCAGGGCATAAGGTATTATAATTTAAAAAAAATGTATATACATACTTACATACGCAATTAACAGGTAGCAAGTGGGCTTTTAATACTTCAATGACTAAGCTACTTTTTACAAGGGGAAAGCAATATTCAACTCACTTTTAACTTGGGTTAATTTGGGGGGAAATAATGAGTAACTGCAAGTTTTATTTATACCTTTTAAAGTATTCCAGGTTCCTAGAAAATCATCTCAGACACCACAGTGTCTGACAGTGGACAGTGATGAAAATATACTGTCGATAATTTCTAATACCCCCATACATGGTATTTCCAGTATATTGCCCAACCCTAATTAATGGACTTGTACATCTTCAACCTCTGTCCAGTGGAATTGCATCTCAGTCCTGATGGTTTGTGGCTTGGCAGTAAAGCTCCCTGTAATTCCTGTTGAAAATGCTGACTGGCCTCTTCCTCCTGCAGGACTGCAGGTGCAAAATACAACAAGCTGTGGTACGCCGCGCTGGCCCTGGTCACTCTGGTGCTCCTGACCTTGGCTGTGGGAGTGCTGGTCTTCATGGTCCTCTTCTACACCCACCCCACGGCCTGCTACCTCAACAAGATCTTCCTGGCCATCAACGGTGGCCTCTGTTTGCTGGTGTCCCTGCTGGCAATCTCTCCCTGTATTCAGAGATGTAAGCCTAGGGCAGTCTGCCCAAGTGGCCAGGCATGCTCAACTATGTCATCCCATCTGTGTGGATCGACATATAGATTTATGGCATGAATGCTGCATGAGTTGCAGTTTCTAGTGGTTATATCACTTTTCAGTTTTCTCTCTTAATCTTAACCTTACATAAAAAGATAAAATAAATAATACGCTGTTTAGAACTTTTTTATACTCAAGTGAATTGAACCACTTCCCAAAGCTCATTCTCATTTGTATATTCCATGTACATCGGTATGGACCCTAAAAATATATCTATTTATTGATGCTCACATATTGACCAAAACAGCACAAACAGCAAAGTGTACAAACAAAAATTAAGGTGTGCAGACGTTTTAGTCTCAGACCTTCATCAGCGCTGAACAGTCCCACAGTCACAAACACTTAGAGTCACTTGAAGTACATCATCGCAGGCTTGAGGACAGTCATCTAATAATTTAAAATACCAAACACAGGTGGCACGTAACATAGAATAAATGATATCATTTCGTGTACTGAGTCTTTTGTAATTCCATGGCCGCCTCTTGTAGTTGCCTCTGACCCCACCCTTTGTACGCCTCTCTGCAGTGCAGCCCACGACCGGCCTGCTGCAGTCAGGGGTCATCAGCGTGTACGTCATGTACCTCACCTTCTCTGCATTCTCCAGCAAGCCCATTGAAGGTGAGTGCAAATCAAGTATTGACCTCCTTTTAGTCTACCCACAAGGCACTTTGAATTTAACTTTAGTTTTAAGAAATTTAAGAAAGCATTTTTAACAATTTTAAGCATTTTTAACACATGTTGTTCTGCGTTTCTGCAACTTTCAGACTCATCATTTTCTAAAATCACTTGCTTAGTTTTGTTACTTATGGTTAAGGGAAAACACATTGCAGATGGATAGAATGCAGGGGCCTTCTGGGGGTCTAGATGGAGTTTTGGCAACATGCACTGTTATGTTGCAAATAAAAAGCACATAAGCCCCACCCCCACTCCACTCTAAATTTTCCCTGTTTACTTCACATGTGCACAGTGGCCTTCTCTGTGAAATGGAGCGCCTGTAAATTTTGTGGTCAGAGCATTCAGATGGAAATGTTCTTTTCATTTCCCCATCATTAATTCCACTGTGGTTCTCTTTCAGTGTTGGAAGAAAATGGTGGTAACATAACTGTCTGTGTCTTCCCCTTCAACTCTGACACAGAGTCAGACAACAAGATAGTGACAGGTGTTGGCACGGTCATTCTGTTTGGCTGTGTGCTGTATTCCTGGTAGGACATATTTGTGTTTATTTCACACCACAAGCACGTCTTATAAATTCAATTCACACTGCATTATGCTTTCATACCTATTTAAAACTCTCCATTGCTGCTTCTTATTAAAGTTTCAATGGATTTGGTGTAAGCTAATGCATGTTGCTTCAGTGTGCAAATGCAGAAAAAGTTTTCCTCTTGTTTAAAAACTGAACAACACATTGGCTACACAGGAGTCAGTCAGCATGATGACTTCCAACTGTTTAGACTGCTGGACATTGATGGATCACTTCTGTGCATGTGTGCTCATGCGTGTTCTGTGTGTGTGTGTGTGTGTGTGTGTGTGTGTGTGTGTGTGTGTGTGTGTGTGTGTGTGTGTGTGTGTGTGTTTGTGTGTTTGTGTGTGTGTGTGTGTGTGTGTGTGTGTGTGTGTGTGTGTGTGTGTGTGTGCGTGTACGTGCGTGCACGCATGCGTGTGCATGCATATTCCTTACAGTTTGACCTCAACAACCAGAACTGGATCAGCAGCTCTGCGAGTGTACAGGACCACGGCACCAGAGAACGAGGTAATGCACTCCTGATGGAGTGACTTCCTGTGGGGCCCTCCGCTGAAACAACAGAGGACTCTCACACAAAGACATTTGGGTTTAAATTCAATTTCAGAATGAAATCCCACCCTAGAATATCTTGTTCTGCTCAACAGTGCATCATGAGCCTCCAGTTTCTCTGTGGAAAACAAGTAACATCTTTCCCCATATAACAGTAACACTGCTTATATGCATATGCATATGCAGACGGGTCCCCGACTTGCGATGGTTCGACTTATGATTTTCGACTTTACAATGGTGCGAAAGTGATACGCATTCAGTAGGCACCTTCGAATGTTCAATTTTGATCTTTTCCTGGGCTAGCGATATGCGGTACGATACTCTCTCGCAATGCTGGGCAGCGGCAGCTCCCACTCAGCCACGCAATCACGAGGGTAAACAACTGATACTCTATAGTGTACTGTGTTGCCAGCGTTTTTGGATATCGTGTTTTGTGTTTTCGAATCCCATCATGTCTACAAATTTGCATGAGATATTTAAAGCTTTATTACAAAATAGGCTTTGTGTTAGATGATTTTGCCCAACTGTAGGCTAATGTAAGTGTTCTGAGCACATTTAAGGTAGGCTCGGCTAAGCTATGATGTTCGGTAGGTTAGATGTATTAAATGCATTTTTGACTTACGATATTTTCAATTTACGATGGGTTTATCAGGATGTAACCCCATCATAAGTCGAGGAGCGTCTGTATTTAGGTTGTCCATGTAACAAATAACTGTGTTTTTTCTATTGTGCTGTTGTAGACAGTGGTAGTGGGGTATAATCGTCATTATCAATTTTAATCCTGTAGATTATTTAAAGTGACTTTCACCTTGTGTGAAATAAATGTTCACCTTATACTTACAGAAAGCCCGCTGCTGTTTCTGCTTTGGTCAAGACGATAATGGTGAGTGTTTTGATATTTCTCATTTGTTTTCACTGGTTAGTATTTTCATCACATTTTATTTTTGTGTTAAATACTGGTCAGTTAGTCTTTTTTATTTGTTGCTGTTTATGTGGATGGTTTCTATGTTTTCATGGTAGGACTTAATTAAATGTTATGATACCTGTTTATATATTCATATATTTATATATAAATTCAGTGGCTTTAATTGTCAAGATGTTCTGGTTTTTGAATGTTTAACTGAGAGGATGTTCTGAATGGAATGTGTTTGCTCAGAGTATGTTTGAAAAATGACAGATATGATCTGGCAAACTTTGTCTATTAATCTCTTAACTAAAAAATATATTTATTAGCATATATAGTGCACTTAATAATAAATAGTTGCTAGTTGCTAGTTTTGCTCTGTGTACAGATATGCACAGCAAAGTCTAAAATGTGCACACAAGCTTAAAAAACTGCAATCATTCAATGTAAATCACCACGTATTCCAAAGTATTACCTCATATGAAAGGCAATCCACTGGCAACAGACACCCCAGAAAGAGACTACAAGGGCATTCTGGGATGTGTTCAATGTCTGCAATCAATTTCAGACATCTTTAATCCCGGTTTGAAACAACCAGGATGGTTGGGCCATTCTGAACTGCAGGGAAGAGGGAAAGTGATCACTAGTGCCCCCTGGTGCGTGGAGATGAGCACTGGTCTTGGCATTATGCTGCTAAGCAGGACATTTATGTGACACATTTTTTCATCAGAATACGAAGAGGAGGAGAAGAAGGGAGGAGGGCAGAATGTCATTTATGATGAGAAGGAAGGAACCGTGTACAGCTATTCCTACTTTCACTTTGTCTTCTTCCTGGGGTCACTGTATGTCATGATGACAGTCACCAACTGGTTCCAGTAAGTGGCTTTGACACAAGATGCCCTCTCTTGCAGATGTCTTTCTTCTGTCCTCTCTATCACACATCCAGCTATCATGAGGACATCCTAGACGTGCATAAATAAGCTCATTATTATTTAAGAAGCATTTTCACTATTGATGACATTTATCATGTTACCAGCAAGAATGCCTCCCTTCCCCCAAACCTAAACCTATACTCAACAGGGTCCCAAGATGCTATCTAACAAAGCTGAAGATTGTATTTGATGTTCCCTGTAGTTGTCCCACACATTGAAGTGTCCTCAGGTCTTTTTGTGTACTGTACAGATCTGTTACGTGATTCAAAGATCCTGTTCCATGTCTCCATAGTTACGATAACGCCAGGATCGATAAGCTTCTGGATGGGAGCTGGTCTGTGTTCTGGATCAAGATGGCCTCCTGCTGGGTGTGTCTCCTGCTGTACACATGGACCCTGGTGGCCCCCATAGTCTGTCCAAAGAGATTTGAGGCCTAGAAGCAAAATACTCTAGAGTTACCATCTGCCTTATGAACAAGTCTGTTTCTTTTTGTATTACAGAGAAGTTTTTCAGTTTGTTAGTTTGCTTTTTTAAATAATATTCTATTATGACTTATTGTAAAATCAGCAGACAAATGAAAAGCAATTTGGTCTTAACTTTCAACATGAAATTTAAAAGTTTGAATGCATCTTCCAATATATTTACATCAGCATTTAACAGAGCTTTGCTCACATCTGTGAAAAATAGTTAACTTGATCCTTTGTTTTTCACCAAATCAATGGCTACAGACAAAATCTGAAAATAGTATAGATATCACAGTGCCTGTTGCATTGCACCAGCACATGAATAGGGTTTAAAATGTGGCTGTTTGTGTTAGTCTGTTGACCTCAAGTGCACAGCTATGCTGTTAGCTACTTAATGCTCAGAGAATCAGGAATAGTTTTTGTGCTTTCTCCCAAAGTCCTTCCTTGCAGAATCTAATTTGGCAGATATGAGAGGTGTTTATCTTAACAAACAATGTTTGTTAGAATAATTAATTGCACACAGAAAAATAAAAACCATAAAATTGTTTGCACAAGAATGGTATCATCAAAATGGTATCATCAGTGCATCGTGCTAGCATCTCAAGGAATGATATGTATCATGGAATGATATAATAGTTTTTTTCAGTGTTGACTCATAGCAGTAATAAGCCTCTGTAATTATTTATTTGATTGCTTTCAGTAATTAGAGTTTTTGCATAGGAGATGTCATGTATGTAGCAAATCAGCAATTAGACTGAACAGATTAATATCAACATGGCAGATTTAATTCTGGCATTTCTGAACGGGACAATTGTGTGGTAATTTATCAATGACATATACTGATGGTTAATAATATGTGAATATTACATCCTAATATTTATTAGAACAGTTACCAATAACAAGTTACTTACATTGTACTTACTTTATTGAGAGTAATAGGCAATAAGTCATTTAGTATGTTTTTTTATTTTTCATAGTTTTACAGTAGGTAATAAAAATGAGTATTGCTTTAAATGTTATTGAAAGTTAAGGCCAAATATCTTTGTGGTGGGATTGACACTCCCCCTTGCACACACCAGCCAGTTTTTAGTACCCTAATACGCTATTCTGTCTCTTTGGGTTCTTAGCTGTCCCAAAAAACAAGACACAAGTGGACTGCATAAATCATATTTTATGGTAGATTATCTGTTCCAAATACAGGATAATTTGCCCCTTTAGCTCATCACACACTTCTGTTGTTTTGAGGATTATTGTACAATTGTAAACCACCTTTTATTACAAAATCAAACAATGAAGATGTACAAAACTACTTGCTCACCTTCCAGTTACAGATGTCTTAACTGTTCCATTGTATACTTTTTGTAGATATTATATAAGTATTATTACTGTAGGTACTGTATTATACAAATTATTCTATGCAATTTAACAAGCTGTCCTATTTCCTTGCGTAAGCTTTTATAGTTATCCTGTGCTATTCATTTAAACGTTCACACAATGGATCTCATAGAACATTTTTTGATATAACCAACATTTCATTCCATCTTTAGATTTGTGTGTATTTTTATTTGGTTAAGGGGTTGGTTGTTGGCATTAGAAGAATTTCAGAAACTGTTTGCCAAAGGCTTAAGTCTCATCAGGGGAAGTAATCAGATGTGTTTTGTATAGGTCATAAATGCATAAATACACCTGTAGGGGTGTGCCAATCTTGCTGTAGTTGTTTTTCATCCATATATTGTGTCATCAATGTTGGGTAAGCAGTAGTGAGGCCAGAATAAAAGAAGTAAAGGACCGTGTATTGATTGGGCTATATATTGAGTCCACGCTTTGGTTTCTTCCTTTTGGACTAATAACACTTAATAGCATAAATAGCTAAATAGTATCCACTCATCTCGAGACTGTTGTGGGCTAGACACCCATGTTGATCTCTCATCTCAAGTTAAGTTGTCTTCTTAACAATACAAATCAAAGTAATAAGGTGGCAATTGCCAATGACATTAGGACGGGGATGCTCTATATTTAGGTTATTTCTTCGCTGTTAGCCAACATGACTGGAAGAACGCAAAATAATCATATGCATGTAAGTTGCAGTTCCTTCTCTCTCTGAGATGTTATTTGACTGGAGATGACCATAAATTCAATACAGTAAGATATACAGAAAAATTTAAAGGACTTCATGACAGATGAGAGTGATGGGCAGCGGAGTGGTATGTCTCTGAAGTCTATGTGTGTGCATGCAAGTCAAGTGTGATACAGCTACACCACGCAGCAGGGCAGATCGAAGATACACACTCCAATCACAGTGTTCTATATTGATTTCAGCTAAAATGGAATTACAGATGTGCTGGATCCAATTTCATTTAAAAGCTATTTTTTCTGAACTTGGATTTCTCTAAAAATAGTCAGATGATAGTCATAGTCCACAAATTGTCCAAAGTTGTAATGATATTTGTGTTTTACAATGAGTTGGCACACCTCAAATTTCCTGAGCCACACCATTGAAGGAAATGGTTGGCTAAGTTGTACAGTGGAGGTTGTACATAGACATGTTATAAAGCTACCTGATTAGGATGCCTGGTGCATTATAGGCTTCATACAACTACCAAAACCACCAGAGATCTTTATTTTATGAACATAAATAGCTAATACCACTAGTTTAAGTGGGTTTTTATCTCTTGTCTCACATTAGTCATAGATATATTTAGGTATATGTGTTAAATTCCAATTCAGTAGTTTTACAGTTTTACCCTTTAGAAGATAATTTGAGATGATATTGTCAAGATGAATTGCAAATATCCTGCGCATACAGTTCAATTTATCACCCTTGTATCTCTTCAGTATTGTTATTGCATAGTAATAGTAAAGTGCTGCTAGTAAGACTGGGATGTTAGTTTTTTACTCCAACCACATATGATAGATACTTATATTTATGGTTCACTCTCTCAGGCTTCTGAAATTCACAATGTTCTACCAGTAATTTGGTTAGGAACAAATAGTACATTGCATTGTTTCCTGGCTTGTCTTTACAAGAGAAATTAATGTTAGACCCCAGTGCGTCCATGCCAACAATGCCATACCCTTTTATATTTGGCTAATTTTCTTAATCTATGTATTTACATTATTATGATAAGGACAATTACTTTTTCTCAACTTGATTTCTTGCATGGAGTTCAGCCTTCCTAAACCAAGAGGCCTTTTTTCAAGCCACTTAACAGCCAAATCACAGACAGTGTGGACATGTATGGAATGTTGTGCAGGAGCATGTTGGCAACATGCAATGGGGGGTATCATTATATGCCCTTAAGATATAGGTTGGATTGTCAGACACAAAAGAAGTCACATTATTTAAATCAACCTTGTAATCCTGTAAGCATTTTGTGACACCATCTGCAAATGAGGAGTGATTCATGGCAGTAGGGTATACTGTTTCAGCATGGAGCTTTTCAAGTGAATGATGGATTTCTCTGCAGAATAAATACAATATGTAAAACATAATGGTCTTACCAACCTGGTGATCAGTCTGTGACTATGGATGTAATGTCAGGTGTTTGGATAGGTTCTTTTCATTTGTTTTTATGCAAATTGAAGGATGACCATAGAAGAAAACTCTATCAAAGTGGACTGACTGATGTAATTTACCCACTGTTTAGATGCTTGTTCAAAAATGAATGGAATTTGGCATTATCCACTTTTTCAAGAGGAGTTTGTTTCAATTAGGATAAATTTTTATCCTCCAACATGATAGACAGGTGTAAATTTCTGACATTACCAAAATTTGTCATGTGACTCCTTTGCTTTCCTCCTCCCAGTGGGTTTTTCTAAGAATGTCACAATTAGCCATTAATTGCGTAATTAGTCAGGTGACTGTGATTGTTTAAACACTACTGATAATTGAATGCCTGCAGTGACACCTAGAGGATAAAGATTGAAAGACAGGTTTAAATCCCTGCAGGTCACCAGGTCGAGAGAAAAATGAGGGCTCTAAATATGTCCTTTCATCTCAAACGAAATACGTCATTAGTAATATTAATTCCTATCTGAATCACAATTATGTGTAATTGTGATGTGTATTATGTATGTTGCAGACTAAGGTGTTGGACATTAGAGAAAACTGAAATATTTAGTGTCTTCATATTTTAGGCATTTATCTTCATTTCTGATGATGTTGTAATGTTGTAAATGTCAGAAGGGTACATTTTGTGTGTATAATGATTTATTACAAACATCACAAGCTGGCCAATCATGGCTTGATTTACAACATGCTATGTCTGTACCTGATTGGCCATTATAACAAGGCTTCACATTCATATGACCACATCATCTTAATCTACAGGTTAATGAACATATTCCTTGTTCTAGGGTTATTGCTGTGCTACAGATGACCAGATCCTGGGGACGTATTCATGTTCATACAATAGTAGTACATATAGTCTTATTATAAAATAATATTAGGCTTTGTGATTATTGGATTGTTTTCTTTTCATTCTGAGTAAGCTCAGAATTAGTGAACTTGTATTGGGATACACCAAAGCGGTATTTACTTGCAGATTTCTGTACATCAGTATTAACCTGAAGCTAATGATGTTTCATTTTCGTTGTCATCATTGGATTTCAGACTTGTCTCCAGTTATGCATATGTATCTGTTTTCAAAGTGAGTTTGGTCAAAAAAATTATGTACCTGTGAATTGATTTAAAATGGTGCTTTCCAGTTCATTTGTTTTGTGTACATATCTTCACTGTTGACAGTTTGTGATAGAAATGCATCAACTGTTTTTGTTAAAAATGCAATTTTTTTTTTTTTTTTTGCATTGGGATTTTTTTTTTTTTTGGCTACACTAAGCTGTCGAGCAGCTTCTATAGAAACCATGGTTGTAACATGCACGCTCCACCCTTACCTGAAATGACCTCAGTTGTACAATTTGAATACTTTTTAGTGTGATTTTTAATGCTTTTTTCAATCACAGCTATGTGCCTTTGGTGTACAGTACCACTTGCAGTCTTACACCTGTCTATTGCCTCTATCTTGTACTTGGTGATCATATTCAGGTGTGGGAAGACTGTTGACTCAGAGTCAACTGGAAGTTTCTGCAAGTACATCTGATCAAGAATCCTTTGCGGTAGCAACCTCCTGTATGGCATTTAACTGCATTATGTACCTCCAGATCAGTTCTCCATCTACAGACCCCTGAACACAACAGACATAGAAAATCTTCTTAAATTAGCATCTCAACCTTTTATATTACAGTTTTTAGAGTAAAGTGGTTCCATGCATGCTGGTACATTTTGGGAATCATTATTCATTACAATATGATTCTGGAGTTGCAAAAGTAGCAATTAGCACATACAAATGTATGCAATGTGTAAATACCTTGTTAGATATTTTTTACCTAAATTTCTTGGATGGCCTGGATGGCGGGGTGCTGTGATAAATGTGTGCATAATAACCTGAATTTCAGTTGTTGCTGTAGTCTGGTGTATTACCAGAATTGCTCTCTGGAAATGAAAGCCCCCTTAAACAATATGAAACAATATGAATACAGAATACAGACTGCTTGATTGCTGAAAGTGTCTTCCTGTTTTTCATCTCAAAATGTTTATCTCTTGAATTCTTCCTGATATTTGTTTTGTGTCTTAAGAGATAAGTCCTTAGTTATCAAACTCAGACTCTGCCTGTGAACCTCAGTTAGTGCAGGAAAAGGAATGAATTAGTACAACCCCATTGAGAATATTTTAATAGCTATTTTATTTAAATCAAATTCAATAAAAACATTTCAATGATAAGCGAGTCAGTTCTTTAAGCAAAACTGATGTGAAAAAATGTGTGTGCCCGTCTGAATGTTGTTTCAAAGCAAATTCAGATTGAAATGAAGTTTGAAAACCGATTTACAATGTTCTCCCTCATTACTTTTGTTTTTAGGAGATTAACAGTACCTTCCCTTCAGGATTTTTTTTGTGTCTCATGTCTCTTAGACTTCAATGATTTATTGCAGGATTATTTGGGTGACTTATGTCAGTTGCTACATAGCTTATTATACATTTTTCTCTCCCATGTGATCTGGATGTCAGATTTTGAGAGGATTCTCTCTATACACTGATATCCCCAGAAATAAAACAAGTGTTAGTGTAAAGGGAATCTCTGCCTTAATAGTACATTAAGATAGCCGGCAATGGAAAATGCCATTACAGACATTTTTCAGATAACCAGTTCATTACTTTTATAATTGTAAATGTGAAATGCACAGCATAAATCCTGTACTGTGTATAAACAATAGTGGGTGGACTTTCTAAGGAAGACTTTAGTAATGAAATGACCATTTCAGGTGGAGTTTGTGATTTCTCCTTGGAGGTCACATAGTTTGATCATGGCTCACACTTCTCTCTTTCATTAGAGAGAATCACCAGTGTGTTGCGCATTGAAAGCTTGGAAGTCCTCAGGGATGGTGTCTGTGGAGAGACATTGAACAGGAGATCATGCCTCAGCTTTGGATCAACATTAAAATGCACAGTACTGTATCCCCCCAGTCACGAATTTGTAGTCCTCCAAGCTTAGACAAAAAGTCTTGAAAATGATTCATTTCTGAAATATTAACAAGTCTAACATCCATATACGAGAGGACAGCATTGCTGTACGTTACCTCCCACAACAGCACACATTTTTCAAATTGCTATTTTTATGGAACGGGATAAACTTTTCCATTCTGAAAGGGGAACCATTTAGCGACCAGGCTATAGCTTGAACAAAACCCCACAGATGACTGACACCTCTTACCATTACAGCGGTACTTGAGGTTGGACCAGATGATGTTTTCCTGAGAGAAGCAGAACACTCCCAACCGTCCTCCCCTCATGGTGGTGTCAATAGTCACACCAGAATCAGCCACCAGTTCTGTACCTTCATAGAATCGGGCTCTGTCCAAAACAACACAAACATTTTCAGACAGAATATTGTTGAAAGTCTCTTTTTAAGAGAACTTTGTTTCTGCTGACCATTAACCTCAGTCAGCAATATCTGCTGGGTCCAGGGGCCCTGCAACCAGAACCTGAACTCTTAGGTCCAAATCAGTCACCTGGTTAGCACATGATGCTGCTTCTTTTTCCTATCTCTTCAGCATGAATAATATGGTAGCCCGAGCTGTGGTTCTTTCCATCTTACCGTATGTATCCAACCTGGGGCCTGTGCTGGAGGTACCACCGATAGGAGACCTTGTCCTTCCAGCCCACGTTCCTCGGGTCCTTCCACAGCAGCCGCACCTGGTCAGTGGTGTCTCCCGTGTGCCAGAGGGAGTTCCTCAGGTGCTCCCCAGGGCCAGTCTGTGACTTCACTGCCTGCGGAGGGCAGAGGAATAAGGAAGAAGGTTGCTTTTATCTTCATATGTTGCATTTTCCCCTCTGATTGGCATTAATGTGACATGCCAGTCACAAGAAGTGTGCTTTTTCTGATCAGATTAAAGTGACATCAGATTGATCAACTTTCATTTACCCCATGAAAATGTAAGTACTTTATGTGCTTTTATTAGCCTTAAAATGATCTGAGAATCCAATTTCGTAGTGCTGAGGACTGTCATGTTCAACAGACCTTTTCAAGATCTGGGTCAGATGTGATTAAAGATCAGTGATCATGATGGACTTTTAAATTTGGGCTGTTAATTATTGGAATTAGATCAACTTACAGACTTGTCATACCCTGGGGAAACTGCAGAGAATTAGCACTGCTGGCTCTACTTTCTACTGCCAGCAGTCTGAAGTTGCACTAACTTTTAATAAGCAGGGCTCGGGACCGGACTTTACCTTGAGCTGGATCCCGGGCTCAGCCACGGCTCTGAAGGGCGTGGCCTGCCAGTAAGTCTGCTCCGTCTGCTTCCACATCACCACGTAGAAGCTGGACGAGTCTTGGTAGCCGAAGATGAAGCCGGCGTAGTCGTCGTCTGTCACTGTGTTCACGTGGAAGGTGCCCTCAAAGTCCACCCCGCTGAAGGCTGTGTAACCTGGACACCATCGCAGCGTTTGATCAGATGACAGCCACCGCTCCGGCCACCAACACAGGCAAGAGGGCTGTGATGGTGGTCTAAAAACGGTTGCCTGGCAATACCATCTTCATCAAATCTAACAGTCACCTAACAGAATGTGATGTTAGATTGCTCTTACCAACAGCAAGTCCAGGATCACTGTTCATTGTCTGCACAATCTCCATGCCCTGATGGGAGATACGGATAGAGTATTACTCACCCAATATAATGTGGCTGGCTGGCATCATAAAACACATTCAGCATGCTTCAAAGTTTCACTTAATATTGGGGTGACAGTGTAGGATTTTGGTAAGGAGCAGGGCTTTAACCAAAAGGTTGCTGGTTCAATTCCCTGCTGGGGAACTGCTGCTGTACCCTTGGGAAAGGTACCTAGTCCACAATTGCTTCAGTAAATATACAGCTGTATAAATGGGTGAAATTGTGACCTATTTAAGTTGCTCTTGATTATAGCATGGCAAAATGACAATAATGTAATGTAAAATTGCATACTGGAATTTCCATGTACTTTTTCTAGTCAGAATGCTGGTGGGTCACCTGATTAAGAACCACCCAGTTGGGGTCGATCTGAGCATCGCCCTCAGGGTCCAGCACCACAGTCTGGTAGGCCCTGAAGTCAGTCAGGGTGATCTCGGCGTTCTCAGGGCAGTTGTCGATCCTGTCGATCACCTTGTCTTGGTCAAAATCTGATTCGCAGATGTCTCCCACTCCGTCACCTGATCAAAAACAGGTAAGGCCAAGCCCGCAAAGTGAGACATGACCTCATGTCAGAAATGCAACATGTTAACCCAGATGTATTTAAAAATGACAGTTCAGCAGTTAAGTAAGAAATGCAGTTCTGCATACAACTCTGAAATGTGTCTCTGCTCCTTCGAGACTACTTCCCATTGCATTTGCTGTGTTCGAGAGAAACAGAGGGAGGAGTTTTGTCAGCCTGTATCAGTGACTCTTCTGGCCTTGAGGCCTGTTGATCAGGTTACAACCTGATCACTTGATTTCACTTTATTCTTTTCTGTTGGCAGACTTGTGAGGGTGAGCCTAAAGAAGTTGTTTGTTTTGTTTCAGCCTTTTGGCTGCTGTTCAATAAATTCCAGTCTGCAGACTGGAAAGCTTCATTTCCAGCCTCCCGTCTGATCACTCCTGAGCCAGACCGTGTCTATAGCGTGTGACAGCATGTTAAGAAAGCAAATAGCTGTTATCACTTTGTATTATTATTACATTATCATGTACAGTAACTTAACATACTGAATTGCACATCTCTTGGTCATGTTGTGTATGTTTGCTGATCAGGTGCTTTCTCAGTTATATTCGATATGTTTGCTGATAATTTGCTCATCTTAATAGACCAAATGAATATTTGTATGGCCCAAGGATCAGGGTTTTGGTTAATTTTATCCAACTGAAGTGGCGCCCATGAACCTGATTGCCTTGTCTACAGAATGTTGGATTAAGGTACAAGTTTATGTGGTTCTGAGATCATCACATCGGATACCATTCTCATCGAGCTGGTCAGGGTTGGGCACCAGCCTGCAGTTGTCTGGTCCAGGTGGGAGGAAGTCTGGAATGTTGTCATTGTCATCATCATCATCACATTCGTCCCCGATGCCGTCTTTATCTGTGTCCAGCTGTGAGCTGTTGATGACGTTGGGACAGTTGTCCTTTGAGTCCTGGTGCCCGTCACCATCACTGTGACAGACCAAAAAATACAAAAATGATGCAATGGTTCCCTGTTAGCTTTGCATTCCACTTGGTATTTCAGAATGCAGCGTTTCTTTTCTAAAGTGAACTTAATGAATCCATACAGTGATTCCTGTTAGTATTACCTGTCTTGATTTGTGTCACAGGAGTCTCCAACAAGATCATTGTCAATATCTGACTAAAATGGGGAAAGGGAGATTCCAGTTAAAAACATGATTAGGAACATTTGAAACAATTCTGTACTGTAGTTCAGTAGCAGCTTGACATTACACTGCCCAGTAGATGTGTCATGACATTAGCGGGGCCACTGCTGTTTCACAAAGTGTGTTATGCAGTTCGTACATTCAACATTGCACAGCGCAGCATCAGCATGGAGGTTTGGGCCATTGAGAAACAGTCTTACCTGGTTGGGGTTGGGAATGTCGGGGCAGCTGTCACAAGCATCCCCGACTCCATCACCATCTCTGTCCAGCTGGTCACGGTTGGGAACCCTCTGGCAGTTGTCCAGGAAGTTCTTCAGGCCTGAAGGTAGATGGAAATTAGGGCAGTTACAGACAGGGTCATTCCTTTAACATCCCACATAATCCGGCAGTAGTAACTCTATAGATCCTGCTCAGAACACATGTACTCTGCGTGTGGTTAGCTCTTGAATGTGGGTCAGTCAGGTAAAGTTAAAGCCTCCAGGAAAGAAGAAAAGTCCTTGAAACCAGACCTACAAATATTGATGCAATGATACTTCACAGAAGAAGTCAGTTATTAAAATGTGATTATAGCCTTGAATATCTTTTGGTTAAAATATTTGGTGTCAATAGTCACACCAGAATCAGCCACCAGTTCTGTACCTTCATAGAATCGGGCTCTGTCCAAAACAACACAAACATTTTCAGACTATATATTTTTGACAGTCTCTTTTTAAAGAGAGCTTTGTTTCTACTGACCATTATCCTCAGTCAGCAATATCTGCTGGGTCCGGGGGCCCTGAAACCAGAACCTGAACTCTTAGGTCCAAATCAGTCACCTGGTTAGCACATGAAAAGCCTCCAGGAAAGAAGAAAAGTCCTTGAAACCAGACCTACAAATATTGATGCAATGATACTTCACAGAAGAAGTCAGTTATTAAAATGTGATTATAGCCTTGAATATCTTTTGGTTAAAATATTTAATGAATCTAATGGAAGTTGTAAGGAAAAACACTGAACTTCACACATGTGAGGCGAATGTCATTGCGTCTATGTGGTTTTATTATGCTACCACAAGGTGGCGCTGCTATCCACAATGCCCCTGTGAAATGTTTACATAGAAGTTATTTTTCATTCACTTTTAAACATTTGGCTCCAGCTCATATTAAGAATAAATAGCTTTGAAAAGGGAGAGTGGATCCTGACAGATTCCCTTATGTGTCTGTAAGGATTATTTTTTCATTAAAATTCTGTCAAATACAGAAATAAATTTGATTTTTTTCTATAACAATGATTAATCAAATGGTTAATATTATTGGTGAATTAGCGGATATGCTCATCCAGAGGAACTTGCAGGACATACATATCGCCCATTTATACAGCTGTATATTTACTGAAACAATTCAGGGTAATAATCTTGCTTAAAGGTACAGTGGTAGTGCTCCTGCCCCACATGAGAATTAAACCTGCAACCTTTTGATTACAGTACATGTCCATCCCTTTATCACAAGGCAAATGTGTTTTGAGCCACAGACAGATTTTGGTTTTTCAAGTTACGTACTAAAGATTCAAAATGTAATGAATCTAACCTATCTGTACAACTAACTGCCTAAAACTATCGAATCCACTATTGAGTCACTCTGGATAAGAGGTCTGCCGAATGAATAAATATGAATGTAAATGTGAACTCCTTTGAATTAGTTTCAGAAAACAGTAAAAAGAACTTATAAACATTGTCACAGACACTATCTGTTCATTTTTTTTTCCAAAAATGGGAGCGTATTCTAAGGCTTTTTTAACTTTGTGGCTTTATATTTCAAGCTTTACTCCCCACTGTTGGTTTTCCTCTTCAATTTAATTGGAAAGAACTCATTTCAAAAATACACAGACTGTTGGAGTATTTTAAACGGGCTCCACATCATTAATCACCACTACTGAAAACAAATGGAGTCACTCAGAACAGGATGGATACCACTTTTTAGCCAAAAGGGCTAGGTAATGTAAACTGTGGAGTGGACATATGGCCTTTGAGAGGTTTTCTCTCAGCATGACAGAGTGTTGGAAGAGTCATTTCCTCTAACTGATCCAGGATAAAGTACCACCAAAAGAGACTCAGACTCTAGCATCTGTTATTAAAATCTCTAAAAACCATCTACTGCAGTAGTGCAGCTGAGAACCATGTGTGGGTGTGCTACATTATTCTACTCTTTTTCCTATTATAGACAAAAAGTCTACATTTACCTGCAACTGTGGTGTTTTTGTCAGGGAAGTGAACTTACCCTGTTGAGCCTTTGAATGAGGAGCTTTTCTTGTATCCCACAATAAAATTCAAGTATATAAATAGACCTTTTTTAAAACATCTCAATTATGCAGCTAAATCTTCCCCAATATGGAGTCTGTTAAGCTCTCAAATAATGTAGCTAGTCTAAATAGTTGACATGTAAACAGTAAACATCCATCAACAATAAGTGAAGCTCTTCATTCTTGAGGAGAAATAGCTTTGGCTGCTTATGCTTTAATGTTAAGAGGTGGCTTTCAGAGGTGTTGACAGGGGAACCATGTGCTGTTTTCAGTGTTCAAGACTCCATTGAGTTGGTCCTAACCCTGCTCTTCACTGTGTGAGGAGAAGCTGTGGTGTGAAATTTGTTTCCTCACCATCCCCATCCATGTCATCATCGCAGGCGTCCCCTTTGCCGTCACCGTCCGTGTCCCGCTGGTCCGGGTTCACCACCATGCGGCAGTTGTCACAGGCGTCGCCATGGCTGTCCTTGTCACTGTTGGCTTGATCCACGTTCGGCTTGAGCCAGCAGTTGTCCTGTGCAGTGGAGAGGTAGGAACCCGGGTTACAGCATGCTGGGTTTGAAATCATTGCTGGCGGGGCAGCTATGAGTGGGGTGGGTTCTGCCTTTAATAAGTTGTGGGTGGCAGTGTAGCACAGTGACAGAAGAGCAGGGCTTATAACCAAAGGTTGCTGGTTTGATTCCCTGTCAGGGGGTTGCTATACCCTTGGGCAAGTTACTTAACCCACAGCCACTTCAGTAAATATCCAGCTGTGTCAATGGATAACAAATCTGTGTAAGTCCCTCTGGGTAAGAGCGTCTGCTAAATGACATTAATGTAATGTAATACCTGCTCATTCAGAATGCCGTCCCCATCTGCGTCCTCATCACATGCGTCTCCTTTCCCGTCCTTGTCCGCGTCTTCTTGCCCCGAATTCGGGACATAGACACAATTGTCCTGAAGGGGGATGGAAAGGTTAGTGCTCTGTGTCAAAAATTCTGAAATCAATCTTCTGTCACACAAGTTACTGATTGAATGCATTTCACACGGAATTATGTCTGGTTACCTTTTTGCAGTTTGGATCTTTGCATCTGAGTTTCTCGTCAGGATACCCGTCAATGTCTGTGTCTTTGCCACACAGATAGCCATTTCCTGCCCAGCCAATGCCACACTGAAACATAGAGACACATGTGTGATGACAATGGACGGCATCAAATCTGCTGTTAGGTTAGTTTCTGTTACAGACCTCTTGGTCTTCCAAGAAGATGACAGCTCCACTCAAATCCAGGTACTTAAGATTCAGCTGAGTGACAAATATTTACTCTCCACAGTTGCCTGAATTAATAAACTGAGTGTAGGAAAGGCCAGCCTAGCTGCCTGTCCCAGCACAGAATTTAATTATGTGAGTTGTCAGGCTTGAAGGACAAAATCAAATGAAGGGGCACCTGGAAGGGCTCTTCATACAGTAAGCAGGGACCCCAGGGCAGTGCAATCCTCTCATTCTATGCATGGCACTTCGTTGCAGGTCCTGCACTGTTGCAGCAGGTGACCTGAGCAGGCTCTCACCATGCAGCTGATGCTGCCGTCCCTCTCCACCTTGCACTCCGCATTGACGTCACACGGGTTCAGCAGGCTGTTCCCGCAGCTCCTCTCTGGCTTGCAGCCCTTCACCTGGTCGCCCACGTAGCCCTCCTTGCAGCTGCCGCAGTGGTACGAGCCCTGGGGAGATGATGCAGTGTGAGAGAAACCCAGTCCACACCTTGTAGTCTTCAAGACCCCAGAAACAATACCGGCTGGACCTTTGACTCGCTCAACCCTAGCCATGCATTAAGGACATCCATTAATTAGGCCTCTCAGATTGATCTCACGCACACAAACGCACGGGAATGGATGTGCACACATACATATAGTCATGCATCCTTCTTTATTTTTCTTGTATTTGGCAAATGTTATTCTCTGCTTGTCTCTGGTTGAACATGTTATCGTGAGTCATCTGAATAAAGGGCCATTTTCTTACCACAGAGTTGTGACAGATAGAATTAGGTGTGCAGCCTCCGTTATCTGGTCTTTTGCACTCATCCACATCATCGCATGTCTGCAGACAACATGGAAACGAATGAGAAAAAAAAACTTAGATTCTCAAAACAATCAAAAACAGCCAGAAACCCAAATAAAACACTTGAGTGGAGTGGTATCTTTCAGCATTTAAAATCCACAATCACATGAAATATAGTTCTTACCTTTACTCTTTATTAAATAAAGTGGCAAGTGTGAAAGTGTTGTGTATGTTTTATCTACTACCAAACAACTCAAGCAAGTATTTTTATCAATGAGACTTGAAAAGTCACTCAATTTAACAGGGAACCACTTCATTCATTTGGTAAACCATCGACCATTTCAATGAAATGCTGAAAATAATATGAGAAAGACTTGGTACAGTACATACTGTGTGATGGATGGACACTCTAACACTGCTGCTCACTTACTTACCTGCTTGTGTGTCTGTGCGTAGGTGATGCCCACTCCCTCCAGGATCTGACCAGTGTAGCCAAGCGGGCAGGCTTCGCACCGGAAGCCAGGGGCCGTGTTGACACACTGCACTCCGGGGAAGCAGGGGTTAAACTGACACTGAAAGCACAGGGTACCGGCGTGTCACCTCACAGACAACCAGAACAGATGCACAGAGCTCAGGGTGGAATTTTAATCCAAGCAGGATTCCAACTTCCCTGGGTCTCGACATCATACATTTCAAAAGTTCCTGAATGTACTGTGTGGCATTGCCAAGACAAAGCTGCCTGAGTGCTTTGTGTTGTATTGCATTACACTACAGTGCTGTAGATGCCACACTCCTGGAAATCCATTTCAATCAACTTTGGACTGAAATCATGTAAAATACATACCGTATGTAAACAGATTATAAGATTCATTCAGAATTGTAAAGGATTGATGATTATTCACGCATCATTTCTTTAGTTGAGGAGAAACTTAGTGGCGGATGAGAGGTCCCCAACATTATTCTTCAGCTTCAATCATCTTCCATTCACTTACATCACTCATCCCTAAATCACCATAATTGACACTTTATTTTTTATTCTTGAGTGCTGTTTGAGGACAAATAGTGCATAAAATACTAGAGCAATGCAATGTGATTTAGGAATACAGTGTGTAAACTATATCAACACTGATAAATTAATCTAATTTATAAGCATAGCATATCTTCAGCAGAAACACAGTACTCTGTTTTAGCATGCATTTCCAGTTGTTTGCAATAATTCAAATGAACATCCAGTACTGACACCTAATCAGTGTGTTTCTCAGGTGACAACTGAGTGATAGAGGGTGGAAATGAGAGCTGATTATGACTTTTTTTTTCAATGAAAATGATCCATTGCATTGGGCCCTCTTAGAGAGGTGAGGGGCAATGCGGTCAGTGAGTGTTACTGGGAAATATTTAGCTCACCTGAATTGTCTGAGTTCAACATGCCTTCTTGTGAGATGTTATGAGAGAATCTCATGGCGTCACTATGTAATCCCTTTGCTTGAGAAAGTTATGTGTTCTGTGTCAGGGTGCCTTGTTTAGGCAAGAGAGAACAGCATGCTAAAAATGTGCCTTCCAATGTCACAGTTGAAATAGTAATATTCTGGGCAAATTTCTTCACACACACGTGTACAACAAACTTGACCATAGATGCTTGAAAACAATTTTTATGTTCCCATATTTCATTCAAGCACATACCTTATGTCAACATAAGTACAGAGTGAGCCACAAGTCATTATACATCTGTATATACAGTGGTATGTACAACTTCATTCTTGCCGAAAGGTTTTGAACAAGTTGGAGTGTCCGGTTTATGTCTGTAGCCACAAGATATCCTTTTTATATCATACTGTTTGTTTAAATTTTATTTGTTTAGTCAAATGTGTATGATAGTGCTGTGACTTGTCAGTCACCCTGTATTTGTGGCAAAAATTATGTTTTAACAGTTCTATAACTGAAATATAATCTACAATGTATGCCAAAAATAATCAAGTCTTTAAACACATACTGTGCATAAGCATCATGGTCTACATTTTACATTCATTTAGAAAACTTTCTAAATTATCATGTAAAGTATTTCAGTTTAGTTTAAACGGGATCATATTATGTCAACAAACAGCACAAGCCCTAGCATCACATGATTCATTCAGTGTCCTGACATTTACTAAATGCTGTGGAACCATCCTGAAAGAGAGGCTGAAAATCAGCTCTAACGCAGAGTCTGATTGGACCAAGGCCATTACCTCATCCACGTCGTCACAGCTGAACCCATCACCAGTGTACCCATCGGGACAGGGTCCGCATTCAACCCCGTCTGCTGTCTCGAAACACATGTCATCCCGGAAGCACACTCCAGGGCCACACCTCGGCTTGACAATCTCTGTGCCGCCCAGTCCTTTGAATACACCAAAATGGTCACACTTTAGGTGTATATCACAATGCTATCATTTCTATGATTAATAAGTTAATACGGATATTATTATCAATTTAACAAATAATAAATATTTTTAGTAAACACAATGCCCAAGAAAGAGAGAAACCCTATGACATAAAATACATATTGCCCTATGGAAGGTGTCCTGTCACAGATATGGATTAAGTGGCCAGAATAGAATGTCAGTGGTGTCATACCCAACATCACAGTTACACACTGTCGTTCCAGGGTTCTGGGTGTATGTACATACTGTCTGCTGGTAAATATATATGAAGTTATAATTAACATGGCTGTCTATTTCAAATATATTTCAAATATATTTAATCCACATCAGTGTTATATTATTTGAATTAATTGCATAATTATTGAACTGTTTACGAGATAAGTACTACTAACTGGAAAAAATACAGCTAAAATAAAAACCCATTGGTTTAAAATGAGCAAAATAATACAACATACTACAAAATAATATATAATTTTAACAATTTTTTTAATTTTAACAAGCAAAATTATAACAAAATGTTAAGGACAATTTGTTCAATAACTGTGTCTTACCACAGGCTTGACATTCTGAAATGGTATTTCTCAGGAAAGAAGTCTCTTTGACCTTTAACCAAAACAACACAAGGCATTTACAGATCAAGACCTGAATAAGATGAAAGTCTGCAAAAAATGAGATTACTGAATTCAAATAAAAGGGCTACCTGTTGGGTGAGGACATCTTTC
The DNA here is from genome assembly GCF_013368585.1 of Megalops cyprinoides. Taxonomy (NCBI): domain Eukaryota; kingdom Metazoa; phylum Chordata; class Actinopteri; order Elopiformes; family Megalopidae; genus Megalops; species Megalops cyprinoides. Next base: position 14,181,943 of record NC_050587.1, read on the forward strand.
AGTTCTGCAATGACTTTGGTGAGCTCAAGCATTTGATTGGACAGCTGCTTTGTATTGACACCTGTATGGAAATGTCCCATTAGCTAGAATAGGTCTCCCACATCATAGACAATAAGAATCTGTTCCTTATCAAGGGAAATAATTTCCTATCAAGGGATATGAAAAGGATACACAAGCCTCAAGATTAAGTTTCAAGTCACTTTACTATTCTAAAATATTTTATACAAAACACACAATCATGCTGGCAAACTTCAGGTAAATGTGATCAGAGAACCATATAAAGCATACGTAACCGCATGCAACAACCATATATCCATATAAATCTCTGACTGCATATTAGACAAAATACAGTAAAAGTTTTATGTTTTAGAAAGCCTTACCCAAAGCTTGCACTGAGTCACTCTGCTGAAAATAACAGTCTTGCAAGGAAGCAACATTTTCAAATGAATCGCCAATTACCAGCTTCAGTTCTTCCAGCTCATCCTGCCAAAACAAGTAAAGGACATATGACTGGTAGAAATATGGATCCTGGAGGCGCCATCAATCCAAACTGTGAAAAGTACTCTAATGACTTTCTGCTCCATAATGGCAACCATGGGGATCTCAATAGAAACAGATCCACTTGCCTGGATTTACTACTGCTCCTGACTACAGATAAATTATTGTCTAATGATTCAAGACAATTTGCACAAAATATGGAAGGTATGAGAATGATATATTGCTTCTCAGAAAATATATGCATATTAACTAAAATTCAGTTCCTTTGGGGCACAGATTTTGAGTTAATTTAGTAAACACTTCGGTGAACAATGATTCAACTGTAATGATTGATGTCTGGATTAATCTCGGTTTTCCATTATTCTGTCCACATTAAGGAGCTTATTTGGACCTCACAGCCATGATACCTACCTGCGTTTTTGTCTGCATGGACTTGAGCTCCACCACGGGGGGTCCGGCAGGCAGGCCTCGGAAGGCGGCGGGCAGGTCTGCGAGAGTCTCCACGAGCCGGCAGTCCACGTAGAGCTCCACACCGGAGGGGCCATGCTGCAGGCCCTTCAGCCGGAACATGACGGTGTGCCGACGCCCGTCCGCCAGCTGCACGTTGCTGAAGGTGACGGTGCTCATCCGCCCGTCGCTCCTCAGGTACCGCAGGGTCGCTGTCCCAAAGAAAGGGGGGCCTCCGCTAGTCAGTTATCTCCAGTCAGAGGGGTACCATCTCCAAAATGACAGTCACCACAGACCACCTGGGAACTACCTTTTTGTGTTAGAGTTCAGACTCTGGCCACCTTAGTGTATGCACCTATAGCAGAGCTGCTGTGAGTGGACACGAGAGACCATGTGTCACACCACAGAGCCATAACAAGAGTGTGAATAGTTCCTTTGATTGAGGACCATGGTCTTTTACTAATTGAGCTAATCAAACCCCTTACTCTGAGTTGCAGACAGCAAGGACCAAGGTTCAAAATCAAGAGCAGCCATCTTTAACACAGTTTCTAAGTAATTTCTCATATACTTACCTTAAAGTGAGAAATTAACCTTTTTCATTATGATTGGAAGACAGATCAAAATTTTATAGGTAAATTGAACAGAAGTGGACTTCATGAGTAACTGTAATAGTAGCATTCACGCCTGCATTGACTACCCCTACAGACAGATTGCTGCTGTGAATGGTAGTAGATCACAGAACTAGGTGAAAGAATGCAGACATGGTACACCTACCTCTGTTGAGCTTTCCCAGCACTGTGAACTCAAAATATTTGCCATTGTCCCTTGGATTATAAAGGCCAAATACAGTGGTGCCAGTCTTGGGCTGGAGTTTGAACGATGTGAGAATAAAAGCTTCATTCACAGACTGGGCTTTGAGTCCTCCCTGTAGCAGGTCTGGCAAACATTCCGGTGATGCAAGGAGATCATAGACTGCAAGGCAAAAGGTCCAGTGAGCACCAGTTCAAGTAAAGTTATCCAAAGATAAGTTAGTCTGGAGGACAAAGTAGGCAGCTTTCATATCGGAAGGGGTTACCTGGGTTTATCTGATTCTAAACCACTTTAATAACTGGACAATTACTGGATCTCACTAAACTCAAATGACATAATTATTACTTGAAAAACAACCTGAGAACTGAGAGAGAGATATCTATGAGACTACAGCAAATGGTTGCCTATTCATGTCTCCATAGAAACTTGCTGATTTTGTGAGTGACAGTGCAAGAATATTAGCTGTATATCATTATATGTATATGATGAATAAAAGGAACATGGAAAACAGTAGTTATAAATATTGTACATTAGTCTGAAAATTATACAAAACAAAAGGATGTAACTGAAATTATCCGTCAAATATTTTTGCACAGCTGACTATCATGAGCACACTTGAAAAACAGGGAAGGCACTCTGCAGCAAATTGGTAGCAAATGCTTCAGGAATTTGCCCTCTGCTGCCAACTTTCTAGTATCTGATCTCTTCCTTTGAATGAGAGGGATGCATTTTTGCTGTCATGATAAACTCGCTGAGTCTCCCAACATCGCTCCTTCAGCCCACAATTGTTCCAGCGTGCCTGAGAGTGGTATAGAGTGATGGTCTGAATGCTTGCAGTCAAACGTGACCAGGCCTTCAAACAAAGTGCCTCTGTCAAGCTTCCCACACTCCGTCTTACCTTTCTGAGCACTGAAGGGCAATTTGTTTAAGGTTTTACCGCAGCAATTGTTCTAGCATGCCCGGATGTCGCGTGGATGGATGTTACTCCAACAGATAGGGCACTGTTTGACAAAACGTGACTTGGCCCAAACACAAGTTCTCTCCCAAAAACAGTACATACACAATCACGCACCCAAAGCTTTGTTTAATTGTCTTGCTTTGACTGTGGTCAGTCAAGTCTGAGTCGTTTGCTTCTTAAGTCATTACTTGGAAATGTCTCTTTACACCCCCCTCCCCAACAAGATCCCTTTGTTTTGCCTTTTGATGTAGGGAGATGCATAGTTTGTCCAACAAGGAGTATATATCAAGAAATGTACATTGAAAACCTCACATCTAAAGAGACATTTTGGGTCTATAAAGAGAAATAAAACTCTTAAAATCATGTCCATTTAGCTCACAGAGGGAAAGAAATTGGGGGTCACTCTTGTTTCTTCTGTGATAAAATCACCAAACCTGGAAACTGGATGATATTCCACTACAAAACTAAAACACTTCATCAGTATGTGCCAGTGCTTACAGTATGTCTGAAGCTCATAACAACAGATGCTGGACCTCAAACCAACCACCACAGAAAATACCAGCAAAATATACAGAATGGTGATTTATTATTAACAAGGGAAACCAAATGAAAGGCTTGTTCTGATGCTTAACTTGCCGTGCACTCTGGCTGAAAGAAATAGTGGGTGTTTGTTTAGTGTGGCGGCTGCGTTATAGCATGCAAGCCATCACAGATTGCTTCCAAGTGTGGGTTTTTGCAGTGGCGTTTGAAGAAATCAAACCCAGGTGAAACACAGTGCCAGAGGGGCCACTAAAGTCATGGAAATGATCTGCATGTGCTTTGCCACATGAACTGTAAAAAAACACTCAGATCTGAATGAATCAGTACACCACAGCAATCTAACAATCTATAAATACAGAATGATAACATTGGTCAAATACACAGGCATATGTATTCATCTTAGCCAGTATAAGTATGCCAGTAGTAAAAGAATCCTTTATGTTTTCATTTGTGTTGGGTCCAGTACAATTCTTTTCAATATTATCAATCACCGTGTCTGTTATAGTCATCGCACACTTTTCTGCTGATGTACTGTAAAAGCAACCTGTGAGACTGAGATGGAGAGGGAGCTGAACCAAATGCCAGTGGTAAATCATTTCCTCTGGAGCAAGCAGAGTTCAGATTGAACCCAACTCCATTTTTACACAAAGAGGCTTGTCTCAGATCACATAAAGAAATTACGTGCAGGGTTATGATACAGACAGATTCTGGTTTTACACATCTATACACAATTTGATCAATTCTAATCATGTTGTGGTTGAACATGGATTTTGCCTTGAAATATCACATTTTAAGGAAATTAAATATATTTTATGAATTAAACTGTGACTGTTAACATAAGACTTTGTAGATGGACAAACAAGGAGGTGAGTGTTTGGTAGAATACAATATCAATGTGTGTAAAACCAATCACAATTAAAGGATCTACAGGAGAGCGGCAAGTGGGATTAATGTGAGATAAAGCAAATTTGCAATTACTCACCTGAGTTCTCGCCTTGTAGACTTAAACACAACTGTGACAACACTTGCAAGAGGAAGAGCAGCCTTGTCCAAGGACCCATTGTCTTAACTTTCACTCTTATAGCAACTCTTATAGTCCAGTATCAGTGCTCCTCTGTGGCACAGCTGCAGTGAATTAAATGCTCCCGGTATCTGACTGGCTTATAAAAGGCAAGAGCCTAGACGGTCATAGCTTTAGAGTGAGGTGTCTCCTGGGGCGTCTGGGTACCGGACGGTTCAGTTTCCTTGTGAATGAGACCCGGAGTGGTGACGGAGAGAGGGTTTAAGCACTATGGATGGCCCCACACCGAGAAGGTGTGACCAAGCACTGCCAGCCTATTGGCTCCTGGGAGCCATGTGTGGGATCCTTTACTTTTTTCATGTCTTTCCTCTTTCCTTTCGATTGTGTAAACCCTGTGAACTGTATATCCACAGCTTGTTCAGTTTTACAGTTACACATAAATCTTTTAATGGCTGACCTATTATGCAGTGTATCTTTTTTTGTATCTTGATATCCAACTGAGTATTCATGCAGCATTGAGGTCTATGCATACTGTGTTTAAAAGTAGGTGGCTCGGCACAAGTCTTGTAGAATCCTTTTAAATCAATTTCCAGTATGGCTCAGCATTACCCTCTTAGAGCACATAGGTTAATATTATACACTATTACACATACATTTTATATGTCACCACATTTCACAGTATTTTACCTTCAAGAGAAGGTTAGAATCAGAATCCTTGATGTGCCGAATATTTCTCTGTTACCATTGCCGCTCTTCTGAAAATCCACTGTCCAAAATCAAAAACACTCTTCCACACAGCTTGTGACCCAAGCTCCCCTGAGAGATGAGGCTATTAGCTGTGTTTAGACATCTTATTTATCATGCATACAGTAACATGTGGAAGTCTGATTCCACAAGGAATGTATGTCGGAATAAGTGCTGGAAAAACAAACATTTATCCAGTCTGTAATATTGCAAGAACAATGAACAATAGGGCCATCAAGGATTTTTGTAAATTGTTTTAATCAACTCCCTATGTACCTAAAGTGGCTAGCAATACCAGTTTTAATTACATTGAATTGTATCTACAGTTCCTGCATAGTTCCTGCATGTTAAAACAAACATTTCAGAGGCTTCAGAATGACATTCAGTACTTGCCAAGATTGTTGCAGTGTCAGTCTTGTACATAAATAAGTCAAAGGTAAATGTTTGTTACTCATTATTGTGAGGTTTTTGAGGTATTCACTTTGGGAATCATTTTGCTAGTGTGCTTGTAGTAATATCCAAGAATACATTATGGAACATAATAATTAAGAGTGTGCTTATTATGAAAAGGATGTAATACAACAGTTGACTGAAGTCAATCTGTATGTAGATATTATGCTGAAGCCATAAAATATATAGTAGTCAGAATAAATCCATGTTATACCATGCCTCCGTCAGGCTACACTTAGAGCACTATGTTACATTCTGGGCACTACAATACAAGAAGGACAAAGAGGCTCTCAAAAAAGCAAAAGAAGAACAAGAAGACCATTTCCAGGTAAGAAAAATACAAGTTAATAAGAGTGGTTTAAGTTACCATAACCTGATTTCAATGGCACATACATGCCCCACAGCTGGTAAGCACTGCAGGAAAATTATCAAATGTAAAACAAAGTAATTTGTTATAGTGATTTTTTACAAGTCAGGTTGTCACAAAGCTCTTTACAAAGAACATAGTGGATTTTCCAGAGGGAATAAAAAAAAACAGAAAAAACCCCAGGGCAATTAGGAAAGATATTCCCTGGCCCCAAGAAAAGGTGAATGAATTGGCTCCTGCACAATAGTGGTAATGTTAACAGTGATAACACGTAAAAGGCATCAGTAAATTAAAACAGGTCCATTCTCTAGCCTTTGAGGTGGACAGGAGATGGCATGGTGGCCTCGGGCAGGCTGTGAGTGGGGATCCTTCATTTGACAGTAGTGATGGGCCAGTAATCTTGTTCTTTGTGGCAAGTAGATCAGACAGTGGAGGTGCCATAGAAGCAATCTGAAACTGCTATCATTGTGAATGTTTAGAGTGTTCAAGGCCAGGCTCATCATACTCTGGATTATTGGCAGAATGATGAGCCTAGATGAACAGACTGGCCTGTTCTTGTCATCAGTCTCTGTATGCTCGTATGCCCAATACTCCAAATACCTGGTTCTCAAATAACTCCCTTTTCAGTGCTGTTCTTGGAAAAGTGACGTGTTGAACATTCTGTCTGGAAGACAGAGGGAAATAGGTTCCTGGGAAAGTACTGTGACAAATCACATAAAACCTTATGGAATCTTTATGGGAATAACAAATTCAGAGGAAGTGATGCAATGAACGGGACATGGGGAGCATTCCCAAACAAAGACGCTCTTGGCTACATCTGTGTTTACAACTTGGGGATCTTCTTGAACTCTTTTACAGACACTGTGAGCTACCTGTTTGTTCAGAGTGGTTCTGTCAACGGTGTTCTTTTCTGTGCCATGCTATGTGACTGGATCATGGAGACCTGGTGAGTCGCAGGGTGACTGAGTGTGGGCAGTCAGACAGAGAAACTGTATGACTAACCCACTTCTACTGCAGTGGACTGAAGCCGATCTGTTCTGCCACTTTGGTTTCCTGGTCGCTGGTGGCTGACGTCATGACTGGGATGGAACCTGGACCATAGGATCCTGGGCCTGCGCTTGAGACAAACACGTTTCCATCTGAGCATGTCGGGAGCGCTCACAGCACATGTGAACATGCTCATCTTATTTCCTGTAACCCCTTCAAACCGTGAATAATATGTGTTAAATTACCCTACAGCTGTCATATGAAACAATATTTTATCTCATTATTATGTTTATTTATGTTATTTTAATGATTTTAAACAAATGAAGAGTTTTACAAAATCAACTGTGAAACAAAGAGACAGCCAGTGCTGACATGCCAGTACTGGGGTAGTATGAGCTGCCATGATTTAACTTCACCCTGGCAGTGTGGAAAACATAGGTAAAAACATTAACCTAACTGTATTTAAGCAAAAATAAAATAACATTGTAGCTTACAAAAACACAGAATTCAACATTTCATTTTTAAAAGAATTATTTCATGGCAGTCCATACTGGGGTATAGCCATACTTCATGTGCGTTTTAAAATAAATTTCTCTTGGCAACTGCAACATCGGAAGTGTACACCCAGACACTTCATGAAGCATTTCAGATTCAAAGAAATCTTTTTAAAACATTTTCAACATTTTGAACTTTCAGACCATGGAAATGAAGAACCGGATATTTTATTTTGATAGTCAGGCCTAAATGTTATCTAAAGTATAACAGACATTACCAAGACAAGACAAAGATCTCCTCTGAGTCAGTGAGCTGGGGAAATACATGCTATTCAACAGGCTGTCTGGAACAGAACTGGCACAGTAGCTGTGTGATGTTAAATGTCATGGAGGTGCCAATGACAACATACAAGCTACAAGCTGCTGCCGCCAGGGCTTGCCATGTGTTCCAGTTCACCCCCTCATGAAAAACATTAATAATCCCCTCAAACTTGAATCATCATCAAAATGGTTTATAGGAATACCAGATGGCATAAGTATATATTTTTATTGGTCTGAGAAGGAGGTAACAGCACTTAACCATTATTGCTGAGGGTTTACAATCGTTTGTTAAATTGATTGCAGAATAGCTAACCATAAACAGCATAATGGCCAACAACTCAATGCACGCTTATCCTTCTAAAAGCCATGCAAACCTCAGACTTTCAGACAAACCTATTATCAATTGCTGAGTGCGTTCCTTTGGCAGGTGTATGTACATGACCATCAAATTGTCTGTCCCGCTTGGAGACAAAGCCTGTACATGACCTGAGCAGATCCACTGGCTTTTGCTGTCCGGATGGGCTGGGAGCTGACGGACAGCATGAGATGTTCTTTCCAATGAGTAAAACAACACATGTATGATGTGAAATTATGCTTTACGTCTAACCTATATGACAGGAAGAAGTGTACAGCACAAAATACAGTTTTAGTACCATTTGGACTCACAGTAAAACTGTCATCATGTTCACTTCACAAAGTACTTTTAAGGGACTTAGAGGGGACTTGTTGGGGGATATCAGGAAAACTCTCTAAGTGACCCTAAATGTTTTTATTTTTTATCTGAGCAGCTGGTAAAGCGTTCTCCTATCTATAGAGGACAGATAGAAATTCCTGGTTACGGGGTGATCTCAGAACGAGGTTCTTGCAGACCACATGATCTCACTGTTCTGGAGTTCTGCGGAAATCACTGGGCTACTAGTGATGTGGGTAATGAGATCATCCAAGCCCCAGGATACGCTCACTGCTATTATTAGTTGTTGACTGATGTTGTTCACTTAGGGGTTGACTGAGAAAGGGTCTCCTGAGGCAGTGATATGAACTTTATGTACCTCTTGTTTTAGACATGATTTCATTTATGGTCTGCCAATAATGAAACCTACAGTCTGCATATGACCAATAGGAGACTCTATGCTCCTGTGACCTTAGGCAGTTTGTGTGCACCACTCCAAATTATGCATGTGGGAGACTTGAATGAGGCAGAGACCAACAAAAATCCAACAAAGTATATGGGTCACAAAATTTGGGTTAAGATTGTAGCTGCAAATATCAATGGTCATGAACAGTAGCACCAGATGGATGCACTCCATTTAGTGTATTGTTTGAAAGATACTGATTCAGGGGACTCAAATTTTAGATTAATACAATTATTATCATTAAGATGAATATAGAAATTACAACAAAAAAACTAAAAAGACAGAAACAAAGAGCCTAAAATCCCAGATATATACTTAGCATTGAACCAATCAGCCCTAATTCTGAGGTTCTATAGGACACAGCGTCATGCAGTAGAACCACACTACACTGGCATGAAAGATAACAGAATGAGATATGCTGGAACTGGATACCAAAATTGGTTGTGCCCTAGCACACCATGTAAAAGTTTTTCACACAGAAGTCAGCAGGTCCTTGAACATGCTGAAAAGTATAATCACACACACAGCAATACTCACCACCTTAATCCATGCCTACAACACTTCAACAAGTATCATTGCACTCAGGAATAAGCTGTAAGAAATCATTTTGGTACACCTTTCCCAGAGCTGGCAGCTACCTGCTTGGTGCGAAGGTCCTACTCATTACAAAAAGATCATTTGATGGATTCATTATTTAAACTCTAAAGATCATCTTTGGTGTTGTGTTGCTATTTCATCATGTGGTTTTATGTGGTATCTAAGTTATCAAGCTGTCTGTGCTCTGTCGGTAATGTCTCAATAAATTCCATAGGGCAAACTTGGACAGAGACAGCTGTTTGTGTTGATGTTCACACAGTTTCATCACAAAGTTGGTATCAGGCTTTTTATGTCGTAATGTTCTGTTTTCAAAGAAATCTGTTAAGAAGAGGAATATTCTTTAAAACTTTTCAATGAAGTAACCACCATTACCAATGCCCAGTCTGGTGGAGGACGGCCTAAAGCAAAATTACAGAGTTCACATCAGACCTCTTTCATTACATCTGAATGGTCCCTGCTTCAGCCGCCCCACAGATTGAAGCTCTCTTTTTTTTTGGAAATGCATGAGCACAGCTCTAGTGTGTGTGTTGAGGAGGGTTGACTCTCTGGATTAGCATGTACTGAAACAACTGACAAATAGTTATGAGCAACAGCATTACTTCATCCCCACATGTTTACTTAGCAATAAAAAAAATCTGTCTGCACAGTTAGGTATCTGTTACCTCCAGCCCACTAGAAATATTATACCTAACTCTCATTCTCCTGTTATTTCCCCTGTAGAATCGATTTAAATGATACTGTCTGATTGCACAAAGTACAGTATATGTTTTCCTCGGAAGAATAGAACTGGGGGTACTTTGTGAGGTATTTTGAGTAGGAGTGCATTTGAAGAGAGGGGTATTTTGTTCAACAATGATTTGTGCTTTTATTGGGACGATTAGCCTGCAGGAGCAGATGGAGGTTCCCCTCTACAAATCTGTAAAAAAAAAAAAAAAGTTAATGGCCTTAACATGTCTTCCCTTTATCCACCCTCAGAGCAGTATGCCCAGATAAACGGAAGCCTTTCCTCTGGGGCTGTACTGTCCCTCTCTAAAAAGCACATTTCCTCAGTGGTCACCTCCCACAGCTCACCAGACTGTGCCACTGCTGTGAGACCTACTCGGTACAGACAGAGTTTTTGGTAAAAGCTGTGGGAGCACTCATTCAGTGTGAATGAACCTCTTGAATCTTCAAGAAAACAAAAGCACAAAAGCATACTGGATGTGCTGATTATTATTCATTTTTTACAGGGATGACACAGGGAAAATTTAGTCATACCTAACCATTTCCATTATTTTTCTGAATGATGAATTGAAATCATACACCCGCAAAAATCCTACAAGCGAAGCAAAGCGTGGCTTTGTAGGTGTCCTGGAACCACTTTGTGGCCCACTGCTAATTGCCATTAAAAGGAAATGTTTATATGACTCAGTCCAATAAAACACAAATGTTTCTTTGTATCGTAGTGTGGATTTGTATGAGATTATGTCTTCTGCAATAAACCAAAATGACCTTTAATGATATGACTTAGAAAAGTGTGTTTACAACTGTATTGGATGCCACTAAAATGGTTTTAACATTCACATGAACTATTGAAAAATGAAAGATTATGGATTAACAATATAGTGGGCATCACATTTAGTGATACCCATGCCTACATGTGAGTAACCTGTGGAACAAATTAACCTGACTCCAGGAATTCCAGGTACACGTGTTCAATCGAACCAGCCTGAAACATTAAATACCACGTGATGTGTTGATTAAAACAATGTTGGAGTGAATTCCCTGGTATGGCAAAGACTTACACACAGTGGTTCTGTTAAATGCAGCATATGTTGCCCTTCCTGTAGTGGCATTACCACAGTAAAAAGTTGATGGTGTTTCTACCATCTCCTGCATCTGCAGATGATGGCCACATTTTCATCAACTCCCTCTGTCCCTGTTCAAATATGTGATCAAACAAATCAAGCCTGTCTTTACAACAATAACACCAACAACAATGCAGCATTTATTTAACATAGCACATTTGCTATGTTAGCTTTTCAGCTTTTCAGAATCAGAATCAGAATCAGAATAGACTTTATTGTCATTGCACGGTGGGGGTACAACGAAATTGTGGGTGGTCTGCAACAACAGCGCACTGTGGAACATTTATGTAAACACAGTACAAATAAGGCACACAACATAGAAAAAAATATATACATACAAAATATACAATAAAATACAAATTTAAAAAGGAGACACATTGTAAATAAAAAAGAAATATAAAGAAAAACTTGTGCAATAATATGGCCTTTTAAAAAACTACTTAAAGTGCACAGTGGAATTGCACAGTTGTATTGAGGTAGAGGGTTGGGGGGGGGGGGGGGGGGGCGGTGTCAGTGTTTGTTAGCAGTCCGTATGGCCCAGGCGAAGGAGCTATTGGTTAGTCTGGTGGTGTGGGACTTGATTGACCTGAAGCGCCGTCCGGAGGGCAACAGGTCAAACAGGTTTTAGGGGGGTTGTGAGGGGTCTCCTGTGATGGCCTTAATTTTACTACTACACATTAATGGTTGTTCAGTTAAAGCCAAACAGCCTCCTGAAAACAATATCTCACTTACTTATCTCAGCTCATAAAGATCTGTTTTTCCATGAGATTATGCCAATGTGGAATTATATCCTACTTTCTCAGTCAAGGAGAAGGGTAGGATGAAAAGCAGAAACAATAAATAAACATGCAGGGGTTACACTTTTGACAGTGCAAAATTGTATTTATATTCATGACTGAAGGATATTATTCAGTCACGCTTAATTCATCGTAACCATGATTGATGCAACTGAAATAACTACACTGTTTATTTGTCTTGTGTTATTTTTCAAGTGTTGATCTAACTTTTGAAGGGTCTGATATGGACAGAGATGTGATATGTACTTTTGGACAAACAAGGCTAAATGATTGAGGAGGTGGCTGTATGCACTCTTCAGAATATTATGTCAAACAATTTGTGGCTTTTCTGTGATGTGGCCAAGTCCACATCATTGGTAAAACCTGTATCAGAAAGGTATCTTGAGTTCAAGTTCAATTTAGAAACTTTAAAAATTGTTGGTTTTTTTACATTGAACAAAGCATTTTTATTTATGTCCCTTTGCATCCCTTAATATAAAGTTTTTCCCTGGTAGTATCATAAACCCAAATTGCATGAATGGGCTCTGTGGTACAGAGTATTACAGTATATTTTTTTGACTTTAGAGGAAGCTAGATTATGTAATGACAGTGTCTTTACTTTGGCTTGGTAAAAGAATTGACCACAGTTTCTTGCTAATAGTTCTTGGGATATTCACGACAGTAGGACAGTAAGGTACTGGTAATGTTGTAGAGTTGCATGCTTTCAGAAATTCAAGAAGCACTTTATAAAATTATATGGAGAGTAGAGAAAGAGAGTTTTGAGAGAGACAACTCATTAAACTCTAAACATGGATCCATGTCATTTGAGATCTCAGTGGCATAATTTGCCATGGACATTTCAGCCATGTATTTCACGGTCACCGAGCATGGATCTGCCACCCTGGCTGTTTTGCACTTAATCATTATTCCAGCAGTGTACATATGATAGTCTAGCACGTAATTCACCCCCACATAGGTCAGACCAGTGAAATTTATAACATTCATTGTCCATCTGGAAAGGATCAAGAAGAATAAAGCTAACACACAACTTTTGGTCAGTGGATCTTTTAGGGTAGACGTTGACTTTCACCTGTGACATAGAGTATTAATTGCTTATGAAGGATTAACTTTGAAACTACAAAAATGAAAGATGAAGGTACTGCTGAAAGGCACAACATCATATTCATAAAGCTTCACATTAATTTTCATGGATGTCTTCTCATTTCTCTGACGAGGTTATGGAAACAGTGGGAATTTCACTCACTTACTAATGACAAAATTTGAGTAATGAGTTCATTCAGCTGTACCAGTCAAGATAATACAATTAGAGTTTATATGGTAAAAGATAATTGAAGAACCTGCATCCATATATTAAACAGAATGAGAGATGAATTTGAATGAGTGTTTGGAAAGACAATAAAGACAAACATTTTAAGAAAGAAAGATGTTACTTTATGTGAAGTGCCAAAACTAAGATATGGACATACAGAGCAAAGAGGATTAGAGCTATTAGCACAATGGAAAATGGCATAGTTAAAGCTTAATTAAAGCTACACAACCAATATTTTAATTGGTACAACAAATCTGATTTTAAGCAAAATGAGAACAACAAACAAAATATTCTTTTATTTTACTCAAAATGTTCAAAGCAGAAACACTGCTGCTTTATATAGATTTTCTGTTTCTAACCCCTTCACACTGTTCAGAAAACATCATTACACATTTCTTCTGTCAGAGAAAGATTTGGTCATGTGCATACAATAATCAAACAGGACAAATACATTATCCATATACTCTGTGCTTTTTTGTAAACATTACCCAATATGAATTATAGACCTGACAATGCTAGGAGTCAATGATTAATGGATTTGTGTTAATAATGTGGTCCCTGGCACAACAGGGTAAAACACGAGTCTCTTTCTGTGAAAAGTTTATGTCCTGCTCAGAAAGCTGCATCCCCTCAGCCGTGTTTTACTAAATGAAACAGTAGACAAATACAGCTGTGTCCAGCTGTTTTTGTTAATGCCCTGTTAAGTATATAGTCTGGTTTAGACTTGGTCTAATGCCATCACGTGACTAAATCAATCTTTAGCACATGATCTGATGAAACAATACCACAGAGGAAATGCTCTCATGTTGAGCTAGTGATGGAATCCCTGTAATTATTCCCTGTCCTCTATTCAGTTATCACCAGCTTGCTTTGTGGTAGTGATTACAGAGTGTTGTTTTGCCATGTGTTCATTCAAAGCTATGATACCACTCGTCTGAGATCAGGCACGCATACTAATCGACTCCCCAATCCTCAAAAACCACAGACACAGACACACACACATATGCACACACACAAGAATCTTCCCACACTTGATTCAGAAGCTGTGAATATGAATCCATTTGGCACACAGTTCATCCCTCATCCTATAAGATTTTCATTCATAAGGCCTTTATTCATGCTTCTCCATTCCCCTTCCTAGCACATGGGATCACCACAGGCCCCGTGTGTAACCTCTGATTACCTCTTGTTGTGTTTGAATCTCAAACAAGATTGGTCAAAATCCAGAAAGAAAACAATGACGTTTTAGGGATTGTAAAAAAATCCTAATATTTTGATATGATCTAAAATGGCTCCCACCCCACTAATTACTCACTGAAAGCTTTTACAAGGAATGTGAACAAAGGCCCAAATAGTTTTGTTTGCTTTGTTTCTTTCTTTGCAGACAGTCTCTGTTTGCAAAATGGAGACATGTCAATAGGATGGGTGAGATGGATGGTGCTGTGATGTGATCTTACCAGCTACAAATAGGGGGTCTTAACAATGGAGGGCAGAGCAGGTAATTTGACCTTATTGGGCTTTATTTTAATATTATTAATGTCTTGGGCCTAAATTACTGTACATCATTTCATTGATCATTCTGTCCAAAACTGTCACTCCTGGAGAGATCTGTGGGCAGCATTGCACATCATGCTCTGCAAAGCAAGGAGACTCCCAGATGTGTTGGGATTTTGGACTGTCTGGCTTTATAAGCCTAGCAGAGCCACCATGCACCAGTACCGTCACATAATCCGGGAGCCCAGCTCAGAGTGCATGGTACACTTCCTTGCCAAAACCGAGCACTACTGCCTCTGGTGGGGACAGGTTGCGTGCTGCAGAGATGCCACATGGAAGCCATTACAAAGCTACTTTGTCATCTGATACACGTAGGACCATGTTCGCACATGGTGGTTTGGAATGATGGAAAAAATTGCAGGCAAAACAAAAGGATCTCGTTCCCCTTCTTTTTAAAAAATGATGTTCCGTTTAAAATAGAAATTCTACACTAAAGGGAGGAAACATTTAATGGAAATATGGACATATTTCACCTTGAGCAGGCTCTATGCACTCTTACTGTTGAGTCAGGCCATGTTAAGCTTGCCATCCTGTTAAATAGACCTTATATACAAAGCCCCAGTTCTCTGGGTGAACATGTATGCCATGTCAGTATGATGTAATGACTTGAGAGGGTCTTACAGAATCCTGTATATATGAACCATTCACTAACTCTTGCAAACAAACATTTACTGTATATGTTTGTCCTCCTAATCACCACTGTGATTTGACCCTGTCTGAGAGACTGACCGTCTTACCCAATCAAGCCAATTGTTCCTGGTAACAGGCATTGAGGTTCTCATCAGATTTTTAAACATATGGAAAAATGGACTTGGGTGTAATCTAGTAAGCATGCAGAATGTTAAGTTGCAGATGATATGCCTGTTTAAATGCATTCCTAGGGTTGACTTGAGCTGTTTGAAACCGAAACCTCCATTTCCTGCCCTGTCTGCACTGCAGGAAAATGGTAATGTTTTTCACAGGGAGGCAGGCCTCCGTTTTTAAAGCACAATGCAGGAAATTTAACAGATTACGGTGGTGCTTACTATTCTCCGCATGTCTCTGCATTCTCCTCATACGGTGTCCCCAGTTGAAAAGGCAGAAGAACACATTCTGAATTCATTTTTCTGGGTCAGGAAAACACTGGTCACATTTTTCATCCTAACCTTTTAAGGTCTGATTTGAACTTTTTAAATGCATGTTTTGTGGCAAGGTTGATGTACATCAGCGGTGGATTGCAAATGATCACTAATTTGCAACTTTCCACAATTAATATTCCTATATTGTAATCCATCACACCTGCACTCATTCCATCTTCTGTGATGGCATTTCATGGCTCATTTTTTTGGGTCTTGATATGAGAGCCAGGGTGCTCTGGTCAGTTCCAAGTTAGGTTCACACCCTGGCTAGAAACACGATTAGGCTTGGACCTGCAAAAGAAGGAATAAGAAAGGGCTCCAGGTTTAGCGGTTTTGAATACATCACTTATGCTGATGTTTTGTTCTGATGAAAACTCTATGGACTTCTCTATGTAAGTCAAGAAATCAAAATTTTTTACAACACAAATATGGTCTCTCTTGGACATTGTAAAGAAAATCCATTATACCTTATTATACCTTATACACTGTGGCAAAACTATGTCTTCTCTTGGAAAAAAATGAGGAGTTGAAAATCATTTTGATCTTCATCACCAGGTAACATTTTTATTTACTGATCTTAGCTCACCAGGTTTATTCCTGTCATTCCTGATGTACACTCTTGCTCAATCTGGTCTGACCGAGGGAAGTACAGTAGAAAAATAAATCTTATTGTGATGGGTAAAAAACATGAAATGAAATTTCTTAAGAATTCACCAACCAAGCACCCTAAACGTTCAACTCTAGAAAGACATTACCTTTGTGAAATGACTGTGTCCTACAGCACTTCAAAAAGCAGCAGTGGAAGAGGAGATGAAAGAAACAGCTGTACACAGAGCTCCATGCATGACCGTTCCGGCCGCAAAACAAAGGATAAGCCTTGGCACTGAGAGTAATGAGTCATACAGTATATACTTCCAACGTCAAAACTTAACTTGGATATAGAGTAAGTTCACAAATAAGTGTTTCCATCAACAAAAATACTGCGTGTGTAAGTGCATGCAGCTATGTCATCCATCTGTGTATAATTAGTGAAATTCATGTACTCAGTATTTGAATGAGCTCGTGATTCATGTCTGGTATTTTATGCTTTATGAAAAATCAGAGGTAGAAAACTGTGCTCAATTATTAATATTTGCATTTCCTTACTTTTTAAAGATTTGCCCTTGAATTTGTACTTTTTCAACCCAGGTGGAGAAACACAGGAATGTTTGGGTTTTCAGATCATTTAAGCAGGTATGTTGCAGTTCAGTGGTTCCAAGTTAATTTCGTTCCTGTTATCTTTGCAGCACTGTAGCTAATATGTTTTTAAAATGTGCACTCAGGATGAATAACATTGTGCTATTCTGTTCTGTGGATTTCAGATGTAGTTAAATTTCTGTTGACAAATGAATGCACCCTTATCAGGATGCTTAAAAAAACACACACACAACTGCTCCATGCCAGGGCGGCGAACCAAAGGCACGCGTGATGCATGGCCTGAGTGTAGCCAATGCAATTTTCTGAAATGTTGCGTGTAATTGGAAACGGACTCCGCGGACACAACATTGGGGGCAGTCGGGCAGGAGGACGCCATCAATCTGATCCAGAGTAGCAACCTAATCCATCATTTCTATTCAAAAAAACCCACTATCAGTTCCTACTATTAGATTTAAGAAACATGAACCGACCCGAACAGACTCCAGAGTCAGTCTGGGGGGGATGATAATGATATTACGCAACCCTCGTGAAAATGTGACGCAGGTAATTTTCCCTCTGCTGCGCAGCATCGCCTGCTTTATGGAAGCTGCGTAAAAGTGGTGCCGTTAGGAGTGGCCCATCGAACATGCGAATGAAAACCAGGTGTGGCTTTATGTCGGTCTGTGTCCGCACAGTCAGCGCTTCACATTTGAACAAACAGCGCTGCCACAGCGGGGCTCTCCGACATCAAAGGCCCCACTAATAGCCCAGCAGCTCATTAGATCCCTCCCGGGCCCTCCAACAAATGGGCCTGTTTACTTTGGTCGTAAAGACGCTTCCGAAGTCGAGGCAGACGGATTTCACAGCGAGTCAAATGGGGAGGCGCATTTTAAACCAGCGGTCTTTTCTTTTCTTTCCTTGAAAGTGTTTGTCCAGGGTGTTTCCATGGGGAAGGTGTCATGTGACTGATGACAAGGGCAGAACAACAGAGGGCACGCATAAAGGCGAGGTTCGTTTTAATGGGGGAAACCGCGGCTGAGGTGTAAACATTGGCCCAGGGGTGCCGCAGGACCAAAAGGAGATGAGACACACATCTGAGGATTACAGTTAACCCTTTCAGTCAGACGTCACACACAATCCCAAGATGTGACTGTGTTCGAAAGGCACCCGGGGCTGCTTTACATGAAGGTACTACCCAGGGATAATGTTTGGTTGGACATACTATTTTACATACTATTTCTGCCTTGTAAGGTTCCATTTACTTGTGTGTATATTTGGTGGGGTTTTTTTTGAGAAAAGCTGAAGGTATGCTTTAAGACTTCATGATTGACCCAATGTTTCTTTCTGTCTTTCAAAACAATATTATGTGAATTAGAACAATGAACAGAGAAGAATCTATAGTTCTGTTGGTGTTTTGCACATATCAGAGTCTTTTGCACATATCAACGCCTGTCTTTTCAGTGATGTCATTTGTTGTTTCAAAGCGCTGATAAACGAGTTCCTTCTGGTGCTGCGCTTCTCTGGTCCCGGGACGACAATCCAGGCAGAATCCAGTCTGCATACATGTGAGCTGACTTCACTTGGCCATCTGACGCATAGTGTTGGTCAGCGAGGATGCTTGGCAGACCAGGTTGGCCGCCTGTGTTTTTTGGTGTCTGTCCATTGGGCGGTAGACATAAATTGTATATAGATATGTCATCATATATTTTGGACGCTTTCGATCAAAGAATGCAATACAGCATCTTTAATGACAGGTACGTGTAAACGTTTTTATATGATGTAATTGATATATCCCACAACAATGTTCATTCTTTCCTTTCTATCCAGAGTGCTGCCATATTGGGCATTCCATGGCAGTGAGAGTATGGCTTGTTTAGGCTCTGCTAAAATGTCAGGTCTTGGTATTTTCCTACCGCTCTTCTGCTGGCATCTATTTGGGGACCTTTTTTCTCTTTTGACCTCAGTGGCCTCATGTCGGACTATTCCAAAGAGTGCAAACGGAATGTTTGACAGGATGCGAAGGGGCAACATTTGGTTACGTTTTGGTTACACTTTTATACATTTGGAAAATTTGGAGCAGACAGCTCCAGATGTTCCTCTCCAGCTGATTCCCTGATGGTGCAGAGGCACTAAGGTCAGGAAGTATGTAATTTTGTCTGATTCTGTCTGCCCTCAAGCATTCAAAGATAAGAACATGAGGTTGTTCAAAAGAGGCATATGATTACAGAAAGAACAGAGGGACGACTTTGGAGTTTCTCTTTGGCTTCTCCCTGGCAGCCACCATCTGATATGATCGTGCCGTGCAGGACAGGGAATTGTTTGAGAGAATCAATGGGGTTTGTTGTTTACTTTCACGGAAAAGGTCAGCACGTTTCTCAGGTTTGGTCTATTTTGTGTTTAGAGATTAAGCCGCTAAAGTTAACAGGCTGCCAAGCTCTGTGTCTTCTCTCACATGTCATGGTGGTGGCTGCAGAGTGCTGCTGTTTGTGTATTCAAGGTCTTCCAAAACCGAAGTCACAGTCTATTTTACCCCCTGCTTTTCCCCACCCGTCACCTTTCTCAGAAACCAAAACATCCACAACGGGCCAATCCTCTGTGGCCAAGCTGAAGACAGATTCGAGAGGACTGCAGTCTTGTGTCACACTGGTCTCAGTGCCCTCTGATATTAGCTATCTAAAACTCTAGTCAAGAGCCAGGAGGGATGTTCTGAGATCTAAGTTCTGTTTTTATGAGAAACGTGTTTATGTGACTCCCATTATCAATCACATTTTTACATGAAGAGGGAAATGAATGCTACACATTATTTTTTATAATGTACTAAAACTGTTGTATTTATTGTGTAGGCAATGGAGGTTAATAGTGTTATATTTAATATTTTAATATAATTTTACAATTTATTAATATATTTTACAATTTATTATTATTTAAATATATACGTAATACATTATAGTGGTAAAAAGAGCTTCCATCTTTACCTTTCAATCTTATTTATAACATTATTCATTTAATAGCAATGAATAATGTCATATATCAGTTACCTTAAAAGACCCCAGACAGTATTATTATTCACTACACAAAACTATTTGGTTGTTCTGAACTTTTAATTACATTCCTGATTACTGTCTGACAATGAATAAGCCAAGCTACAGTTCTAACAATGACAGTTACTGTTGCAAGTTCTCATACTTCGGTAGGCTGAATGGAATCTGAATTAATTGATATAGAGAGACATCTAGTGGTGACATCTAGCTATGCAAGCTACTCCTGCTGTCAAGGCAACAGTCTCGTGAACATTGTTGTGAACAGGTTGTGAACATTGTTATTCATTTGCATTAATGTGCAAAGGTACCTACAATCTTTGTTCAGGCAACACTATATAAAACATCAAAATGTAAGAGAAACTAAAATATCAAAATATAAGTGAAACTGGAAAAAATGGAGTATGGAGGTACAGTATCTCAACCTAGAAAAAGTAACTTTCAAATAACAATTCAGTGACCCCTTTATACACATATTTCACTGAGTCGATATAAAAATGTCTAAATAAACAGAGTAGGCAGTCTCAGAAAATTCCATTACATTTATTGTAATTTTCTTTCCTTACAAATATTAGGTTTAATCTAATACTGTTTTATGAAACGCATATCTGTGAAAATGGTGAATTACAACAGATTACCTCATAATTTTACCACATTTTACTTGACAGGAAAATATTCTTCCAGAAAAGACACAAACTGAATAAATACAAAATTATTATTACTGCCTGTAACAAACTCATCACTCTTGTAACGAACTCAATAGGTGGCCCACCTATTTTCTTTATCATTTTTATAAATAGCATTAAATAAAATATCATTAATAGAACTGACTACTACACATTGTATGTAAACATACTGTCTGAGAACCTATCCACCATACTCAAATGCATTACAGATTTGAGATATACAGATTTGAGTATATGTTTTTACTCCTCACTGACAAAGTTTCAGAGTTTGGGTCAGTATTTTCAAGTACAACAATACGGTGAGTTGTACTGACTAAAACAAGGCACTCACAAACATACATCTACTAAATAGTGCTTTGGTCTGCACAAACTGCATATGATACCCTCAGTATTCCTGTACTGCCACTGAACTTAGTGACCACCATTGTAACAGTAACAAAACAATCTTAATCTAATGTATGATTTTCATTATTTATATTTATGATTCATGTTGATCACATTGATTCTGATTAGCTGGCTATATTACAGATATGTGCAAGACCTCCTTGGGTACTTTGCCCTGAAACAGCCACCAACTGACACATATGAAAGACTGAAGTATGTAATGTCACACATAAAAACAGAAGTGTTCAAAACCCAGATACAGTCATGACAGCAGGACTAGGGAGGACTCTGCTCCCTGCTCTCATCACTGCCAGAGGACAAAACAGGCTCTGGATTTCCTTCAAACCCTCCCTCACTAGCTACTCCGCAGTGGCTCACCATTTTCAAGTGCATCAGTGAGTCCTTTACTCGCCGTGTCCCGTTTTTGCTGAACAATAACTTCCCTACTGCCTGCGGAGGCTCAGAGACTCATTTGATATGGAACCGCATTTGTTATTCTTTTTTTTTTTTTGCTTATGCAATGCTGAATGACAGCACTGCATAACTTACAGAGCTGTTTGAAATTTAAGCTTGAAATGAAGAGCAGTTTTAAAAAGTAAATGTAGATGTTTCTTTTTTAACAACAATGCAGCAAATGTTAAGAGATTAGTCATTTAATATCATGATGAACTTACAACTATTATTCTAGCACACCCAAAGTAAATCTTGGCAGACCTCTACGTTATTTCATCCAAAGCTTTCACCACCACCACGTCCACCAATAGTCTGATACGGTACATGACAAGTGTTAGACTCTTGCCCTGACACACGGTATCAATGTCAGTTTGCCGTGACAAACAAGACCACTGCGGAGAGCTGTGTGCTGTTCTCAAGTAAGTTTTAAACTGTGCTCTGTGCTTCCGCTGTATGTCCACAACACTCTTATGATCTGAGTCAGCCTCTTTCGCTCTTCCATTTTGTTAATCTAGTGCTGAATGTTCTATTATAGACACAATATCATATCAAATAATTGAAACAAAAACATCACTGAGAAAATACACCTTTAAGGGACATATCCAAACCTGCAACTAGGAAAAAAAATACCAAATCCATAATAAAACATCATTTTAGCCATATTACATCATGTTACAAATATAATTGCATTCCTTTTTTTCCTAATATTTACAAAATCAATTGGAAATTGTACACAGCTGTGGGTATATTATAAAGAAAAAAGTGTATATAGTGTATAACTGTATAAAATACTGTTATAAACTACATAATGTTCAGCTTTTAAACATACCTGCAGCATTTACACTGGGTTCAGAGCAATCATGCGACACTAATAAATCACCGTTCCTGTGAAAACACAGGGACACTCACTGGTTGCAGTCACATCAACTAAAACATCCAAGGACATAAAACCATGTATCATGCACAAATTCTGTGGTTAAGCCCAAGAACACAGGCACTTGGAATCTTTACCTGACATAGGAATATCAAATGCCCCATGCGTTCCTTTGGGGACTCCACTCCCTTTCCCACTGTAGTGCTGTATGTGTGTTCAGATGTGTGAGACCTTGACCGGGAGCAGCATTAGCGGGGCTTGGCGAAGTTGGGCACCTCGGTCACTGTGTTCAGCGCCAGGGTGCCAGGTCTCTCCAGCACCAGCACGGGTTGGCACGGCTCTGTGAACTTGTGGGAGAAAGAGCCCAGGAGCTGCCCGCTCTGGCTGTTGAAGAAGGACAGCTGCCCGTGCGTGCAGTCCAGCAGAGTGCCGATCCTCGTGGGCACCTCTGCGGTAAAAACGTCCGTCTGCGTGCTGTCGTGAAGAAGCTCATAGCGGCGACTAGAGCAAAAGCCAGGGAGATGAAATCATCTTTTTAGAAATATTTAGCCAAAATAAAGCAGTCTGCAGTCCTGCACAGCTTTAGCGGAGTATGATTTAGGAGGGGCACAGTCAAGCATCAGTATGCAGTGGTTATCACCTAAGGCACTGTTGCCATTAGAAAGAAAATTCCACTGTAATTCCCCATATCTCTTTCATTAATGGAAGAAAAATTAATTGCTTAATTCCCAGTAAATGAATTGAGAAGGAGCTCCTTTTTAGCTATGTAAAAATCTCTCTTTCAAAAAACATTGGCCTGCCTTTCAGATATCATTGCATGTACAACACATTGTCATATTAACTGTGGGTGTTATATGATAAATTAGTAGTTTGAAACAAAATGAAAGTCAAGACCAGAGAGCAGGAGTAAACTGTGACATTGGCAGTACCTGGTTGATGTGGGAACGCAGTGAATGCACCAGGACATGCTGTTCTCCCCCAGCTGGCTGTCCTGTGAGGCTGTGTGATAGGCCACACCAATCCGGTAGGCCTCGCTGTCCTCCACTGTTACCTCCCAGTAATGGCATCCACGGGGTGGCAGAAGCTCTCCCCGAACCCCTGGAAACCTGGGAAAAGACACCGTCTGTGACAAAAAGCAGCCACTTGCTGGAATTAATCAACATTTCTACAAACTGAAAGGCATAAAGGGACAGCACAGGATTCTCCACCATCTGGAATCAGCGGTATGGGATTTTTGAAGGAGGCATTAGCAAGTAAATCTGCTCCTTACTCATTGGGTGAAGCCCTTGTTCTGAAGGTCTCCTCAGGGTACCGTACCACATTGTCCTCAGACAGCTCCAGAGCTGGACTGGCAGTGTCTTTTAGCAGATGGAATCTGGTGCCTGGTAACGGAGAAATCAAACAATGTAGATGACCACTACTACCCCACTACTGTCCATTACCATGATAGAGCTTCTTAAAGATTCAAAGGGGCAGAATGACAGGAACCTGCCCCTAGACCCAGACTGTCAGCAGATGGATGGAGAGAAAGAGGGATGGACACAAACACATGGTTAACAGAGAGGGAAATGGACGGGACACTAAATGAACATACTACTATGGTGAGATGAATGGAAGTGTGATGGCAGAGACTCTCACCCCTGGAGGAGATGAGAGCTGCCTCACTCCGCTCACTGGCTCCAGCAGAGTTCACAGCTTTGATGTAGAACAGGTAATTCTCATTAGGCTGCAGGAGAACACTCTGCTCACAGTCTCTTATCCCAGAAATGGACCTATGCAGAAGAACACCATTGTCACTGTGGTGCACAAACAAGCGTGCCACTCCTAGCAGCTTTCTTTGCAGTGGCGAATGGGCATACCCTTCAAATCATTCCCAGAAGGCCTATCCATTTGTCTTGGAAGACTTTAAGAATGACATAATTTTGTAGTGAAGTTAACATCACAGCAACTGAACAGTGAAAAGATTTTGCGAATTGTCATATTTATTATCCATTGCATAAAGAACAGACAAATTTTAAAGTAATAATCAAGCAATTACAAATTAATTCAGAAATAAGCTTTTATATCTGTAGTATAATGAGATGTTTCACAGGAGCTCATCATAGATTGCTGTAAATATTACAGTATATTAGGCTTCACTATTTTGAATATTTATTCATGTTGAGTAAGTTGAAGGCTAGAGGTTGCCACTGGGTTTTTTTGGTAGAAGTATGCTTTTTCATATTTTTTAGCAATCATCAGAGTCATGCAGTCCATATCAGTTCATGTGATGTGCCATCATCACATGTACAAAACTTAATACCCATGAAAAGTAATATGAGTAATCAGGACATGAGAGACTAGGAAATGCATGTGGAGTATGGATATATAGCGTGCAAGTTACAACTGAGGACACTGGGCTTTTACAACATTACAGAGTCTGTGCTAGACATATGAGTGGATACCCACCTACCTTGTGAGGGCTCATGATAAGGTATAAGTGTGCATTTTAGAGGTGTGTGTTCATGCCAGGTGTGAGGGTGCAGTGCAGATGTATGGGCTTGTGACATGAGTGTAAGTGTGTACAGTAATTGTGTTGGCTTGTGAGATTTGTCTTAGTGTAATGAGTATTTGTGTAAGGTTGTGTGATGGTCTGAGCATGTAGAGTAATTGGTAAGGCTTGTGAGATATGTCTGAGTGCCTAGAGTAATTGTGTGGGTTTGTGCGATGAGTCTTAGTGTATAGAGTAATTGTGTGGGATTGTGTGATGGGTCTTAGTGTATAGAGTGTGGGCGTGTGAGTCAGATCTGAGTGTGTAGAGTAATTGTGTGGGCTTGTGAGTTGGGTCTGAGTGTGTAGAGTAATTGTGTGGGCTTGTGGATCGTGTCTGAGTGTATAGGGTAATTGTGTGGGCTTGTGAGTCAGATCTGAGTGTGTAGAGTAATTGTGTGGGCTTGTGAGTTGGGTCTGAGTGTGTAGAGTAATTGTGTGGGCTTGTGGATCGGGTCTGAGTGTATAGGGTAATTGTGTGGGCTTGTGAGTCGGATCTGAGTGTGTAGAGTAATTGTGTGGGCTTGTGGATTGGGTCTGAGTGTATAGGGTAATTGTGTGGGCTTGTCAGTCAGGTCTGAGTGTAGAGTAATTGTGTGGGTTTGTATGCTGGCTCTGAGTGTACAGCGTGCAGATGCACAGACCCACCGGAGGCCCTCCCCCTGGCAGGCGTGCTGGCGGCAGTACTCCAGGGTGAAGGACTCCACGGCAGCCGGGCAGGCGGTGCTCCAGCGGATGATGGCAGAGTCCCAGCACACCGTGCACCGCTCTGCGCAGATCACTGGGGTAGAGGGGGCTGCAGCAGAGCACTGCGGCTTAGTGCAGGGGTCCCCCAACCCCCACCCACACACACACACACACACACTAAAAAAAGCCTGGATATACCTCTACACACGTGCGCGTGCACATACACACATGCCTGCCTGCACACACACACACACACACACACACACACACACCCCTCTTCACCTAATGAGTCTGTTCTTACTTTGCTCATTTCATGTTCCAGGTACCAGTACAAAATCAATTGTACGTATGATGCCCGATCCATTCCAGATCCAGATCTACAATGCTAATTGTACACACAAAGGCAGTTCACAGTTTAGGCATTAAAGAGAGCTGTTATTTCTTCCATTTTTTGTGTGCCGTTCTGTCTGTTGATTTGGAGCTAAAGAAATCTGTGGCAGTGTTGTTATGAAACGAGAGGAACAGGCCTGTGAAAATGATCCATCAACTGACCGGTTCTGAAGGACAGCTTGGCGCTGGGCAAACTGCAGCCTGTGTCGTTCACGGCCATCACCCACACCCTGTAACTCCTGTCGGGACTCAGGTCCTCCAGTGTGCAGTAGCTCTCCTTTACTGTCAGCCTGAATTCCTCTGGTGTGCCTGGGATGTGAATTCAACACCATTCAAAAGAAATTAAAAAAAGCTCAAAACTTTCACAAACATTCGCAAAATAGAGTTCACTAGATGTCAAAGTATCGCAAATGATCTTAAAATATTTCAACAAAAATCATATAGAACTACTTTTTCTTCTACTGCTACAATCTTTGCTTTGTATTTCTCACTCACAACACAGAAAACAAACCTTTTCCTGTTCAATATGTCATAACCTGATTGTCATATAGGCCTACTGTATGTCAAATCAGTTATATATACATCATTTCCAGCTATGTGTACCTGCTTCTGACTCTGAACAGTAGACCTGGAAGTAGTTGATGATGTCACCCCCACAGACTCTCCAGTAGACCATGACAGAGGTGGAGGTGGCAGAGCTGGCCTCCTGTGCCAGCAGAAGTGGCTTTTGAGGAACTGCACAGAAACACAAGGGCACTCAGGAGTGTCATGGAAGTGTATGCCATCTGGAATCACTGAACACAAATACACATCCAAACCAGATGTCGTGCTCAAGTGAACGACTCAGAGTTATGATCAATTTAAAACAGTATGACTTTCTGCCATACACACATTTTATCTTGTTTTGGCTGGAAATTAAGGGAAAATGCCATGTAATTTATTGAATTTAGAAACAATACCTTAAATTCAAAATCTAATTTAAACTTCAATATTTGTTTTCAAATTAAATTACTCCACTACTAAGACAAAGTTGTGCTCAGACATTTCAATACCAGAATGATGACAATGTTGCAATTGCAAGTTGATAGGTATTGGTGATAATGAATAAAAAACCATCTGAAAAATGTGCCATATCTTACCCAACAGTCAGTTGTCAACTTTCAACTTTAAAGTGCTCTTTGCTCACCCCATGCTTGTTCACACTGGCATTTCAATGCATCTCTATAGCTGAAAATATAAACATAATTTACCCGAGATGTCTTTCAACACCGTGTGCCCTCTCCCTTCAATGCCCTTGGTGTCATTCTCAAGCACCGGCTCCAGAGATGAGCTGCACTCCAACGCCATGTTCAAGCTGTCAATACAGTCAACTGCATCAACACCCCCCACATACACACAGCCCACACACTGTGATCAAGACACACTCCATCCACTCACTCAAAGCTGGCTGCTAGACTATTTTACATTAACTAGAAAAGCAGCAATGCATTCATATTTTAGAATTTGCTTTCTTATCCAGAAATGGTTTTGCTCAAGTGTTGCGCATTCAAAGTTCAGGTGGAAAAACATATCTGCTATAAGTAGCAATAAAGCAATAAATAACATAATGTAATAAAAATAATTTTTGAAAACGGCAATTACAGGGATTTGTGTGAATGATTGGATGCAAATTCTGAGTGAATGTTTGTAACAATGCCATGCCAAATGAACCAATAATCAGATGTTTTGCCTTTTAATTGGGGATCCTGAACACTTTATGTACTAAAATATCAGGACTTAGTGATTAGCTTCTCCTGGGGGTCACCATGGTCATAATGAAAAACAATTATTAGAGGACTACAATAATAATCACAATGTGTGTTACTAGGCAATAAAGATACAGTATTTCTAGCCCTAACAGTAGTTACCCTATGCAGCGGATGTACCAAGGAAATGGTTAATGAGCTAATAAAACTCAGATTGATTTGTATTTCCTACTTTTCCAACAGTTATGAGCATTCACCCGTAAACAACAACCAAAACATAAAGTCCGTCCCCAAGCAACACGTGCAGCTTAGCTCATGCTGTCACAATTGCAATGATTGTGTAGGCAAGGAAAGCAAACCTTTTCAGGGTACCTTTTGTTAATGTCATTGCAGGACTTGGGGAAGGAGAGATGGGGAGAGGGTTGGGTTAAGGCATTGTGGTCATTGATGGAGGAGAATACACAGAACTCAAGCATTATCATACTGAGAGCATAGGTCTGGTTATAATGGATGAGATGTATTATAGAATTAGTTAAGGGTCTTGTATACAATGAGAATGGATAGGTACAACTGACTGGAGCCTGCTTGAAATTCTTTCTCTCACAGGTCAGTCACATTTTCATTTGGCAAAAGAACACTTGTTCCATAGTACAATTGACAAGATCATTTACTAACCTGACATGAAAGGCTGTGATTCCTAAAGTGTTGCTGACACAACGCTGGCATTTGGGCTGGGTGTACACTTTCTCCAGTTATAAAATTGATAATGTGTTCCACTTTGGCTAGTACAGCAGGTGAACACAACAATGCAGACACTGTGCCTACAGTAACCACTACAGATGTTCAAAAAGCAAACCAAGTCTTCATTTTGTTGATGGCAGACAAAATACATTGTTTTTGACTCACCAATATAAATGCAAGTTGATCCGACTCCTCC